>NC_141796.1:10970513-11336346 GCF_054643075.1 Acanthaster planci
GACGATGGAAAGAATCGATTACACGCACAATGACATGTTTAACGAGGATACCCCCTGTGAAGGGACAGGTAAATTGTAAAATCTACCAGAAACGCGTATGTTATCTGTGTACGTGTTATGGAACTATGTGGCATGCTTAACTAACTGGCAGGTTTACTTTGTTGCTAAAATTATTAAACGCGTAGCGAAACATGAGCCTTCACCGGCAGATATATCTGTTGTTTAACTTTTACGTTTCACTGGGCTTTCATACACAAATTAATGAAGTTATATGGATATGTTAGATCTTGCTGGGGAAATTCTCTACACTGTTAATAACTTGAAGGCGTTAGTTTACTTTTAATTAAATGTTGTTTTGTTTAGTCTTTGTAGGTACAAAGCAAACCGAAATGAAAGAAGTACAAGACGAAAAGGCGAGTGACTCTTCGCCAAAGTTACCAATTGAAAACAGGAAAATATCTACTGAATTAGAGTCTGAATCGATAAATGGCAAGAACCAAGAAAACAAGACGATGGAAAATACCGATGAAAAGGATGCCACCAGTGAAGAAACAGGTAAATCGTAAAGGCTAGGAGAAACCTGCATAGGATTATTTGTCAACCATTGTAATACACTACTAAAAAAAATCAAGGACCACTTTTTATTTTGTGTGTCCTTTTTTACAGCTAAAAACGTGCATCAGTTCTAAATTTTTTTTAAATTTTTATTCTAATATGAGAACACCATTTAGCCATACAAACCAAAAATGAAAGGACTAAACCCCACTCATTGCTTGGAAATTGTTACAAGTTAGGAGAAAAGGGGTCCTTAACTTTTTTGTGTAGGATATTGTGGAGCTATTTTGGCAGGTTTAGCTGACTGACAGTTTTACCATGTTTCGAAATATCCTTCCTCCAGGTTTGAAGACACCACCAGAACAATGCGTCACTGAGAATGCCGATTCCTTGAATGTCTCACCAGGCCCAACTCAAGGGCAAGCCAAACAAAGGAAAAGAGAAGATTACCCAAAGGACAAAAAGCCTGTTAAGAAAAGCAACAAGAGCAATCGTAAGGAGAAAGTAAAATCAAAACCGAAGGGAAAAGTAAAGCCAGCGATGCAAAGAACCTCTCCAGATGGAGGATGTCCAAAGACCGACGATACCAGTACCAAGACCTCGAAGACACACAAGACTGTGCATCGTTCTGATCAAACAGATTTGCAACAGCAATTAGATGATGGGAAAACAAAAAGTAAGGCTTTGGGGAGGTTACAACATAGAAAGCAATCATGTATTTCCAGATAAAAGCGAGAAATAAGGCTCCTTATTTGCTCTTGACCTGTACATTTGCAGTTATCTCCGATATTTTTTACTGCGGAAACAAATAGATATTATGGTTCAAAGTTCTCTGACTGTATTTACTTCAGTTTCAAAAAGCTTGCATTTTGACCATGTAAATGTAAACTTATACCAGTGAAGGACTCTTTTGCATAGATAGCCCTAGAACAATGTAGGTGATTTCAAAGCACTATTTGGGCAATTTGGCTAAATTGAAATGTCACTAAAGTATCATTTGGTAACGGCCCTTATCAAAACATTATATCAAAATACTGACGTTATGATGACGTCATCACGTGATTTATTATTGATTATTATTTTTTCCCATAGTCTTTGTACACATTTTGAAGGCACCATTACCGAGCAAAGCCCCCATCAATACATTCTGACCGAGAGAGCCCTCTGTTCGGTTGTACACACCGAGACTTCTAGTTCTACTTATTACCGTACATATGCACCTTGGTGGCAACACATTATATTTGCTAAGATCTAGGCACCTGTAGCTGAAAACATTTACAATTGAACTTAATATTTTAGGTATTTCAATCAACATAATTCTATAGCACTATAGCAACAATGTCTCAACTGGATGTACATGTGATTGCTTGAAGTTTTGTACAAAGAAGCTCTCTCTTTTACGAGATTTCTATATGAACAATCCATGTTCTTATTTGTTTTGCAGGCTGTGACACAACCACATCTCCAGTCACTAACTCCACTGATTGGTCACCTACTCCAGTCTGTGGCGTTGATTCTGTTGTTGTAAACACCCCTCAAATTAACACCATGCCCAGTGCTCCCGTTCAGCCTCTAGTAGTTAATGAATCGTCACCTGAAGGGCCCAGTGCAGTTTTGGGGGTCTCATTGCCTGACTCTGCCCCACCTGTACCCGAGCTCTCATCTCAAGAGCCTTTTTCTACAATCCCCGCACCTGCTGTTGAGGAAGATATTTTACCATTTTATCATCAACGTACACCCCTAGTGTACGCCCTAGTAACATATTCTATTGGCAACACACCCACTGAATCTTACAGAGGTCCGCTCCCTGACGTCTCCCAACCCCCTCCATGTTCCGTATTAAGTGATAATGAATCAGTGAACATGGAGAATAGGACTGGGAGTGAAGATGCCGAAATGGCAGAGGTGGCAGAACCTCAAGGTTGGTGTAGTTGTATTTGAGTGTAAAGACACTTGGAAGAAATGAGACCTTTTGGCGTGGTTGGATTCTGCCCCTTAGGCCTAAACGGCTTTCAGTCCAAACCCTAAGAAAGGATTCGTTACAGTTTTTTTTTGGTACCAGCACAAAGAAAATGAAAATTTTAAAAAATGACGCGAAATGGAGGGGATTAAAATTCTTTCCAGCTAGTCATTACCAGAAATTGATTAAACAGCCTATGAACCCATTTTCGACGCACATTTCGTATTTTTGTACCATTAAGACGAAGAGAAAATGGAGATTAAATCAGACAAACCAATTCACCGTAGACGAAAGACGCACTACCACAAGCAAGAGACTGTAATTTTACTCACACGATTCAAGTTCGTCAGTGCAACACAATTTCAGCCGGATTTCCTAGCGGGAAGTTTTGTAGTGATCATTTCGCTATTCGATACGCTCTCCCTTTTTCAACGAGATTTCTACATAAACAATTGATATTTTTATTTGTTTTGCAGGCTGTGACACAACCACATCTCCAGTCACTAACTCCACTGATTGGTCACCTACTCCAGTCTGTGGCGTTGATTCTGTTGTTGTAAACACCCCTCAAATTAACACCATGCCCAGTGCTCCCGTTCAGCCTCTAGTAGTTAATGGATCATCACCTGAAGGGCCCAGTGCAGTTTTGGGGGTCTCGTTGCCTGACTCTGCCCCACCTGTACCCGAGCTCTCATCTCAAGAGCCTTTTGCTACACCCCCCTCGCCTTATTTTGAGGAGAACGGAAGTTCGTCGTCCTATCAACATGCTAATTCCCCAAAGGATGGCCTTGATACAAATTTCAATGGCAACACATTTACCGCAGCTGATGGAGGTCTGTTCTCTGACATATCCCAACCCCCTGGATGTTCCCTTCTAAGTGATGGCGAATCAGCAAGCAGGGAGAGTAGCACTGGAAGCAAAGATGTCGAAATGGCAGAATTAGCAGAACTTTATGGTTAGTGAAACTGTATTTGGATGTAAAGACTTTTTTTATTTTCTTATTTTGCTAATTATAATTTTTTATGTAATTTCGAAATGAGACTTTTTAACTTGACACGTGGTTGGATTTTGCCCGTGACCAGTCTAAAGCCTTGGGAGAGGATTTGTTTCAGTCTTGTTTAGTGCCCGCACACAATAAATTACTCAGTTGAAATAACTGCAAGTTTAAAACTATTTGAACTCGAGTAAGGGTAAAATGATGGGCGTGGGTGGGGTTGAAATATATTTATTGCGTATCGTAATCGTAATTCGATTGAAGGACTGTGGGCCATTTTCATAGCACATTTCGTAATTTTCTACCTTTCAGACGACGAGGAAATGGAGAGTGAACCAGACGAGCCAATTGATATCAGACGCAAGACGAAGAGGCCCCACCAATCTCAAACACAGAAGTTGCTGAAAGCTCTCAACCCGCACAAGCAAGGTAATGTTTGAAGTGCTTGCTTTAGAAAACACACTGGCGATTTCAGGGGCGTGGATTTGAATCCACAAGTTGGGAGGGCGGATGAAAACGTGAGGCCGATCAGTTAGGGAAGTGATATGAAACCCTGAAGGGTTTTCGTATGCCCACAATGGGCATACAGAAGATTCTATGTTCCAGCTTTCTTTACAAAACCCGGGCAGGGTACATGCATACGCCTATAGTACCCATTACAAAGGTGTAGGTGCTTTGTTAAAAACGCAGCTTTTGCCCTAAACTACATGTTTAATGTGCTGGTTTGACCTTTGTTTTTACCGAATATGCGAGCGGGGTAAACGGGTCTATCACAGAATTTATTCAGATTAAATCCGATTCAATTTTCACGGGCATGACCGATTTAACGATGCTGAACATTTATTTCACCATTCCACAGATGACATTCATCAGAAGCGGCATCCTAAACCACAGATCGTGTGAGCAAGATAAGGCTGAGAGGAAGCGTTAGCTTTTAATTTTTATATTAGAAATAATGTACCATAAATGGATGTCAATCACTTTCTGCTTTGTGATTCCTCTTTATGCATACACTTGGGGCGCAGGTCACAACCTACTTCCTCATGTCTTGTAGGATGTACAAGTATTCTTGAAAGTCTCCTGAAGCAGGGTAAATATAGGACTTAAAGTGATCACTTTATTCATTGTGAGAAATAATTGTAGTCTGTTTCTTTTTGAAAATCATTACTTTAAAGGCGAGTTTGACATAGTTCTCTTGTATATAGATAACAACAGGCATTTGTCTTAAACTTTATATGCTTCTTCAATGTTTGACACTTCCTAAGCATTCAAAATTGTCCGCAATTGTCCAAGCTAAGTGAGGGCACTTTTGCTGTGACGTCAACCAGGAAAAACATGGTACACTGCACATGCCCTGATTGTGAACTGTAAAAAAAAACAAGGAAGGGCTGCCTACTTTGTTGCTGTTTACTTATACGAAACTAGTATAAAAAAGAGAAATTTTAGGCTAGTGAAATTTTGAAAATGGTGCCGGATATTTATTATCAGTATTATTGAGGTGTTTTTCCCCGGAATGAAATCACAGTTTTGCTTACGAATATGGAAATACTTTTTAGAATTAAAACTAAAAAGGCGGTATACCCTTTGAAATATTGAAATATAATTGAGAGTTAGATTGACTGAGACATCAAATTGTGTTTTGGAGGTTTGTATATACGTAGACACCGCCATTACAGGTGAGACATTGGTATATAGGTCTCTTAACGTTAATGGGCCAAATGCAATCTGACCTTTTCTTTCATCAGATCTGAACTGCACTGTTGAAATTGATATAAGAGAAAATGTTAGCAATGTATATTTCACAATCTCATGAATGTATTAGGCCTAATTCTGATATGTATTATTTTGGAAGTGAAAAAACCTATATTGCGCAGAACTGGTCTGTTCACGTGTCATAATGTGCTTGTCATTAAAGGTACACATCGCTTAGAATTTATTGTTTCAGTTAACTTTACGAGTATTCGAGTCTGGGTGAAACCAACCTTAAGGAAACCAAATCACGCGGCCACCGCTGCTTGGTATGCTTTCTCCATGAGTTATGAGTCTAATCCATTAAACTAATCGCGCGCTGCACCTGCCTATTCCTGCTCTGCAGGTTCCTTTTTTTTCCTGCTTGCAACACATTGCACAGTCAAAACTGAAAATCAGTATGTTGCTAGATGGGTTCTATCCAAAGACCTCGAAGTGTTTGCAGTACATCATTAAACCCATTAGGCCGAGAAAAATACACGATGATAGCATTTGTCCATAAAGGAGTATAAATTGGAATACATTTCACGTTTCCTCAAACTAGCAAACTTTCGTTTTAAAAAGAAGAGTGGCAAAACAAACGAAAGGACCTTCAGCTTGAACTCATTCCGAAAGCGAAATTTCAATCGCAGAATAGCAGGATATTTCGTGGCGTGGAAACTGTGACGGGCATATCATGGACGCTTTCACATTTTTTCGTAGCAGCATGGCACAACTGGCTGTTAATGACGTGCTTTTACTTCTTTGGTGTTTCTTCTGTTCAGGTAAGATGATTAAAAAACTGGATCAACAAAAATGGTTACACTTGATCATTTTCTATCAGTATGCACATGTGCCAGTGTTTATGTAAGTTATCCTTTAAATTTGAGCTACGCTGATTTGATGATTTGTTTGGGCTTGGAAAGCATCAGTTCAAGATTATAATGATGCAGATTAAATCAAAACTCGAATAAAAACATCACAGAACTTGATTAGAAATTACTGCTTCATACCATCTCCATGTTCTTTTTACCAGTTTCTGCATGGACGGTGACACTGATGAATGACGAAACTCATAACGTGTATTATGAAGAAGATTCGGAAGCACAATTTACATGTGCAGTTACGCTGGAAGAACCTAAGAAATGTAGGTTTTATGCTACATGGTATTACGAACACGGCATTCTTAAAGATCGTTCACTGATGAACACGACAGAGAGCTCCCTGAACACAACACTCTCGAGGGAAAACTTAAAATTGACTTGTAGCGTGAATGCCGATTGCGGGGAAGAAAAGAACGCGTCGTTGGATGTTACTGTTCTATGTAAGTTCTTTCTATCACTTATCATCCTAAGTGGGATTTCTTAGAAAGTTCGAACAGGACTCAGTAGGAATAGAGGGTTTGTAAGGCTGCATTCTGGCAGGCCAGTGCTTTTGATTCGCAAGGTATACACAAAGAAGGTTTCCCTGTGGAACAACAGAACTACCCTACAAAATGGCTACCATGCAAAGCCTCTATACTGTACTCCTTGCAAATTAAATATAGCACCGGTGATAGCAACATTCTTCTGACTCCAGTATATTTCAGGGTTCGATCCTCAGAAAACATGAGGAGTATGAGCCTTTTCGTATTGTTAGTCCTTTAAGTGACATTTGCAGAAAATTGCTCTGTACGGTCTATCAAGGAGAAAAAATAAAACAAACCTGACATGATTGGGATTTGCAGTCCCAGCTGTTCCAATTATAAGTAGGGATTTCCTCATTTAATTTAATTTCAGATCCACCAAGCAGCATCACTATTGAGATGGACTCTCAACAGTTAACGGACAACGATACAGCTACTGTGATGATTGGTCGTCCCTACCGATTCACTTGCAATGCGTCTGGTTTGAATCCGGCTAATCACATGATGTGGTTCATCAAAACACAGAATGGAGTGAAGCAAGCTGAGCCATGTTGGAATTCATCACGGCAGGACAAGGACAGGCACAAGGACAGGGACGTGTCATGTCAACTCGATCTTAATATAACCAAATATCACAATAGAGTCGTTTGTAGAGCACTATATCCGGATGGCAAACCGTGTAAAGACATAACAGTGAATCTGCTGATTCAGCGTAAGTAAAACATGGCTGGGGCCTAACTAAGTACCAAGATCACTTTTCAGATAAAGGGGAAGATATCTTAAGAATACATAAGTATTGGTTTAAAGGTTTGCGGTAATACGTATAGAGCACTTTATTAAGAAAATGAGTTGTTAGGTTTAATTAAAGGTGACTAAACTAGGCTGTTCTGCATCTACAGAGGTAGGAATTAACAGGAGGTTTTTGCATTTGGCCGACGTCTTTTTTTTAAATTACGTAATTAGTAAAATGACGATACACATTAGATCCTGTCCACTCTTAATTGTTGATATTACTTTAAATATATATATATTCTTATATTGAAATCATTTATTCTCATAATTCTAGATGAGCATCCAGAAACGACGACCCAGGATTTAGAAACCCTGTCCCCTACAAGGTCTCACATCAGTGTTATAATTCCAACGACATCATCTGTGGTCATCTGCGTAACCATAGCAATAGTTTTCCTGCTATTAAGATGGCATCGCAAGTACGCACTGAATGTGAGGGAGACCACAGCGTCAAATGAACTTATTTTAACAGTACGTGTCTCTTTTGAAAAAAAAATGGACCTGCCAAACTATGAATTGTTGTTTAATTAATGGTGCATACTGTTCAGTCGATTGTCATAAATGCTATTTGGACTGAGGAAGAGCTTCTGATGCATAATAGGTTGTTTTGCGGGATAAAATTGGAAGTGTTATTACATTCCACCCAATTTTGATTTACTAAAATGTACATTGATTAATATAATTTTTTGGTGCACTCCTAATTAGGAAGACCCTGCTCCCACTGGAGCTGCACTTAGTACTTCCAACAGGTCGAGGCATGACTACAACTTTCCTCGAGGAAAGATCACCCTCCTTGAGGTGCTAGGAAGTGGAAACTTCGGTCAGGTCTACCATGCTACGGCAGATGGCATATACCAGTCTGGGAGGAAGTCAGATGTAGCAGTCAAAATACTCAAAAGTAAGACGTCCGGTTTCATTCACTGTCTTTGTCTTAGTGGCACGCTAAAGTCCGCAGACTGATACCAAGAATAGTATCCAAAGCTGAAACTTTAAACTAAAGTGATTTGATTAAACAGAAGAACCCTTTCAACGTACTGCTCCAATGCAACAGTGGTGCAGAATCGTTCTATTCTCTTCTCTGGCAATCCAGGGTCGGCAGATGCTGACGTGGTTGAGGATTTCAAGAAGGAAATTGCAATACAGAAGGATTTCACGAGACACCCCAACATTGCATCAATGCTTGGATATTGCATGGAAAGAGGTAAGTGCACCTTGGAATTTTGAATTTACAGGACATTTTCATTATGGACATTGTTTGCCTGGAAATTTTGTGACTACAAATTTTGAATAAAACATCAAAGTTGGAAGTTATTCGCCGTGTAACCAAATTGAATTTGTGTCATTCTGTGCTAGTATAGGGTCATACATTTAGTCAGAGTATCATGAGCCTTCCTTTTACGGATACGGTAGCACGGATGATAAACAGCGGAGGTCTCATATACACGACGAACTTTCAGTTACGTTTCCTGTGAACTGTCCTTTTAATTTACTTATTAGGCTAGTTGTAGTTAGCGGAAGTGTATTTATAGGGCATGATAAACCCCCCCCCCAAAAAAAAACCAAAAAACACGAAAATCGTACTTGCAGATTACTGAGTTGTAATTACAAAATCGTATGCAAGGATGACCATTTCGTACACATGGATTACTAACTCGTAATCAGGGATAAATTAAAAGCACAACGGCTTTAATCGGCCACATTAGTTGACCGCATGAGAGCTTGCATGGAGCAGGTAATGAAGTACAGGTGCCTAGCTATCATGATCTCCAGTCGTGTTTCTCAACTTATGAGTTAGAAACCCTCTCGTATGGGCGATGGACTGATTCCATGCCTAAGAAATAGTCATCCATACGTGCGATATAGTAATCTGTTCTTTCTTACTAAATCGTACGGAACGTTGGAACGTAGGAGCTGTTGAGACATCGTTAGAAAAAGGAGTTTTATGACAGGGAAGGGCATTAGCACACGTACATAAGTGGTCGTCTTACACTTTCACAGTCAAGAGAGTAGCCATTTTAGAGCTTTCAGTTCGGAAACGAGTAAGAGGATCCACTAACACATGATCTCATGGGATTCAAATATGCAATTGATGCCTTCCATCCAGGAGATGTATATCTTGTGTGTTCAGCTCCAAGATGATACCAAACTATTCTTGGCACTTGCACGCCCCACGAACAAATGTTTGCCCAGTGCCGATGACATATCTTTCGTTTGCCGAATCCATTTCTTACAGAACCTTTCTACCTGATAATGGAGTATCTTCCAAGAGGCAACCTGCAGAAATACCTAAGGGAAATGAAAGATGCTTGGCGTGATAACACCACAGAGGGTGACATTCCTGCTTGTCCCTTCCAACTCCTAACATTTGCTTCTCAGGTTGCTTTTGGCATGGACTTTCTATCGACTATGGGGGTACGGAAGTCACAACATTGAAAAATGAGAGAATTAAAGTTCATTAAAGTTCGTCACGGAAAAAAAAACAATGTCATCCTGTTTGAAGCTTGTTACATCCTTCCATTTTTCTATTTTCTTACACTGAACATCATCCCTTGCCACGCCCAAATATTTTTTGTATTATTACCAAATTTCGATACTCTGAATTCTGAATGGCCCTCTTTGCAATACACGAGGAGATAATGAGCGATTGCTTGGATTTCTGCAAAGTGGGAGTAAGCACCCAAACAAACAAACAAACAACCCAACACCCCCAACAACCCAACAAACAAACAACCCAACAAACCAAACAAACAAACAAACAAACAAACAAACAAACAACACAACAACCTTACAAACAACCAACCAACAAAATAACAAACAGAATATCTCCATCATATACAAAGAATTGTTCCGATGGGCAAATCGTAATCAAAGGTCACGTCTTCTGAAAACTATTTCTTGTTTCTTTTGCAGTGCATTCATCGTGATCTTGCAACTCGCAACGTTCTTTTAAGTGAGGACTTAGTCTGCAAGCTGTCTGACTTTGGGTTAGCGCGCGATGTATCAGAGACGGAACAATACGAGAAAACTTCCCTGGTACAGTGACTAGAATTCGTAACACCTCGCAAACATTTGAACTACTGAATCTCAAACGCTTGCAACAGGAAGGCTGTTTAGAATTTTTTTCAGTGACTTCATGCTAATGCTAACTGAATAGTTTACTCGTTTGTAATGTGAAATTCCAAGTCAGGGGCATTCGTAGGAAGTGCTGACTATTTAGGAGAACATAGGTCAAATCCATGTATTTGAAATTGAATACCCCGATTTTGGAATCTGCAGCCCTACTTTAGCCTCTTTGAAGTAGTTGTAGACAGACTAAAAAGCTTGAAATTTTATTTATTAAAGGTCAACATTATTAGTGACAGGCAAGTATGATATTAATTGTACTAAATTTTCTTCACTTTATGAAACAAAAATATTGATCAATTCGATTTATTTAGTTGCGATTAGTGAATTCCTGTTTGGATTTGCAAACTACAGTGGTAATTACTGAAACTTGCATCTATTTATGAGTATTTCTATGTGGCATAATATCCAGGGCTTGATTCCTGTCCGCTGGCTTGCTCTTGAGTGTCTCGTTGAGAACGTGTATACGACGATGAGCGACGTCTGGTCATTTGGTGTTTTGCTATGGGAGATAGTGACGCTAGGTAAGTTGTGGCAAAACTCAGAGTCCGTTCCACCCCAGGAATGCCTCTCAACCAACTTGAGACTGTCTGCACCGTGTAAAGATACTATGCATGAAACAATGAATGGACTTCACTTACTAGGTTCTGGAGTTTTGTTTTATGTTTTCGTTTCCTTGTTCGCAGGTGCCCATCCCTATCGTGGGATGTCTGCTAATGAAATAATTGACGCCTTGGTTGAAGGCTTTCGATTACCAACTCCTTTACATTGCAACAACCAACTGTAAGTGGTTTTTGAAGTTAAATGTTAAATCTGGGCATGTGGGCTATACAGATGCTACATGAAAAATTTGTACAATGAACTCCAAAAGTATATTCCAAAGAGTAAAAATCTACCATCCACGCATCTTTCTTTTACTCAAACACTGGACCTACCGGCTGAATTGCAGTTCAGTGGCCTGCGCAGGAAATGCACAATGAACATGATGTTTTCCATTTTAAGGGAACAGGTTTTACCTAAAACTTTGAACACAAGACAAAAGAGCTGCCACAGAAATTGATTTTCCAAGATGATGGTGGATTTCTATTCTCGATCGAACTCCTTCAAGAAATGTTGAATATCCTTCTCGATTCTCTTTCAGCTACAACGTCATGAAGGAATGTTGGAGAGTCTCACCCTCTCGTCGTCCCTCTTTCTACAATCTGAAGAAGATCTTAGACATCATGATTCCTGATGCCCAGGCTAGTAACGCAATTCAGTATACAATCAGTTTGTATACTGGCCTTATGAATAACATACTTAGTATCCCGCTTTTAATGGCGATAGATGGTACCCTCTCCTGCCTGGTTGATATCTGTTCGCTACACCATAAAATCCCACTTTACTCATTTTAAGTAACTCAAGGACAGGATCGAATAATGACTTGATTTTTTTCAGAATGAATCAGTTGAATCCCAAAAAGTTATAAGAAGTTTTTTTCTGCTATTACAGGTTTATCTCGAGATGGAGAGCTTTGTAGCAGACAAGTACACTTGATGTGAAGATGTGAACTTTGCCCAGTGATGCCGTTGATGAGCGTCATTGAGTTGAGGTGGATTTGAGTCCAAGATGGATCAACCTTGGTTTGGGGTTGAATAGAGTGATGTTGCCATACAGAAATTGTTGTACTGTTTTTATTTTGTAATAACTAATGTGTGTCTGTATAGTTGTCTGATTGTCTAACTTTGGTCTGATTTTTTTCGTGTTCTTTTTCAATGAGGGGGGGAATATTGTTCGTGATGTGTCTTGCCTTTTGTTATTAAAAAAAAAAATTGCTAAAGTCAGTACAGTAGTGGCATAGACATTTCCGCCGCCTTCCTTCTAGTTGTTCTTTAAGAAAATCCTTGGATTTTTCCAAGCTGAAAATTCTTCTTTTTTGCTGTCAGGACACTCGTCTTTGCACCATAATTTGGCGAATAAACTTGTCTTGTGTAAAGTTGGTGTGCTTATAAAAAGTTAGTAGTTAGAGATATAGTTTGAATACATGTACACTGTTGTCGATAATTGTTGATGGCGTCATTTTAATAGCTCAGTATTTAATGGCAAAGTTATTGTCACACAATGCTCGTGTATACGTGTACTCGGACAGTATTAAAAGATAGGAACTGTACGCATTTCACGTACTTCTCTACCTGACTATTTTTGAGATAATCCTTAGGGTTAATTTATAATATACTGATCTTTCAAAAATTCTTACTCTGCAGTGGTTGGGGTCTGAAATCATGAACATGATACATGAAATCTTTGCCAAATTGGCCTACTGGAAAAAGTTCTAACTATATTTGGTGATATGTGGAGACTTTTATCCCTGTGGGGTTGCCACCAGGGTATTTATAATAAAATAGAACATGTTTAAAGTACGGAATTATACAGAATGAATTGTTTTCATATAGGAAATAAGCAAATTTGTAAGGACAGTTACGATCAAAGAAAAGTAGCCACTGACAACAGCTGTCTACTTATACAGATTTTAATGGATGCTTCTAATGTACGTATAGCAACGATAATTGTGTGCAAAATGAAATGTAGTGTAAATGAAAACAAAAGTGAGAGAATACTCTGCATGCTAGGTATTTTTAACAATTTCCGGCTTTGAGAACTTGAAAATTGCTACGTTCACTTTGAGCATTTCCACAAATAAGTTGACAATGCTATGGCATCGGTTATTTGGTAATTAATAGAATTACGCAGAATGAATTAAGCAGATGCTTGTGCATATTACCCATTGTCTCCATCTGGAATAACCTGCTGGCTGCTGTATACTGTATACCCAGTTTGATAACATATAATACAATGTTTTTCAATTATAGTAACAAATTATAAAGAGCATACTCTAACACCCGAAATTTTTTATTTGTTCCTTTGTTTTTCTATTCCTTTTATAGTAAATTCCTGGTTATAACGAGGGAATTGCCTGTTCCCTTTAACTTTGCTATTATGAGAGTTGACTTTGCTTTATTTTATCAAATTTACATTCACTAAATTTTTGTTGTGTTTTGTCAGTCGCTAAAGCAGGTAGGCCCTAGTAATCATAATAATGCATGCAGAGCTGTCCTTATTAAACCGAAACAGCTGTCTCTTCTGATGACATCAGGATCATGTTCTTAGTTATAAATAAATTTGTGCATGATATAAGCCAAGATAAAATTACGTCCTACTCTTTTATTTCTAAAATGTCTATCGTAGCATTTTACACTGCTGATTACATAATTTTTTTTAATGAAATGACAGCCGATATGGGAGGGGTGTGTTTTCGTTTTGACGAGTTTACTAATAGAAGTAAGCAGGACGAAATTAACCCAGCAGATGTGAACAAAGGACCGTGAGACATTTGCAAGTGACGGGAATCGGACTGCACACTTCACAGTGCTTTGGGGTTTAGTAACGCTTCCCAGCATTGAACGTGCACCTGCTTGAAATATATTATTATGAGTTGATGACCCTTAACCTTTGCCTAAGGTTAGACAAACCTGAACTATGCACTAAAAAGGTAAGTGCCATATCTTCGATGCATTGAATTATACTCGTTACGCATTGAAAAATTGCCTGGGTTGAATTTAACCCAAGCGAGGATGAAAACTGCAACTGACCCAATCGTTTGGGTTGTTTCAACCCAATTTGGGTGATTGAAATTAATTTCTGGTTTGTTTTAATCAAACAATGGTTAACATCCACTCATTTTGTAGGTGAAAAATGAAACAGAAAGTGATTCTCATCCCCAAATCGGGTTAACACAGCCCATATTTGGGTACTGATCAGTTGCCGTTTAGTCACCATTCCTTGGGTTAAAATTTAACCCAGGCAATTTTTCATTGTGTACAGTGTACACGCGTTTTCATTGTGCAAAAGCCTGACACACGTTGAATTTTACATTGAGTACTGGAAGTCGAATTCACTATCACCCTGTGTCTTTATATTACCAAATACAAGTTTACACATCTGGAAAAAGTTAGTTACGAAAGATGATGCTTATAACAAGTGAAGTGGATTGTCGATATAAAGTCACTGTACGTGCTGGATGATACCGTAAGCGACCCAGCACTGGAATTTCTCTTATTCTAAATATACCCATGTACAAATCGAAACTGAATAGCACAATTGTGATCGCACATGGCAAAGGTTCAGTTGAACAATGCATCAGCCTGAGAACTCAACCAGGAAATGCATGTACAGGAATTCCATCTCATGCATGCAGTGTACACCGTACATGCAGGCCCTATGTGTATATGGTTAGTCGATTAATGTAGCTTAATTATGCCTTCGCTACATCTAGGCCTACATTTTTTGTAGCAGTAAAGAATAACATAACAGTTTAACTGGCGGCGATTCTTATAATTAACGATTAACTAGCAATGGAGTTATGTTGAAAAATATTCTTGTAGGCCTAAAGCAAAATAATCGGGAAGAATGGGGTCATAGTTCGACTTCCTCGAGCGACATGTACATGCAAATGCACGATAGTAAACGTAAGGTTCAGAGAGCATGACCTTTACTCTCTGTCGTCAGTCGTCTGTTTGTTTTTTCATTTCTCCAATAATCGAAATAGCGGAAATTCACTCTTGCCAATCCGCTTCAATGCTTCGTGCACGTCTGTTCGCGGCGCTTTATTGTTTCAGACGACACTGGCGTTCGTCGTTGAGAAACAGTGTCAGTGTGAAAGCTAGAGATGTTAAAGATTCAATCGAATATTGCGGTCAGCATCAAAAGTGACAAACGATGTTTAAATTTAACTTTGTAGGACAGGAAAACTGCATTATATCACCAGTAAAAAGTTTTTTAAAAGACAAAAAACTTTTTCACCAGTTTTTTTAATGTCCATAATGCAACATCATTTTATTTTCAGGAATTAAACCACTCTCGCGACATCACACTACTAAGAAAAGTGTCTAATAGGCTGTCCAAAAAGTGTCGAGAAACTTACAGATCAAAATTGAGTTGATAGACACAGAAACAGTAGTTGTGATATTGAATTATTACCGTTTGTCAGACACTGTAGGGAAGGCTCTTTATAGTTGAGAACACCTTTGAAGATTTTCTACAGTTCGATGTTTTCTCTGATTCTTTTCAATACCAAGTTTTGAGTTTTTTTCGATTCGATGAACAAATACATTTGTTGTTGTGATTACAGATTTTCAGTAAAAGTGATATATTTCTTACGTTTTCAATGTGTCTCTTTCGTTTTAACTCCTTCCATATTACTGTTATGTCTTCATTTTACTTATTTAGATTTACATGTTAACTGTAATTGTGTTCGTGCTTTTTAGAATTTGCATTTACCAAATTTACTGTCGGTTAAACCTGGGTGTCAACTCTCCCTTTCTTAAATGTTTTTCAAGTAACTTTAGCGATGACAATTCAGTTTAATTTTACAGAACTGATAGAAATTTAGCAACTTACGTATGATACTTCCCAAACAGTATTCCAAATGCTGGCATTTTTCAAACGAAATCATCTCCTACGGTGACCAAAGGATTCCGAAATTCCAAGGTTTCATTTGAAGTGACAGTGAACAGCGGTTCCAAAATTAGCACCACAACAAACTTGCTTGGTGATGGTGTAAAAACTCCCAGCTCCGTTGAGTCATGTTTACAGCATTTTATGACTTTAATTTGGCATATTTCCGCAGCATATAGCCTACTTAGGTCTTGTGAAGAAATGAAGACAGTGTGTGTGCCTTAAGGTCGACTGATCTGTATGTCTCTGGATTACTTCATAAGCATACATGCACCGTGCATGTGAATGAACAAAAACAGTTGTGCACACACTACGAACATCTAACAACAGAAACACAGTGCATTAACAATGAGCGTCCATTGTTAGTACACCGTACTTCTTTTGTTGGATGTTCATAGTGACCCAGCCGAGAAGTTACTCAATTATATAAGGGCCTAGGCCAGGCGTAAGGCTTTTATGTACATGCAGATGTACATAGCTAGCCAAACGCTGGGCAATCGATGGAATTCATCTCATGGCTCAAAGCATTAGTTAACAAAGTTCTGTTCTCTTGTACAGTCTGGACAATAGTGGGCGGAGGAAGCTTCTCGTCCTCGTTCATGCGAATCAAAAGAATCTGCACTCTGGTACTCTACCAACTTATATCTATACCCAGCAAAATGGGACGGAGGGGTACCCCCATTTGTCTAAGCCCTATACGCACTCTTGACTATTGTTGCTTGACACATCCCCCGGGTGTCTGAAAAGAATTCTGAGAATACGATCAAACAATGACCGACGCATGGGGGGGTGCTCTCCATCCCATATCTTGCTTCATCCAGCCCTACGTAGGTAGCTCTTCTCCCTTGTCAATGTCTTTCTTTTGGGGCGCTGGTCGGAAGCCATTTAACCTGAAAACTACACTGGACAGCAAAAGAAACTTACAACTTCTGTCAAAGGCCACACATAAAATTCACAGTAACCAAGTTGCTGTGCATGCCAATTTCTTTTTTGTTATAAAGATAATCACTTGCTTTTGGGCATATGATTAGTAAGGGGTACTGCAGCATAGTTGTGTACAAAATTGTTATTTCTATGGAGTGAATTTTTTTATGTGTTGCCTTTGACAGAAGTGGCAAGTTTCTTTTGCTGTCCAGTGAATGTAGCCAGGGATCACGCCCCAAATACACGCGGCAACCTGAGAAGTGGTGAACAGGGATAACACAGGAGACACAGATTTTTGAACACAAACCATCAAAATATCTGTATCTGTCTAGGTACTTACATTATAAAGATGAACAAAGATATAGACATTAGCGAAATTCGAGCCTGCGGCCTCAGAAACACCGTACCGGAGCTTTACCATGCAACTATAAGCAATCGGATTGGCCAGCCCTACGTCGGCGTTTTGGGGGAGGGGAAGGGCCTTGTTCTTAATCACTTCTTTTTTTTTTCAAGCAAGTGCACAGAGCTGTCACTGTACACAATCACTTTGTCACCACTGCTCAGCCTGACACCCCGAATCCCCGGTGCATTTGCTATGATACTTCGCTGAAATTTCCGGTCGATTACATTCAGTGGTAAAATCTGAAGCGATTCGACATCATCGAGTTGATTTACAACAAACAGTGTTTCTTCTTTGACAGAGATGTGAATGGGTTTGAAGTCTGTACCGAGGAATTGTTTGTCGATGTCAAATTGGTGTTTAGGATTTATCGATGACTGTATCTGTCCAGTAATATTGTACTTCCTAACTACTGTTTCTGCTGTTACGAAGAAGCTTGAAATCTCATTTCTGACATATGCAGCCAAACACCGCGGCTCGATACTAGGAATCTCACAACGTTCCAAACACACACCCTCTTGGTCAAATATGGAGATTGCTTTCCCATTCTTATCACTGGCGAACACAAGCCCCGAGCTACCCACCGCTATGGATTCCAACTCTACCTCCCTACCTTTTACCGGGGTAACAGAGGCGAAATTAGTAAGGTGTTCATTTGAAGTGTCAAAAATGACAAGTTTACCCCATTTCAGCCCGAATATTAGCTTAGTTTTCGTAAAGCATGTCACGCAAGCGTAGTCTATGTTTCCAAAAGCTCGCTTGAGATCGACAAAACGGTAGCGATACTCATCAGTATACTGATGTAAGCCAGTGATGTCAATGACTACTACGCCACTATCCTCCATGCAGATGACATATTTGATAGACTGGAATCCACTGACATACTTCTTGTCTAACACTGACTCAGTCGTCAACTCTCCCTTGTACTGCCAAGTGAATTGGGGATCTAAAAACAATCACAATGCATCAAATTACTTCCAAGGTGTTCTGGGGATCTGATTAGCTATCATTGAAGTAAGTACACTGATCGCAAATGTATGTTTGTCATTATCTTCTCATTCCATTACCTATTTTAATTTAAGCAACATAATGCAAGTCTTGCTTTCGCTTTGTAAACATGCTTAGATGTTAAATAGGTGTTTCACTCCTGAACACCGTTAGCTGAACGTTTAATATCGATCAAAACCCAACGGGTTTAGCATTTAAAAAGAACACTATTACCAACAGAATGTTTTGTCGTATTGTTATACAAGATTCACTGACGTTAGACTTGCTTATTGTTGGCGACTTTACAAAACTCCATCGGAATGCAATTAATTAGAATGTAGTTCCAATGAAATGTCATTGATGCCGCCCCAAATAACAATGACTATATGATCTGAGAGCAAACCTGTAATATCGACGTCCTGGTTGCTCCGATTCACAAAGCATACTGGTCCTATACATCATGAAGGCAGGGAGAAACCAATGCTTCTGTTATCAGTTTGTCTAGCATATTGGTGTTCAGTTATAAGGACACATTCAAACGGGTATAGTTGGAAAAAGATAGCATTTGAGATAGCATTACGCCGCTACCATAGAGCACTTTTATGATGAAATGCGTTTTTGGTGCTCGGAATTCATCCAAATTGTGCTTAGAATTAATTTGCTACGTGGAAACACTAACAGACTTGGTGTTTGGAGAGCGGTGGGGACAGTTATTACTTTAAAGCGACAGATCATACTTTTGGGGTATTAAAGACCAGAATTATTATAAATCACCTTCTTTATCGTCTGCACTTTTTTCATCCTTGGCGCCAATCGTCATTAAAGGTACTGTCACTTCAAGTTGACAATCCACATCTATTTTCATCCAACACAACGGAGGAGGTACGGACTACAAATTAATTCACCATAAGTAACGTGATATAGCCTTATAATACAAATTCTCAAGTTTCTACCGTAGGCCTACTATGCATCAAGACGGCTTCTACATTGGTTTGTGTGAGTTTTACAGTGAGAAAAGGTCTTACCTTTGGCCGACTGGCTTTGTGTATCTGCCTCAGTAGGTTCAAAAGCGGGTTCGTTTGCTGTTCGCCGAACTGCGCACTTATGGGGATATAGAGGCAATGTCGGCATACCGCCAGCACATGTTAGAATGAATCTCTTGCTTCTTGGTAACAATAACAAGAGAAACAACAATAAAAATATTAAGAGTATGGTGATTGTAAAAAAGAGGTGCACACCACGTCCAGAAGAGTTGCAGCTGGGACAGATACAAGTTGTTGCTATGGATGGTGTTGTGGTTTCTTTTTGACCTGTAAAATGGAGGAAGGAATGTGTCTGTGAGGATCGGATGGTTAACTCACGTGTGTTTTCGTTTATTGCCAACCAAGTAATGTTATTGATGACATCAATATAGATGCACTTACGAGAGATCATAATGAAGGATGTTTGTGTCTGATCCGTAATTGCCTCACCCTGCGCTGTGCAGGTGAAAGTACTGCAAAGTTCCAGCGATTTGTTCAAATCAACAATGTAAACCGTGGATTTCACATTAAACAATTCGCTAGTCCGGTCTACCGATGAATTTGTGAAGTATATGGCTGGCTCTTTACAACCTGAGGTGGACCAGTTGAGCGTTGGTTTTGGGTAAACAGCATTTATAGAACATTCAAGTTGTAAACACTCCTGATGTGGTGTAATTTCAATAGCACAGTCATCGCTGGTGGGCATACAGCCTTTGATGGTGGGACGCATTTTGGTTGCCACAGCTGTAGTTGAGGTAAAGTAAAAGCCTTGTTTAATAAAGATCTTTGCAGATGGCGGATAATGAAGGCAAAACCGCGAGTCCGTACTACCCTGCGTCTCCACACCTTCCGGTTACAATTAAACTTGCACTTCATCTACAACTTACCTGTCGTCTAAGGCAGATTTCCATATTATCCCTCCTTCAAACTTAAATGCGTTTAAATCCTACCCACTCTATTGTTTCCATTGTAACGGGGGATCTTCCTGTGTCGTTGAATACACGTATCCTCCATTGTTGTTTTCATGCATGCACTGCAGCTTCCCGTTCTGGAACAATTTGACAATTAAGAAATTAGTGACATCTCAAACAGAGCACTCACCCAACCAGGTTACATCAACGCAAGCTGTCCTGAGATCGTTGTTTTGCTCGAACACATGACAGCAGTACTTCTCTTGTCGTTTGGAGAACCTCCCCACCTGCATCGCATTCTTGCCTGTTAGGCTGTGTGTCTCATCAAATTCTTGAACTGAAATTATCTCTCCATTAGGAAACTTGGCGACAATGATGTTAAGACTTTGACCATCGGAGTTCTTGATTGTCCAGTACACTGTGAAGTCCGTCTGGGTCGGCAGCTGAGGGAGAAGGGGGCACTGGATCGTATTACGACTCTGGATGTCCATCGATTCAGATGTCTCACTTACGATTGAATCTCTTTCCTTGGGAAAAGTTTCATCTGAAGAAAAGGAAAATCATTCACAAACGACCTGTATAGGTTAACATCATATTTCCTGCTTAAAATGAAGATATTTAAAAATTGTAAACACGATCAAGCGTGATAACACAAATTGCATTTGCGCGTTACAGTCACTGTTATGCCGATAAAGGATAACGATACGCATATGAGGATCTTCAGTAACTGGTAGAATCCGACACTTGTTAATTAAAGACTTCTTTTGTTTAGATGAGCAGTGTCATTATGTTAAGGACTCACAGTGATGCCATGGTCACGAATATTCTGTACCGGCTATCGACATAAAAAATAAGACGGTGTTACAAGACAGGAGGAACTCATTTACCCAACACGGTCACATCCAGATAGTCTTCGACAAATTGGCTGGAAGACTCACGCACAGTCTTACACCAGTACCTATCGGTGTCATTTACATCCACTGGATCGATTATGAGACCGCGAGAGGGTGAAATCTGATATCGGTCGTCCACTGCAAAGCTCTGACCATCATCAGGATAAACATGACGGAGGATGAGATCTCGTAAAGTGGCATCCTCACTCTCTCCTCTGAACCAGAAGATGACTGTCACAACATCACCGGGTCGGATGACTGAGCAGGGAAGGCAGTAGGCACGACCACTCTGGAGGTACACCCTCCTTTGAATCACTTGCATGGGTGGCTCGCACGCCTCTGCACAAACAATTGGTAACACATACTTCTAATGGATAATGAGCCCATCAGAAATTGCTTGACAACGTTAATCATGAGAAATTATGACCTGTGGTGAAAACTGAAGCTCATGAAAGTTACGATGACTGTAAGAGGTAACGGATGGGGTGTTGGGGGTGAATGACTTAAAACAAGTCATAGGAAAAGGTCAGGAATGAGTCGCTGTGGCTGTCTCTGCTTGTATGCCTCCTTACCACTTCTCTTGAATCTTCTATGAGTGGATGATATATCTTTTGTGCTAAATTGCCAAGTGGGCGAGTTGGTTTTACTAGCCATTAGACCACCAGTCCAGCTCCGTTCTGATGCCACTTGGTGCTCGACATCCATGAAATATCCAGAGACATTAATGACAAGGAGATGCATCAGTATCAAGTTCTTCATGTTTGCTCCTGGATGTTGAGGATAAAAAAGGTGTCGTTACTCTCCTGGCGTCGGGGGGGCAGTTATAAAGGAGACCACCTGTTTTCTGGAAAGAATAGGTTTTGACCTAAAATAAACTCACCCGAAATTCCATTGGTGGCTGTCCAAGTGTATATACACGCGCGCGTATAGTTGTTCTCTAACAGCTAGCCCTGGATTGGGCATGCACTGTTGGCATACAAAGCCAGCTCATCAGTCACAGACGAAGTTGGTATCAGGTGGGGACTCATAGTTCGAGTTGACACGCGATAGTTGATACGCTGACGGTCGACAGCCCCCCACCCAGGCGCGGATGGGGGGGGGTGCAAAAACAGCAAAATAATAAATTGTGACAACGTAAATTTTGAAACGAGATTTCACCGCATAGAATCTTATTGTGTGTACAAAGGGGATACTCCAAAAGTCCACAAAAAAGGGACATTGCAAAAATCTTCGGCCTGACCCCCCCATATATTCCTGGATCTACCCCTGCTTATAGTAGTTGTGCTGTGTGTCACCAACGTAACTTCCTTTGAAAACGAAGAGATGATGATTCCAAATATAGTTAGTCCGGAATGTTTTTATTCTCTTGAACTTTCTCTGATGATGTCTAGCTGCTTATCAACTATGGCTGCCCAATGATAGGCCCTTAATGTTCTTTTTCATTTATTCATTATGCTCAACAACCTACACGAGAAGGTACAAAACCTTCAACAGCACATAAAACTTTAACCAATTTGATGGTAAAATGCACTTTTAGAGTAGCTATATGCTAGTTTCCTCATAAACATAAAGCTAGAGGTTTTATTTCGGAGTTACATTGTTGCAACCGTTAACGTCATTTATAGACAGTGCAAGGACTAAGAACAAGTCTATTGATTATTCAAGAGGAGGGAAATCCCATCAGACTATAAATTCTCATCGCGGAATTTCCCATATTTTCACCATATGCTTGCATTTATTTTCTTTATTAACGAAAATGGGTCATTACTTGTAGGAGACATTCCCATAAGGACATGCACAAAATTTAATCAAAACTTTGTATGTTTTCAATTTAGACCCTCATCTATCACCTCTTAATAACAGTTATTACATAAAACATAAAGATCCAAAAAGAGAACTTAAATGCTCAATTTATCAAAACTATTTATTCCCTTTTTCATGTTGTGTGAGGTAAAGTATTATGGTACTCCGAAACTGTCCGAGTCGAGCCGATTTTCTCACGCTTGATAAGATAGACTCACCAGTGATGTCGTTACAATGAAGTACCGATACTCAATTAACTGTCCCTTTCGCTACGGAAATGTAACAGTTACGTCACTCAAAACTCACAAATTTCCAAGATAACCAGCAATAAATTCTCAGAGTTTACAGATACACGTAGGTATGCTCTGTACAAATGTTCTGCTTCCAGTTGTTACCTTCGAACCTTGATAGTACGTTGTCATTTTTGTGGCATGGTCGATTGATAAAAGGGTAGTGTGTCCTCTCGTCACACATTCGTTCTTGCCTTTCTGATTTCCTTTAATTCAACATTTATGTACATCTTCTCTTTCAAAGTAAAATCAAGTAAGTAAAAACAAACTCTAATAAAATACACCTCGAACAACTACATTTTGCACTCCCGCTTTACATAATAATATATAATGCTTACTACTAGACAGTTGACATATGCCCCCTCGACGTGGGGGGGGGTTGAATAAGATGTTTGCGAACGTTGGCCATTTGTATTAAAAGGAATTGGTCAAGGTTTTTACGAAGCTGTATTAGCAATGTTAAAGAAAAATAACTCCGTACACATTATAAGTACGAGAGTACATGTAGTAACAGCAAACCAGACGTTGCGGATAGGATACAGGACACAGTACTTCTGTGCAGGGTCGTGCATAATTAGGCCTACTCTAAAATGAGCCTTCCTTCATAACCACAGAGCGTATATAGCGCCCTCTTGTGTTCTACGCGGACAACTGTTATTCTGCAATTTACATATGCAAATTCGTGCGTGTAATATGTTATGTAAAAAAGATTTTCGCTTCTAAAAGAGTGAAAACTGTTGTGCTAGAAAAAACATTTATGGGCTACTGGATTTTATTATTCTTTTCTGTGTATAGTGTGATACAAGAAAAATCGCTAGGTCCAAGAGTAAAAAAACAAGCAAACAGCAGAAGTTCATGAGAGGACTTGTCCCAAAATAACCCTGAGCCACCAGGCTGCTTTCCCCTCTTAACGTACTGAAGTGAAGCTTTTCATGGTCGATTCAGGGTAGGTAGGTGTAATACTCAGCCATGAAGTTAGGCATGTCCAGGGCATCCTTGGATATTAAAAATATAAAGCAAAAACAGTCAAGGTTTTGAATTTATCCCGTCCCGCAGCCCCAAGAAATTGTAACAGCAACCCAAAAAGTGTAAGTCTGCGTGAAGGAAGGGGCGTTCTAGTATAATGGTGTATCTCACCAAATCGAATTTCAGGAACAGGTCCAGTCTGCTTTGCAGTTCTGTGAAACTTGGTCTTGATTTGGAGGATGTTTTCCAGCAGGACGCCATCAATTTATACCTGAAATAACCACAGTTTGGATGACACACGTATACATAATTGTATTGATATAAAAATGCAAATAGCACCCTTAACATTATCATTTCTGATCGCCAATTTTTATACCACGAATTCCCATTTTGAAATCAAGTAAATCTCATTTCTCTAAAATTGTACATCGTTTACACTATAGCAAAAACAAATAGAAACCAGCCAACCCTTCCCCGATAGCAATCTACGTGACCTTATTGTACTGTTTTAGATGAAAAAGTCGATTCCGGCAGGGAAAAGTCACACTGAGAACAGACACAAGAGATGTAAGATGTAGTCCCAATAAACTGTTCACACAATACAATGTTGTAGAAAGTAATTTTCATCCATCCAATTCTTACAGTGCGGTTCCGCAGTGGGCTGGTCTGGAAAGTCGAAGTCCATTCCGAATGGAATCAATGATGACATCGGGTGACATGTCAGGATAGGGAAGTGCACCTGTTGAGATCGGTTGAAAGAGTTAATGGGAGTGCCAGTGTTGTAGTCGAGTACTTTTCGAGTACCAACGTTCTCCGCAAAATACTGAACTGGGTAAGAGGGAATAAAGCCAGAGTGCACAGGCATTTGATGGTAAATGTGCAAAGGTAAGATTACAAAATAAATGTAAGACTTCAGACACTCCCAGTTGTGTAAAATTTAAGTTTTAAGGAGAAAAGTACTCGGCCGAGTACTTTTCTCCTAAAAAGTTAATTTTAAGCAAACAGTGATGGTCAGAAGTCATCATGTTGCTTTGTAATCTTACCTTTATGCATGTACCATCAAATGCCAATGTACTTCAGCTTTGTTCCCTTCTAACTAGTTAAATATTTGGTAGAGAACTTGGTTCTCAAAAAGTACTCGACTACATCACTGGGGAGTGCCTGTGCTCAGAGGTCAACTGTTGCCTAGCAAAATGGAGGTTTTTTTGGTGGAAAATTCCATCGTCACCACTTATATCAGCATCTGTGCCACTGGTACAAAAGCCTCTGCCTAAATGTGATTGGATCTGATTTCAACAAATTTCAATATAGTGAGCCGAACCAGCAACCAGTTAAAAGGCTCTTCTCACCAAGTGTCACTAACTCCCAGAGAAGTATTCCGAAGGACCAGACATCACTCTTAGTGGTGTAGGTGTTGGTAAGGAGGCTCTCCACGGCCAACCAACGAACGGGCACGGCACTCTGTAAAATAGTGTCAGGAAAAATCCGGTATAGAGAGCCGGAGAATATAGCTGGAATCGGGGACAATTCGGTGTTAAACTCAACAAAAGAAGAGAAAACAGATAAGATCGTACAGGTACCTTAATTTTGTCAAGTTACAACCATTACTGACCCCAGATAACATGCAATACTGATCGCTTCCTGTGACGTCACGAGCCAAGCCGAAGTCACACAATTTGCATACGAGCCCCTCCCCCAATAACACGTTCCGCGTGGCGAGGTCACGATGAATTAACTGTGGAAAATGGCACGCAACAGAAAGTTTTGAAATCAAGTCTGTCATTTGAAGGAAATCTTTCGAACGTGTTTCGTTTTATTTGAGAAGCATATGTACTCTATTAAATACTGATCTCAGGAAACCAAAACAAATACATTAAATGTTCAAATTGACTAGTTTTTATACAGCAAAGCAAGTTTTACCACTAGGATGTGCATTTTGGCGAAGGTGAATGAAACTGTATGGAGAATTATGATCTGTTATGCAGTAACACAGCAAAGGAGATAACATGACGTTTTGTTAAACTCTATACATACGTGCATGGAAGAGAGATATTCCATGCCATTGGCAATCTGGAAAGCGAATGAGAGTATATGCACGGCGCCCAACGCTTCCCTTGGCGCAGTGTTGCTGAGCTTGGCTTTGGTCCAAGCTAGACGTCTCTGAGTGACGTAGGCCTGCAGTGTCCCATTAGGGACGTACTCCATGATAATGCAGAAAGGTTCTGAAAGATGTGATTTTAAAATGAAGTGTCATTGATCGTGAGGTAGCCGACTGGTTTACAGTGTAACATGGGGTTGCATTGATGGAGTAGGCCCTATAAATATGCTGAACCACCAAATACAGAGCCAGGATTCCTAAAGTAAGGTATCTGAAATAATAGGGTAATTAAGACATCAGTTTACCTGTCATCGTACAACAGCCGAGAATGGAGACAACGTAAGGATGTTGCTTTAGGTTTTTGAATATACCCAGTTCATTTTTGAAGTCAGACCACACTGAGGAGCCACTCTCACCTTTAAAAGAAAGGCAACTTGATTGACTTCTATAAATGTCATTACCAAATTAATCTCTAAGCACAGAAGTCATCTGGGTCTCGATAAGTCAAGGGACCCTTTGTTCGTAGTTTGTCTTTACCTATACGTGGCAATTATTTCTGGTTGGTAGGCCTACTTTGTTTTGTTCCGTATATCAAACAGTTGGAGCTCAGGCTCACGTTGGTACGCACAAAATGTTCTTGAGTAATAATATGGTGTAATGACACAAGTAAGGATTGATTTACTCAGTAAATGAGGAAAGCTTTAAGGTCGGAAAATAACGAAAAGAAAAGAATTTACCACACTTGACTGTCAGTTTCACAGCTGTTTGCGGAAACCAAGGACATTTCACGGACGTTACAATGCACATGGAGCTCACATGTTTAAGGGACATTACAAAAAATTGAGTCCGATACAGAAGACTTGGACATTTTAACGTAGAGGAGTAACCTTTGATGGTCTTAACCGCAACCGTAGTGTCGACGCCATGGCGTACTATTCCCTTGGCTAGGGCCTTGTGCACCTGGCCAAAGTTACCGTCCCCAATGATTTCTTGAAACTTGAGTCTTTGCCGCGGGAATTCCCATTCGGGAATAAAGGCCCCAGATACTTGGTCGGGTGTTACACCTGGTCTAAGGTTTCCTCCTTGCTGTTGAAACAAGTGAAAAAATGGGAGGCCAAATGACACGCATGTTTGACATCATTTTTATCTACTGTTTCGACGTGATGCCTCGACCGACGTTATTGGTAATTAGTCATTGATTTTTCAAATAATCATTAATTTTTCAGACATTGTTTTGAAATTTCTTTGAAACCACTGAAATAAACAGACGTTTTGAATCGTAGCAAACCATAAAGATAAACGTATTCTGTAAAATCTGTTGCCTGTCACGGCTGAAGTTATTGCACACTAATGACAAAGATTATTATGCACTGTTGCAATTTGCACAAGTGATCAAAAAGAAATCAGATGTAATGTAAATATGGTTAACTAATTTAGAGTGACTCGACTCTTTGAGTCTAGAAGAAGCAAAGTGTACTTGTTTTTGAATAGGTTGTGTGATCATTGGATGGGTGTCTTCATCTTGAGTTTGTCTGTCGCTCGTTTTTTTCTTGTTCTTCCTCCGTTTTTGAATCCTCGTCAAAACGATGCAGCACACACAAATGACTATGAGAAGAAGCAAGGCATTGGATATGGCGACTCCAAGTTTCCAAGCGTTTCCTGCAGATTTCAAGACTGTTAATGCAGTGTTAATTTTGTGATGTCCAACAATGGACTTGTAGTATTTAGTTTTAACGACTAATTTTCCCAACTCACAAGCCATATTCCCAATTACACGAAAAATGAATTAGAGATAAACTGGAGACAATCCCAACTTTCTATTTAACCTTCAGTCAACAGTATGAGAAATTTCACAGTGAGTGAAAAGACACCAATTGTCTGTAGAAGGTTATATTAAACACATGTGGCCGTTTTCCAATACTCAACTTTGTCTCCGTCTCAGGCTTCGTCTCCGAAACCAATCTCTGATTGAGGGCCTGAAGCGTTTGAAGTACTGTAATGTTTCGCTCTTTTGCATCTAAATTGATGTTTTGTGGCACTATCAGACTTACTGTTGCGCTAACAATTTCAAAGTCAGGAAGTAAAAAAAGAAGAGTTGAAGCCTGAGATGGAGCCGAAGTCCATTACTGAATTCTAAATTTTATAATTTCAGCTCTGCTGACTCCATGGGTTTAAAAGATCTCGCCAATCGGAAGCCCTCATCAGTTGATGGAGTTGTTCAATTCTGTCAGTTTGTTTGTGACATTCTCTAACCGTGTACTTTGGTGAAGTTATTATTTTACGATACGGTAGGTATATTGATTAAAAGATTACCTTCCGGCTGATCACCTTCCACAAACACAGTGAGATGCTTCTCTGTGAAAATCGTGTCGTCAGGATGCAAGACCTGACACGTGACAACAAAGAATCTCTCCCCCGCGCTGATGTCAACCTTGGCTTTGCTGATAACATCCCAACTCCAAGAGGCGTCGTTGTATGTCTCGGAGTAATCCGTGTTAGGGTGTACCATCAACCCGCCCATGGTGTCTTTGACCTGCCAAATCAGGTGACTGACGGGAATCGAACCCTTGGCAGTACATTCAAGACCCAAACTCTCACCCACACTGGCATTTTTGCTGCAGTTCTCGCAGACATGGCAGACATGTTCTTGAGAGTTCCATACACACATTTCGCTTGTCGTTGGTGGAGCTATTTAATATATAATTTTAAAATTCTTCAATGACTCCATGATAAATACGAAGTGTGCCACGTAATGAGTAAAACGAGACCTGTGTTTGTCACTGATTTAAGGTATCAAGAACTTTTCAAATTTAAGAGCAAAACTCTTGGGTTTTTGTGAGTCTATTTTGTCATAGCCAAGTTTTCGCTGAGGGCGGGATAGAGGCCTATCCAGACATTTGCCAACTTTGGACAAAGAGGGAACATTACACGTAATTATAACCAAAACAAGCAAATTGGTTGTCAGGGAAAGATTCTAACAGTCGTTTGCACGTACAAACTTTCAAACTTGGTCAATATAGCTTCACTTACCCCGACCAAACTATGTATATATTTATTTAAAGTATATACGAATATTCCACAATAGTCCCTCACAGTCCCTGTATTCCAAATTCAAGGTAACTTGTCTGTTCTAACAATAATGCTGCTCAGACTTCTCCCTATTACCCTAGAATAAAGTAAAGCATTCACGTTGCGCACATATCCTCACCTTGTATCTCCAATGTTGCATTCTCAGTTAAAATTGTGTAAGGACTTGTCGCTTGGCATTTGACTACCAGGCCAGCATGATCCCTCTCCGGTGTAAATGAAATTTCACTCATGAAATCAACACAGTCAGGATGGTGTATGTTTGGAGAGGAACTCTTGTTTGTGGTTTTGTTAAGAACACGAGGATCAAGATACCACTCAACGATGGGTTCTTCTTTGTAGAAAGTTCCGTTACATGTAAATGTTACAGGTTGACCCACAATGACTGGTGAGGGCTTCTGGGTCACAGCAAGCTCTTCATACAACACTAATAGGAGATGTGAACAGACAAATTCCAATCACATCAGGAGATCAATGCAACTTACACTGAAAACATGTTTAAAACTCTTTGGCTTCAAGAACATGACATTGTAGAGAAGATAAGAAACGTATCTACGAATCGCACTTAGCCTACACAGTGACTCCCCCGAACAGATCTTTACATACAAAAATTCGTCTGGTTGCAGAAATTCACTAGTAGTGGTGTTATGCTTGGCAGACAGTGCTGCAGTTGAGTCAATCACAGGTCCTTTCACAAGGCCAGTCATAAGTAACAGGGTGACCAATGACAAAAGAATGCTTTTGTCACAGTTCATTCAAATAGATTGTGAATTGACTTACGACTAAATGACATGTGATGGACTTACAGGGCCAGGAACTTGTGATGGACTCGAACACAATACCGTTGGCCGATATCTTAAAACATGAATCATCTTGCCAGGAAACATGAGTCCTATTTCATGATGACATATAGTCACTGGATATGGGCATAACATTTCAATCTACCAAGTTTCAATAGCAAATGTTGCATACATTATGTAACAAACACATTAAATGCAGACAGTATATGAAAGTAATACGAATTATTACCTTGAATTATCAAGAAAGACTTTACAATTGGTCCATTTGGACTTATTATCTCACAGCTGACATTGAGTCCAACATGTTCATTGGTCAGGGTCAAAACAAAATCTCCATTCATGTTAGAGCATTGCACATTGTCGTGGTTAGAGCGGGTATTGACTGTCGTGGATTGGTTATATATCAGATGAGAACTAAGATGCCACTGGATTGATGAACCATGAGCAAAGCATGACGCAGTACATGTGAACGTTACATGATGATTGACGAATGCAGGTGAAGGATGCTGAGTTAAATTAACTGCTCCATCGAACCCTACAGGAAGATAGGGGAAAAAGGGACAAAATTTGTGTGTGTTTCCTGGAATCGTTTCCTTAGCAAAAGCCGGACGAAGCCACGGTATAAGGAGTAGATTAGGGAGCAGATATTTCTGTGAAGTTATCTTAACACGGTGGGGGCCATTTGGAAATGAGAAAATAACAAAACATGTCATCATGAACATCTTTGCGCGGACCCGTGAACAAAATAATTCAAGATTGCAGCTTGCGACTAACTTTAATACAAAATTAACAGAACTAAAGAAGGGAATCAGGTTACAACATAGACAACTTGTATGGAAACAGATTTCTCACAAATTTGGCCGGAATTTATTTTCAATTGAAATTTGCAATGAGTTTTTACAGGGGCAAGAGTTTTTACGGAAATGTAACCATTCAACTGACAGGTTCTTGAAATATTTCAAGAGTCGCCCATTATTCACTCATTTGCATTATTTTGTTGGTTAACATAACAAATCTCGAGACCTGCACGACAATAGCTTCCGGAAATTAAATGCCAAATGGTACATAACAATAATATGTACAGCTGTCTTCATTTTGAAATAACCATTCTAATCTCACGCCGCCGGGCTTTGCCATTAAAAACAGATCTGTGAAGTGTTATGGCATATGGATATTTGAAATGGCACTCAAAGTTTGGCTACGAAAAGTGGGAAACATGGTTTTAAAGCAAAGCCTTCATTGAGTACACTTTGCGAGATTCAGTTACCTTTTCAATAATCAAATACCAATTTCATACAACAGAATTATAAAGACAAATTTTCAACAGAATTTATTGCAACGATCTCTTCTTTTAAATGTTATTTGCTTAACTATTCACGACAATTACTAGCTATTTACAACACTCACCTGAAGCAGGTCCGAAATATAGAATCACTACTGACAGACACAAACCCAGTGTTTCCATCTTGTTCTTGTCATGAAGTGGCGAACGGAAAGTACTTTACTAGCCAATATATGCACCAGCATCGACAGATAAAAATGACTGTTACGCATTCATGAATTTCATGCAACTCTGAAAGTGAAAGAGTTGCTGATGAGCGCTTATAGTTTATAAACCTGGTGACCTTTCAGTAAGTTTGCATTTCTGAATAAGAGGGGATAAACAGAACAAAACAAGGAAAGGAAATACGAACGTATAGTTTTTATAATGAACAAAAACCAGGAAGAAATAAACATAAATCATAAAAATAATGGACACAAAACAGAACAAAAAATGAGGACATGTTTTCAAGTTAAACAGTGCAGGACAGAGTGAAAAGCGATCGGAAATTATTTTACATCCCTTGGAATAATCTGAAATGCATTGTACAGGCATGATGTTATTTTGAGGTGAAAACCTCTCATGGAAACCAGTGTACAAACTAGGAAATGCAGAGATCCTTTGTCGCTTCAGCAATGAACATAGAGACAAAATGACAAACATGTCACTTTAGTAAAATGTTATTTAAATCCAAATCAGTTCCACTATCAACCATCATTTCTGTCTAATTCTGTTTTCATGTTTAGTGACCTTAGTAATGATTAAACTCAGCCTATTCACGTTTACTTGAATTTCATACTAATCTTTGCATATTTATTTTTTACTCAGAGCTAAAAGATACTCATATGGGAATTCTCTGCTATCCAACGTATGACAGGTTGCAACTAGAAGTTTAGATTGGTGTAGGTTGAAAGGAACTGTTCCCGGAGGTACCTCGAGTAAAATCTCGCTTTTGGAGCTAAAGCGCATGCCCAAAATGAAACACATCCGAGATCATTTAGATGCCCACGTCGCAGAGTGGCGATCTGCCCTATCAGCGCGACCCTACGTGGACTGGTGCGTATGCTTTGTTTCCATATGACTTTCTCTTTTGAAATGCTGAACTAACTCTTGGAGAGAGTGCTTATTCGAATTCGTCTTGTTCGCAATTTCAATATTGTCATTCATCTAAAATGACTTTTCACTAACTGGCAATGTAACAGTACAAATACGGTGAGAATGAATCCTGTGGAAAGAGTATTTCATAAGTATACGGTGTTTCGTGCAGGTGGGGGGGGGGCATTTGGAGAGGAACAGTATTCAACACGATCACTGCAACATTCCTTGAGTTACAAGTGAAGTGGCTTGAAGTGGCGTTTGAGCTAAACTAAAATAATTGAGACAAGCCAGGGAGAGCGTGCACAGCGGATGTCAGTGGTATAGGAGATGTTCATAGGAGCCTTAGGGCCTCAGATAATCTGAAATATTGGCTATAAATATATTGACATCGTCAATAAAATTTAAAATTGGACATGAATATGAGTTCTCTTTTGTTCGTTTGGGCTCTTTCATCTCATATTTCCTTAGCAATGTTGTTTTAAGCTTGGTCGTTATAAAGCTGTTCAAACCCAATTTTCGTCAGATTTTTAAAGGGGCGTGCAATTCGTATTAATATGCACCTTTGTATTTCAATTGAGCTTATTTTAAGTTTTTTCTATGCATCTTTAAAATACATTTTCGTGCTTTATTGGCTTTGGATGTCGAAAAGTGCGTCATCAAAAATGTCATCGCCTGGATCATTTCGGATTGGTGAGCTGAGTGATACGCAATTCTGAGATTGAACCAAGGTTTTCAAGAAAAGTATTTAAATTGGATTTTACAATGATTGTATGTTTTCTTGGAAAATGCACTGCCAACTAGAACTGAAGCCAAATCCTTGAATTGAATTTATGAGCGTTCCTTGTTTAACATATTATTGAAGTTTCCAACTTGTTGGAAGTGATTATAATGGCTTTGTTACAAACTCCGTATCGTGTTGATCATAACATGTGCTGTGGCACCTTTTTTGAACATTCCTATCACACTTCTTCGCATTTTTAAAACCAAGATAACCTAATGTACCGTATCTTCCGGGTGAGTACACACTTCGAACTATCTTCTCTTTTTATATAACATTAACACTATACTAAAAAAATTCCATTTAAGCCGTACATCTTTTCGACATAGATGCAGTGGCATTTTTACATGAAATAGTTTTACAATGCATTCTCTTCACATTTATAAAAGCAGAACATAATCTATTTCACCTCGAACTTGTTTTGGGATTTGTTGGCTAACCGTAAGAAACTTTATCGAAATTATAATAACAGTTCTCGGCTCCTAAGCAAATCCCAAATTCAAATCCTAGTTCCGATCATGACACGCCCTGATAGTGACCGTCGTTCACTGGAAAACGAGTAACAGTTTCAATGACCATAATAGACGACTCCCTTGAGAAACTAATTATCCACTGAGTTGCTGATTATCTTCCGGGATGAGACAGGTTTGTGCCAAGGGGTTTTGGTAGAGGTACAGATCAGCCGTAAACTGGGTCATGTCCAGGATATCCTGTGTCAAAACAGAATGTGAGAATAAGACTTGTAATTATACAGTGGACTGATATGCAGTCTACAATGACAGGTGAGTCAACCATAAAAACACTGGTTTTGTTGCGCACTGTTCTGAAAAAAATCATCTGCATCTAGTACTCAATGAAAAACTCTACTGAAATAAACTTTAATGGGAAATGAATGAAGACACCCTCAAAAACCTTAAATCTTGCAATCACTCTTCAAGTTTGCTTTATGACAAAGAACATGGGTCCTCCTTCGTCCAAAGAAATGACAGTTTTATTGAAATAGGAGCTGGTTTATTTGACTCTTGCAGCGATCAAAATGACCGACAAACCTACCGGGTAGAACTCCAAAAGATAGTCCAGTCTTTGTCGAAGGTCAATAAAGCTTGGTCTTAATTCGGGATCAGTATTCCAACACGCCAACATCAAGTCATAACTGTGAATAAGCAATTAAGAAGGCTTCTAGTTTTGGTCATAAACATTGTTCTTAAAAGTTCAATCCCTGACAATGAGCAAAAAAGTCTTTAATTTCTGCGATGTACTGCTTAATTGTCAAGAATTTTCTCACATTTCTTTTCCACAATGTGCAGGTCTTGGAAGACGAAATCCTTCAAGAAGATAGATAACCACGGCCTCTAAAGACATGTCTGTGTAGGGTTGTGCACCTGTATGGAGAAAATGATTAAAGATGTCAGCTAAACCAGCTGAATGAAATAAATTACTAGTAAGTACAGAACCTTAGAGAAGCAGGAAATCTGGAGAGTCAGACTGAACAAAGGGGTATCACATTTGCATCAGCAGCCCAACGGATCATGGTCGGGTCTCTTGAGGGGTACAAGGTAGTTGGCGAGATAAGAGAGGTTTCTGCTGGCAGTACCGAAGTGAATACGTCACGCGCACAATGAGTGTGTCAAAGGCATTAGCGCGAGAACCAGCGCGTGAACCAACACGCGCGCGTACTCCATTCGTTTGCACTGCACTTTCTGGCACACAGTGACGTCACACTTCGGTACTCTATACACGTGTGTTTATAGTCCTTATGTCGTTTTATACTTACCCAGCGTGACCAGTTCCCACAGAAGAACACCAAATGACCACATGTCACTTTTTGTTGTGTAAGTGTTGTGGCAAAGACACTCAAGAGCCATCCAGCGAAAAGGAACTGCATTCTGGAACATATCAAGTGATTTTCATCTTAATAAAAATCTCTCAATAAATTGAAATGAAAATGTACAAAAATGTTAAACGTTATTTTGGAGTTTTGTCCCTGAAGTGCCAGGAAGAGTATAAAAGTCAAAAGTACAAATACCTCGGATGTCTGTTTGTACTGCCCAGTTCTTGTGACGTCACGTGTCAAGCCAAAGTCACACAATTTGCAGGTTATGCCTTCACCAAGAAGGACATTTCGAGTAGCAAGGTCACGATGTACCAACTGCTGAAAGAACTAAGGGTCTTTATTCACCCCGTAAAGAAATAGGCCAACACATTGGAACGTAATACTAATTTTAAAAATATCATTTTCTTGAAATTTAAATTGACTTGAATATCAACACAGATCGTTTCTGATTAATCGGGTTACGTAAAAGTCACCTGTTTTAGGGCAAAACAAAATTCGTATTGTTAGATATTTCCAAAACTGTAGTCTTTTACGGTAAAAATGTTTTGCGTTTCCTTATTTTCTCAATATCAAAATATACTTATTCACTACCCGCTTTATTTTGATACTTGCGTTCATGGAAGACAAGTACTCCATTCCACTAGCGATTTGGAAAGCGAACATAAGTAGTCGAATAGGGCTCATGGCTTCCTTCATTAATCTAGTAGTAAGCTTTGCTTCGGTCCAGGCCACTCGTTTCTTCGTGATGTAGGCCTCCAGAGTGCCATTAGGAACGTACTCCATTATCATGTAGAAAGGCTCTTCAATCAATTACAACAAATGCATAAACACGATGGTTACCTAATGAAGATTTGCATTTCAGTATAATATCTACAGGGGAAATCCCAAAAAAAATCATCCTAACCCCCTTACTGCAAGCTTGCGATCTTCGAAACACCATACCTCCATTTTTCTGTGTGTCTGTGAATCGTGAGTTTTGACCAAACATCTCGAAGTTCGCAATAGCTTTGCTACAAACTGCAACCGTATCATCTTTAAAGATCAACAGAGATCCCCTTCCCACTACAATCTGCCGGCGCCAGCTTAAATGTTTGGACACTACCGGAGAATACGAAGGACAACCTGGTTTGTCTCTATGCTCTCTCCCTGTGCATGGGAACTGTAACAAAGGCAGACCTGTACCACGGGACATTGCTAGACTTCTTTTTGAAGAGGTAAGGCAGTGTCTAAGCAGGTGTCCAGAGCTACGACTTATTCGTCTCCACGCATTGCCAATGGAGTGAGAAACTAGACCTATCTCCAGACATCAGTTTCGAAAGCAGCCTAACTACCTAATAGCTAAAGGAAACCTGAGGCGCTGCCCTAAATAGACCCATATCTGGAAGAGACTCGTGGCCGGCTGCTGCACAGCTGACTGTACTAACAGCGGGGGAAACCTAGATGGGATACTAAGAATGTTAATAAAAAGGCTAGCTAATATTCAACAGAAATCCTACCTTTATCTGTGCAACAACCAAGAAACGAAACAACACAGGGATGTTTCTCTAGGTGTTTCACGATTTCTAACTCCTTCTTAAAGTCAGAGGTGCTTGTGTGACCTGACATTGAAAACAAAATTGAACTCCATAGTTTTAGCTTAAACTTACTTTCTGGGAAAATATCATTATGCGGCTGAGGTTGGAAAAGAAAAAAAGAAAAGAAAAAAGGAAGGGTTAGTGGAACCCTGTTTTACTGTCCAGTCAGAAAATGTGGATGATGAAATTTGTCGAACGTACAGATGTTTCATTAGAAATTCCAGTCGTCTTTTTTTTGCATGTTTCACTGAAGTAAACTACTCGTTTTGAGAAATTGAAATTATGTGGCCCACCCCTCAAGATCTTGACGGCGACTGTGGTGCTTTCCCCTTCCTTCAGGATCCCGTTTGCTTTAGCCTTGACAACTCGACCGTAGAAACCGTAGCTGATGATCTCCTGAAGACGAACTCGAGACCTGGGAAACTCAAATTCAGTCCAAGTGGGTAGTCCAGAAGTCTCTGGCACTTGGAAAGATGTGGATAGTACAGAGGTCTCTTGCACTCGGGGAGACGTTTCGGTAGAAGCAGGAACATCTAACGCTGGTACATTCTAAGCACGGAAAAATATTTTGAGACTGTAAGCTCGGGAACGTACGCTCATGTGAATTCGTGATATAAGCTGTGAAAGTAGTCTTGCATGTTCGCGGATACATTAATCCACTATTTGCCTAACCTGCTTTCGGAGTGTAATTATTTGATTGGTCACGTATCTTTCTTGTCTTCTCCGTCTTCGTCTCTGCCTCGCCCACTTCTTCACAGCCAGAGAACAAATGCAGACCACAAGCACGAACATGGCCGCAGATCCAACGCAAATAACCGGAACCTTCCACATGGGATTTATGTCATAAACGCCTGAAAATAATAAGTAAACTTATTGAAGTCATAATTCGAGATCAAGCAAGACCCGTTTTTGTGCAACGTGGCTGAAGCCAAGATATACTAAAGTTCTGTTTGGAAAAATTAAAATGTCCGAAGGCAAGTGAAGAACAGTTCCATGTAAATAACCCTTCGGTGAACAGTGACTGTGATTTCTGAGTAATGAACAGAAAACCAATTACCTTTATTGGATTTAACAAGGATCCGAAAATGCTCCACTTTAAACAGTGTGGCACGGTCGGGATACCAAATATTACATACGACATCAAAAGAGTTTACAGCGGTCGGTACATCCATCCAAATCGTGCTTTCTGAGTACCAGCTATATGTTATGTTATCCTGGAGCGTCGATGAGAAACGATGATACATTCCTGGTGGTTGATCTCCACTGTTGTGAGCTCTGACCTCCCAGGTGAGCAGACAAGCTGGGTTGGAACCCACAGCGAAGCACCGTAGCTCTAGGTTTTCTCCCACCGTAGCATTTCGTGTGCAGTTCCTGCAGGAATCACAAGTCTTCCTAGATTTCACACAAATTGCTGTGTTCCTCGGGTTATCTGGTCAACAAAGAGATATGCACTTACATTTTCAGTTATATTGGTAATCAACAATTAAAAAAATGTCAACAATTAATTTCATCACTGGAGACATTGTTTCGTTCTAAAGTGAAACTGTAATATACTAATATACTTATATATTATTATATTTGTATATTTATACTATTTATATTAATCCCGAATAATTGAGCAATCCGCCAGAAATATTTCAAAATTGATCCACAATGTGAGCAAATAGGAAAAACAAATTATTCATTACAAACTAAGTATTGGAGATGGGACAACAATTCTCAATGGTTTTCCAAGCATTAATTACAGACGTTATTCAGCAACATTAATAACAATATGTGGTTTTAATATTACATGATACTTGGAGAGGAGCACTGATATTCTGAATGTCGACACCGTTGTCCCTTGAAGCCACACATTTCACCCTTTTGCCTGCATCGGTACGTGAAGGTGTAAAGATGAAAGTCTCGAAGTAATCGTAGCATTGAGGGCGGATGAAGGCAGGGGCGGCTTCGTCTTCTTCGCTCTTGTGTAGTGTTCCGTTGACGTACCATCGGAAATGGTAGCTGGCGTGTCTACGCACACAGACTGCGGTGCATCTAAATGCGACAGGTTGGCCTTCAATCAGCGCTAAGCTGTCATTTGTCAAATACAAACCGACAGGTCCTGTACGAGAGAAAACAAGTAACTTTCTCATTGATATCTTGTATCGCATACTACGCCCCAGGATTAATAGAGTACCGAAGTGAATACGTCACGCGCACAATTAGTGTGTCATTAGCGCGAAAACCAGCGCGTGAAGCAACACGTGCGTTCTCCATTCGTTTGCACTGCACTTTCTGGTTCACAGTGACGTCACACTTCGGTACTCTATTGCCTTTATTCAAGGCGCGCGTGTAGTCTTCGTCGTGCGTGTGCGTAGGCTGTCCAGGTAACCACGCGCACCTTGAATAAAGGCAACATGGAACGTGAGTGAAAAGCACACCAATTGTCTATAGAAAGTTACGTTATAAACACATGGCAGTTTTCCAATATTCAAATTCGTCTACGTCTCAGGTGTCGTTTAGTATGCTATAATGCTTGGCTCTTTCTGCATCTTACTTGGTGTTTTGTCACACTATCAGACTTATTACTAAGCCTACAACTTCAAAGTCAGGTGGTTAAAAAACAGTTGAAGCCTGAGACGGAGCCGAAGTTCCGTACTGGGAAACAGCCATACGTAAATTCTTAATTGCATAATGTCACCTTTGGTAACCCCATAGGTTTAAAAGATCTCGCCAATCGGAAGCCCTCATCAGTTGATGGAGTTGTTTAATTCTGTCAGTTTGTTTGTAACATTCTCTAACCGTGTACTTTGGTGAAGTTATTATTTTACGATACGGTAGGTATATTGATTAAAAGATTACCTTCCGGCTGATCACCTTCCACAAACACAGTGAGATGCTTCTCTGTGAAAATCGTGTCGTCAGGATGCAAGACCTGACACGTGACAACAAAGAATCTCTCCCCCGCGCTGATGTCAACCTTGGCTTTGCTGATAACATTCCAACTCCAAGAGGCATCGTTGTATGTCTCGGAGTAATCCGTGTAAGGATGTACCATCAACCCGCCCATGGTGTCTTTGACCTGCCAAATCAGGTGACTGACGGGAATCGAACCCTTGGCAGTACATTCAAGACCCAAACTCTCACCCACACTGGCATTTTTGCTGCAGTTCTCGCAGACATGACAGACGTGTTCTTGAGAGTTCCATACACACATTTCGCTTGTCGTTGGTGGAGCTATTTAATATATAATTTTAAAATTCTTCGATGACTCCATGATAAATACGAAGTGTGCCACGTAATAAGTAAAACGAGACCTGTGTTTGTCACTGATTTAAGGTATCAAGAACTTTCCAAATTTAAGAGCAAAACTCTTGGGTTTTTGTGAGTCTATTTTGTCATAGCCAAGTTTTCGCTGAGGGCGGGATAGAGGCCTATCCAGACATTTGCCAACTTTGGACAAAGAGGGAACCTTACACGTAATTATAACCAAAACAAGCAAATTGGTTGTCAGGGAAAGATTCTAACAGTCGTTTGCACGTACAAACTTTCGAACTTGGTCAATATAGCTTCACTTACCCCGACCAAACTATGTCTATATTTATTTAAAGTATATACGAATTTTCCACAATAGTCCCTCACAGTCCCTGTATTCCAAATTCAAGGTAACTTGTCTGTTCTAACAATAATGCTGCTCAGACTTCTCCCTATTACCCTAGAATAAAGTAAAGCATTCACGTTGCGCACAAATCCTCACCTTGTATCTCCAATGTTGCATTCTCAGTTAAAATTGTGTAAGGACTTGTCGCTTGGCATTTGACTACCAGGCCAGCATGATCCCTCTCCGGTGTAAATGAAATTTCACTCATGAAATCAACACAGTCAGGACGGTGTATGTTTGGAGAGGAACTCTTGTTTGCGGTTTTGTTAAGACCACGAGGATCAAGAAACCAGTGAATGATGGGTTCTTCTTTGTAGAAAGTTCCGTTACATGTAAATGTTACAGGTTGACCCACAATGACTGGTGAGGGCTTCTGGGTCACAGCAAGCTCTTCATTCACTCCTAATAGGAGACACGAATAGACAAACTCCAGTCACTTCCGGAGATTTATTTAATGCACGCTTTAAAAAGTTCAAAGCACTCTGGTTCTAAGAGGATCATCTAACCTCTAATGTATGAGGATCGAGCTTACCTAATACAAGAAATACCAGCCTAATTAATGTGCACATCAAAAAAAAATTATGTCGGTCTGGAAATCTGGAAGTACAAATCTCATGATCATGTTTTCACACAGATCTTAAGATATCATCATGTCACAACACATAACTGCGATTTCACGTATTTGAAAAATGACAGAAATGTAAATGTGGATATTTCTGAGCCTTGGTCAGCTTTGGCACAGTTTGGCTTCGTCACGTAGGAAAAGCTCTTACCCGTGCTTATGTAATGACTCGAAAATCAAGCATTCCCATCGTTAAGGAAGTAGAAATGAAATAAAACAGTATTGGAAAAGACTGCTGCAGAAATGCAAACAAAACTAAACAAAATAAAACAAACAAGCCGGAACGTGTCACGTGAAATAGAAACTCAGCACTACTAATGCAGATTTTAGTCGGTTATGTACTCAGCTTAACCATGCTTTCAATTCATTAAACAAATTTTGTCATGAGATTTAATTCAAAATCAAGCAAATCCTGGAATTTAAAGGGCTTAACACCCGCGGTAAAAGCAAACCGGAAGTTAACGAGAACACGCAATGATTCCCTCTTCATGGATTTTAAGCAATTCTGGTGTGTACATCGTGTGTAATGACACGTGTTCAATATTACTTTATTGAACTTCATATTTTACAGATAACATGTTGATCTTTGTTTTCATTATTTGGGGGGTGTTGCCATTACTTAGACATTAGACACCGTGACATAAAGACACACGCTTTGATTATTTTACTGTTTTAGTAATTTTAGTAAGCGGGCATTTGTAAGGAACTTAATTAAATTGGACAGTCTTATGATATTTAACAACAGCAGGAATCAGTACCTTGTATCACCAACGAAGCGATTACAGAGAGCTTATCAGGAGTTGTCACTTTGCAGTTGACATTAAGTCCAGCATGCTTACTGATCAAATTCAAAGAAAACTCTCCAATCATGTCAGAGCAGTTTACATTATCGTGGTTATGAGAAGTTTTCGTAGTCGTGGATAGGTTATATATCAGATGAGAACCAAGATGCCTCTGGATTGATGAACCGTGAGCAAAGCATCACGCAGTACATGTGAACGTTACATGATGATTGGCTAATGCCGGTGAAGGTTACTGAGTTAAATTGACCTTGTCATGAAACCCTAAAGGTATGAACAAATAAAGTTCCCTTTGGAAGATCTACATAACCTACTATATTAAAGGTGACAATCTGTCCCGACTGCATATTCTAGTACCAGCAAGGTACTTCCAATTAGTGCCTTCCTCGTTCTCAGTTCAAAACAGATTCAAACACGTCCACTTCCCTGAGAATGAATGCACGTAAGGAATCACCGTTCAGATCTCTATAGACAACACGCTTACCTAGCACACGCCTTCCTTGCAAGATCATAACTAACACGTACAGAAGTATTCCCATCTTGTTCCATAAACCACTACTACTCTGTGATCATGATCGGATTATCCACCTTCTGAGCATAGCCAAAGAGAGCCAGCAATGCAGGTACTGGTCTGCCGACGTATATGAAAAAGAAAGAAACGTCCACACGCTAATAGCGAAACCTCCAGTTCATAAAATTGTTTATTCGCTTTATTTAAATGATTAAACTTAATTGGAGAGAACATTTCTGAATGAAGTGGCATCAATCAAAACGAAAATGTAGAAGTGATGCCCTTTCCCCTTACCAATTAACATACAATTTATGCCACTACGTACATGTATATACCAAACTAAAAAGCACAAAAGGGATTTCCTAGTACGTTTCGCGCCAACCATCGTGTATGCAAAGGTCAAAGGCTATATATACACGATGGTTGGCGCGAAACGTACTAGGAAATCCATGTGCTTTTTGGTTTGGTCGAGTAGCTTTTCTCCATTGCATTGAAATCTTCAGGCGTTTACTGACACCGTATTCAGGGCTCACACTGGTCTGCTACCCGAGCCAGACATTGTGCCTGTTGAAGCCAAGTCACTTATGCGAATGCATCAAATACCTGCAAGCACTGTCTGATAAGAGCAGCCCCGACAACCTTGGCGGGTCCGCCATTTCCCATTGGTGGTCCAAGGTAACATACATCTTTTGCTTCATTTTGCGCATAATTTTGCTCCAGTAACGTTGACAATACGCCGTACATGTACTTCAACGTGGTGTTTGGCTGCGTTGTGGAGTATTATGGAAGCCGCCTGACATTTTAAACACTTGTAACTGTTCTCTTGGTTAGCTACAGAAGCGTACGGAAGCGTATAAGGGCCAGTTCCAAAAAAAATACTATACTATATCGCCGCGGCGAGTTATTTATCTTGAGGCGGCGAGTTATTTATCTCTTTATTTCAATCTAAAACTAGTTCAACTCGGTGCATATTAATACTCAGTCTGGATACCAGACCCAATGATTCAATGGTCACGTGGACATTGGGTGCTACAGCACCCTTGATAACAGGAGTAGACGGAATAACTGGGTCTGAAATCCAGATACCGAGTATTATGCAGCGAAATGAGTTAGTTTTACCTAACTCGCCGCGGCGAGATAGTATCTCGAAAAAAAAATTTGCAAGTGGCCCTTTTACGCTTCCGTTTTACGCTTACGCAGACACCGATTTTTTTTTTTTTATGTCGATCCACTCGTTGGCAAACGCTACTCAACACTTGTATCGAGTTACCTTTGACATAAAAAAACTCAAGGCCATTGACACCACACTACGTTTATTTGTGTGCTAACTCCTACGACGTTCAGTGGGCTGTTGGCTCCATAGGAATTTGCAGATAAATGTGACTGTCACGGTACACAGGTCCCGCCCCTTGTTTAAGCTTTAGAAAGAGTTCCATATAGGGAAAACACTTGATGCCCAAGTGCACTAGCCTGTGAGACTTGTCTGAAAAAACTGAGTGTTTTGTAAGTGAATGCTTTGGAATTTCCTCAGCTAAATTTCACTTTTTAGGGCATGTTATCACTTTCTGATGGCTGTTGTAACATTTTTAAGGGAAATTTTGTGTTGTCTGTACATGTATATGGAACTCGTTCCTACCTTTTTTCTACACAAGGGTAAAGACCTATCTGAACACACCCATGTTTGACGTGACATTCCACTGGCGTGACGCACTCACAGTTTCGTAATCCAGGAAATAGAATCCTCTACATGTTGTTTTGCAGGGGTAAATCCAGTGTTTCTTTATTATGAATGACACTCTTCTATACGTATAAAATACATGCCTGTGTGCATGGCAGATAGAGCAGTAGGTAAATACCGCTATGGTTATTGTTTCATGTTATACCGGTAAGGAAAACAAAATGGGAGAACAAATTGGGTGCCGAATGCATTTTCAAATAGGACACTTTGACATTGTTTATTTCAAGGATACCCGCTGTTAAACATCTTCAAATCCCCGCGACACTTACCGACTGAAGTAAATAAGAGTTGTTGCTGATAAGTCATAGGTGAAGATATAATGGACTCCAGTGCTAAGAGCGAGTCTATCTCCCTTCGGAAACTAAAGAATGTCATTCTAGATTAAATATAGGCCTACTGTCTCCTGTGGTATTCATTTGAAAATATCCATCGGCAGGCAGATATCTCCATGATGAGATCAACTACACTGCTAGTCCTTGTGGCTCTCAGCTGGAGAGTTGGATTCCAACAGATACTTAGTGGAGTTGGGCCAGCGAAGGATAACCGGATAACGGCACAAAATACGACCTTAGGACGCTCCCGTGGAACACGAAGAAGTGGTAAGAAACAAAAGTATCCTCAATTCAGTTCAATTCAATTTAGAACTCTCCAAGACTGAGAGGTACGTGTGTAAATCGAAGTTACGAGAGAAAATTACAAGAGAAAATGATATCAATGACTACAAGTAATACTTGAAAGCCAAATAAATCCTCAGCCTGATTATTTCAATGTTATTCTTGCATAGATGTTGAAAACAAGTCCTTTGAAGTAAAAAGGTGTACTATTCCTATTCTTTGATTCCTAAACCCACTGAACTGCTGGCCCGTGAAACGTGAGGAAACAGAATACACGTGGTTACATTTGGAGAGCAAGTTGATTGTGATTCAATTCGCATTTATTTTGACAATCCTTCGGGGTGTTACCATGTAATGCTTGGTTTTATTTTCATTGTGATATTGTTCACGTTTTCCCTGATAAATTATACATGAAATGAAAAGAAAATATTTTAACGCTCTCAGTGTGTTTTGGTTGTTGTACATTCACGCATATGTTTAGGTTTTTGGCCGTTCATGGACAGAAGTTCAAGGTATTTGTTCTCTATGGCGTATACATACGTGTCCATAGAGACTCCAAAGCTCATCCTATAGTGTGGGTAAAGGTTCATTACGATATTCTTACGATGGACTAGTTCATGTTTTGTACGTGAACACAGATGCAGCCCAGAGTCCATTACTCGTCAGTGAAAGAAAGGTGTACCTCCAGAGTGGTCGTGCCTACTGCCTTCCCTGCTCAGTCATCCGACCCGGTGATGTTGTGACAGTCATCTTCTGGTTCAGAGGAGAGAGTGAGGATGCCACTTTACGAGATCTCATCCTTCGTCATGTTTATCCTGATGATGGTCAGAGCTTTGCAGTGGACGACCGATATAAGATTTCACCCTCTCACGGTCTCATAATCGACCCGGTGTATTTGAATGACACCGACAGGTACTGGTGTAAAAGTGTGCGTGAGTCCTCGAGCCAGTTTGTCGAGGACTATCTGGATGCAACAGTACTAGGTAGGCTGAGAAGTCCCGAATGCAATCTTTTCTGTTGTTTTCTTCTCCATATATACGTCTACCAGGTGCGACTTTTGTCATCCTCTCCCTCGTGTAGGGCAAATACTACAATACACGAGCATCTTATGTAAATCTGAGGTGTTGAACATTCAGCAAGAAACCACGATCTAATGTTTCAGAGTATCAGTTGATCCAAAGTGGCGAAATTTCAAATTGAACAACGTAAGACAAAAAACGAAAGGAAAAACATGTATGTTTGTTTGCATTTTTTTTCTTCCAAACAGGAAATATATTCCCAAGAGAAAGTGAGGCTTCTGCCAGCAATGTTAGTATTTTTCAGAGACACGAAGTGGATAACACCATCGAGTGTCCAATCCTCGCTAAGGCACCGGCACAGGATGAAGTCACACTCTATTGGTCAGTTTACAATGAAACCAGACGAGATCTTAATATTGTTTCTGCCAAATTCTCTGACGGTGAGAGGCACACTTTTCCGAAGTATGGGGAAGTGGGAAACAACAGATTAGCAGTGGAGGAATTCACGAAAAGAGAAGAGCGATACTGCTGCCACTTATTCGAGGTATCTTCGGAGCTAAGGACAGGGTGTGTTGACATGACCTGGGTGGGTAAGTTCTTAATTATTAATTGACTCTATTTGCTTATATTGTTTGTTCCTATTGTCAATGCCCGTGGCCGCATGAATTTGGTTGCTGTTTTTGCTGTTTTTGTTCTTAAAACCAGCTGTCGTTAAAGCTACGTGAATATCAAAACAAATCCAAGAGACCAGAATGACACGTAAGTATTACGTTTAGCCAGAGCAAAAATAATTTGAACAAAGCAGACTCTCACCACTGCCCATTAAACACTTTCTGAGAGTTTCCACAGATTGATTCAGTTTTATTCACATCTGGCTCTGGAAACTGAGCAAATAAAATCCTATAAAATATACTAAATTAAATTACAAGACTCTACACCGAAATACACGAATTATGCCAAGCAATTAACCTAACACTCGAGACTAAAACTAGGAACTATCCAGGAGTTATAACCCCAAAAGTTTAGGAAACCATGGTGTATTATATATCCAATGTTTCCCAACACTGCCACTGACCATTTCAGCAGACATGAAATAGCCTTCAGTAATTGACAAGATATTAAAAAGATCATTACATTTAACATGGTACAGATTTATATCAAGAAATTTCTACACCTTAATGAGGCCTCCAGTGTTGGTCATTCCACCCGTACTTCTGCCTTATTTCCAGTGACTATCGGTTACATGTACTCCAGCCACGCCCCAGCAGAGACCACACAGCAAGCCAAAATAAACCAGGCCGATGCAGTGAGCAAGTGAGCAAAGATGCCAGATGGAATGCTCATTCCTTGCCAGGGCATCTTATACCTAAGTCACGCTTGAGCGCGCAGAGTACAAAAGAATATTTTTACTGCAGAATGGGCACAGCTTTTAAGACTGCACATAATAACGAAGCAAGAAATGGGACGGAGAGCGCCCCCACCTTTGGGCTGGTCGTTGTTTAATCAGAATCTCAGGAATTCTCTTCAGACATCTGGGGGGGAGTGTATTAGGTAACAATAGTCTAGAGTGTGTATAGGGATTGGACATGTAAGGGGGTACCCTTCGTCCCATATCTTTCTGGGTATACCGAAAAACAATCTTGAATCCTTGTGTCCCAGCTTAACCCTCTATTGTTGGGCTGTCAACATGTATATATCCCGTTCATAATGACACGGATGTTCTGGGTTGATTTTTTTTGTTGACAGCTCAGGCAAATCAGCAATATCCCAACATATCAGGCTGTGATATGAACAGGAACACGTGCGCTTCGACACTCACGTTCCAGCAAGACTGCGTAGCATATGAATGTTCCGTCAAATCTGTCTATCCAAAGCCCGCCCTCGACTGGACGTTTGCAAACTGCGTGGATGAAGGAAAGCCTATGTTCGTTCAGACTGCTTCTTCCACACCCCTATCCGCCGATCAGACATACGACATGATTTCTAGGTTGTACATCGTCGAGCCTCAGTTTGAGGGTGCTTGTGAATTCACGTGTACAGCGAATGGTGACGCCGTTAGAGATGGAACATCTAAGTTGACTCTTGCCATCACACGTAAGCATCTTTCTGTACAGCACAATGCTTCAACGATATCGATGATGTGATATGAACCATTTATTGAAGACTACAACAGACAAGAATCACTTATTAAACAGGTGCATACAAATTTCTGTGTATGGTTAGACGTTTTGCTATCAAACCAAGCGTGTGCTGTTTACTTATGGTCTGCCGTTATTCTTTAGGTGGTAGTGACAATGCAGCTACCACTTCTAGTTCGACCCTGCCGTTGCCCATATACACTCATTGCGACTGCAAGTGGGCTTTGGTTGTATTTCTCGCGATGTTGACGACCTTCCTCATCTGCCTTCTTACCACCTGGGCTATTCTGGTCTTCCCAAGAAATCGCAAGTTCATCCAGAAACACATCAATGAGCTCGCGACTTTCAGCTGTTTGCAGAAGCACGAGGAGAAAGCAGCTACGGGACAAGGTTGGTGCCAGGTGCTTTTTTCATATCTCCCTAGCTGTCCCAATATATTGTTATGTAAATTTATTTACCAACGATCGTCAGCTCACAGACAGATAGAACCAATTAAGACACAGCAACAACCAGGAAGGAAGGTTCCTAGTCTTATACCATATTATCCGGAAGTAGAAACACGGGAAATCTTATATGTAGTTGAGAAAATTATCTTGTTGGCTGGCGGGGACTTCCACTAGCCTACTCGCCAAGATTCAGGTGATCAAATGGTGAAGTGTAAAATTACTCGTTTCATTGTAAACCACACTTGTGCAGATCTCAGCCCAACTTGTTAGTTCTCAAGCAGTGTTGACACTTAGTATGAACTTTTTTTCTATCGAATCACTCAGTGAGCTTCTAATTATTTTTGCCAGATACTGACATCGAGAATGGTAAAAATGCACAGCTGGATTCCGGTTTTCTAACATCTGATGAGAACCTCAGTGGTAAGCAGCTTTCGAAGCATGTTAACGATTTTTATGAAATTAAAACAAACTGCTCATCTAATTATTAGGCGATTTTTATTCCGCAGAAAACCAGCAAGAAATGTCACCCATGCTAGGGGATGCAAACGTAGAGACGGGTTTGAAGGATGCGACAGACGAAGGTGATTACAACCAGCCATATGGCTATGATTAAAACATTTACAGCTGATTCCAAATTTGATGCTTTGCATTGCGTTCATTCTATTGACAGGTTCTCTGTGTCTTGTGGTAAGAGAAGCTCTGGACGTTCTGTTTACAGGTCAGTCTATTCTTTGAGTTTTGAGGGCGCCCTCTAAACAGAACGCCCTCAGAAAATGAACCGGTATGCCCAAACCAAGCGAAAGATGCGTTACGAGGAATTAAGAGGGTTACACACTATGATCCAAATTTCTTTCCGTAAACTTAAGCCTCGACTGTCAACGCCTATATAGCCCAAAATATAAGTCAAATCTTCGGAAAGCCACATTGTGTTATTGTTTGCATTGCAGACAGCAAAAACAAATGGAGGCCCATGGGCCAGTTCGTCACCCAGTCTGCTTTACATGACGACAACGGGAGTGGATTCCAGGCTATTAAAGACGTCATGCGCGGTCAAGATGGTGGCCTGTTTGTCATCGATGCACGTGGCTTGCATTGGTACGACTCAAATTACACTCACCACTTTACTGACTTGAATCAAATACTGGACGAAGAAAGCTATTGTAGTGTTGCCTGTTATAACGCCAGTAAGCTCCTCTTAGGGTTAAACAGAGGAAAGATTGTTGAGTTTGATGTCCTCACCGGACAGATCTGTAACTTTTGCTCCGTGACACCGGTAGGACATGCATATGTTCAGCTAGCTGGTATGTGCGTGGACAGTCTTGGTTTTCTTTTCGTGGGGGATAGAAATGGGAAGGCGGTCTCCTTGTTTGATGAGAGTGGTAGGTGCATAACGCGGATGGAAAATATCATCGAGCCTGTGTTCTCATACGCGCATGCTTACCAAGAAGCACAAGGCCTATTCGTGAGCTCTGGCACCGCGGTGAAGAAGTATAACATCGTGAAGAGCAGTACTTATAGTAAAATAGTGCCACAGGTGAGGTTCACAATCGACCAAGGCTCTCTGGGCGTGGAAAATTTCCATTCTGGCTACGTCACAGTCCAAGAGAATAAGTTATTTATAGTGAATCACCTCGAGGTTGGTGAGTGCTTGCAGGTTTTGGAACATGACGTAGGGAAGGGCACGAAGGAGCATAGCTTCATCGTGAAAGTGCCAGATCTCCGTGGGGTCAGGTTCTTAGAAAGAGACAGAATGGTGGTGTACACTGATGATGCCATTCATCTCTTTGAAAGGGGTGACAGTTCTGAATAACTCTGCTGCAAATGAATTAGTAGCTGGATATTCGTAACTGCGTTACTACACAGCCTAGTCAACCTGTCAAATGTGGCCAAAAGCTCTTCATAATTGAGTGAGTACGAATTAACATCATTCTTAAAACTGTCCTCGTTAATAGTTATGTGTGGGCAAATGTGGGCAAATGTGTGAACAGGACGCACATTCCATAGGCGAGATGTCCTTGATACATATGCAGACTAATAAAGGCTTGTGTTGGACTTGGGTATAGGTGAATGGGTGCGCTGTTGAAGAAAAGCGTGTTGTACGAATAATATCAATGGGGTAAAATTCCTGAAAGCTCGAGGGATGGTTTATAGTGCTGATAGAAAGTGCAGAGAGATGCAACATCCGTTATGTGGTCTAAGAAAAAAATTCCAACTGATATTGGGTCATTTGGAAGAAGATTTGATATGCATACTTTTGAAAGGGATATTTTATGCAGACAATCATATCTCCTACTTTTGGTGATTTCAAAGGATAAAAGCAAGTTTTTGCATCTCTATGCTGATCAAATTGTACATTTTTAAAAAAATTCTAATCAACACATTATTCAGCCCCCAACTTGCTAATCTGATAATTACACAGATATCAGATAATGTTGCCATGCCAGGCATCTGTATTCAAATGGAGTTAGTTTTTTTTTAATATTTGCCGGCTTAAAAATATAACTGGCCTACTGGCTACACTCGTATTCACATTCATTTTTTCCCTCATCTGTTTATCCGTATGGAATGTATTTTATGATTTTTAAGTTTTTCGTAGGCTTGTACACATGATGCGAAATTACTGTTTTGTTGAATTAATTTGATATAGGAAGAGCTACTTCTAGAATCATACATTTATGCTCAGAAAAAGTACTTAATGCTAGCTAAAGAGCAACATGATACCACGACATTTAAATTTACCAATAAGCATTTTTGTAAAGACCAACTCCAACGATGTTGATTTTTCTCATATTGAATCCTATTCAGAAAAACCAAATTTAATAAAACTGGCACATATCAAGATCTCCCTTGCAACACACGTTTTTGTGTTAATAAAACACAGTTTTTGTACCCATTTTTCCTGGGAGTCCAGTCTCCAGTTGTGAAATGGACGTGTCGTCACGACTCATTAGCATCTAATGAATAGTGATTCTGTGATATACTACGCAAAATTACGCGATACATACATGATTTGGTAATGAATGTGTGATTTATTAAACACTAAACGCAATACAAGTTTATTTTCAAAACTTTTAAAACAGTTGGAGTTGGTCTTTAATAATAAGTCACGCAAACTGCATTCAACGCAACAGGTGTAGATTGATTGGCTATTGAAAACCGTTGGAAATCATTTACCATGTAATGTAAGAAAGCTTGCTCAAACAAGCCTCTGAACTAATGAAATGGCTAATTAGGATATTAGTGTTATGTATGTTTCTTTTATATTAACTTGAAAAAAATTGTAGCTTAGATTCAGGAAACCAGCTTATGTATTCAGACAAATACATCAATGTAGTTTTTTTAAAATTGGCCGTTATAACAACAATCTACTTTAAAACAGAAGTTCGGTATCACCCTGGTCCAAAATTTATTACCTTGCATTTCGATTTTTTAGCTCCACCATGCACAATACAATTTTTTCCATCAAAACAAGAAAGCAGCAATGTTATTTTTGCAGACTTTTTGGCGGCAAAATCCTTGACTTGGAACACTTTCTTCTTCTCAATATAACATGACATATCAAAGAAAATTCCCTGGGTATTACATATCACTCACAGTTAAAACGTAACTGCAACTCATGGAAGTCATAGTGTCTGGCCCTTTAAATATCAATGGAATCGCTAAGGAAAATAATTATAATCTGGGCAACCCTTTTGAAAACAGTTTCCCTTGACTTTGTTCTGACTCGGACAACTTCGGCCTTTCCTGTCTGTATGGTTTTTAAAAGCTTCAAGTCAACGGAAACATATCCAGAAATTGTTTCCTGTCTCCCGGGAGATCTTTGAGGACTTGTAAGTGTCGCACTGCATCACCTTTCCCTAGAACCAGCCAACCTGTGGCAGCGAAGTTCCTCCCGACAAGAAGGGTCATGGGAAATGAAGTAACGACCCAGCATGCCCTCAAGCAAGGCTACGGAGATGCCGGGCATGGTGACGTCAGTCTATTAACTGTGTCCAAAGACTATCCATTGAAACTGAAATAAAATGAAACATCAGTCAACCCTGAAGGGCAATCACGTTGAAAACACCTATTCAGAGCTCTCTGGAATTTATCCTTTGGACTAAAGTCGATCACGTCTTGTTAGAGATTTCCAAACACAACTGATTATACTCTTAGCCCGAACATCTCAGGGCCATCACTTCCGCCAGCAACGCATCGTTCTCCCAGTGTCATCGTAGACTTGAGAAACCATTCGAAACTTAACCACGACACAGCACTGCCTGAAGTGAGGCTGCCGAGGGGTTTTTGCATTATGATGTCAGTCCCTTAACTCCGTGTGCAGACTCTTGCCAACTTTCAATGAAAAAAAATCGTTGCAATGAACAAATAGATAATAAAAGGAGCGTATCCAATATCCACTCAGTATTCTTTTGTGTTTATCCTTACACCAAAGACGAAAGCTGATTAATCTTAGGGGCACTAACAATCGCCAGGATTACGCTCATCCAACCTTTTCAGGGGCACCCGAGGACAATACCTTGAGCGAGGTTGCACGGAAGGTTGTGCATCTATGGCGTCAGCCCTTCAACTCTATTGTGGTTATTGAACTTTCAACGAAGAAAGAACCTGGAAGGTCATCGGCAAATTTATTATTATGCAAAATAATATTGCTGTCCCCACAACAGACGGGCCAATGATCTCGGCAATGCGTCAAGGCAGGCTTGCATTGACAGTTAAGCTGTGTAGTGTGCATATTTCGTCGGTTTCACCACGAAAAGACGCGCGGAGTAGTTTTGGTGCACCACGAAGTGACGTACCGTTTATAGACTTAAACACACGACACATGCACGTCGTGGTGCAACCGACGATTGTGTGAGGCAAATCGAGAAGAAAAGGTGCCGCCAAGGCTGGAGGAAGTCTGAAACGCACGAACGACAAGATTTGGACGTCTACTTTGTGATTTAGTCGTACATTAAAACTAATTAGACTCAAGGACGCAAACCAACTGTGGACAACCTTTGGCCACAGTTTTCAAGACATGTTTCCTCAATCTTTTTGCGGTCAGTATTTCCACGCGAGATAATGAGCGCCTGAATTATCAAATCAACGATCGTCGAAAAATTTGAGTCCGTGGTAAGGCTAATCTGAAGAGTGGTACTGGAAAACTTGATAGCTGAAAACCTTGACGCTTCGACCAGCGCATTGTGAGGGAAGAGGTTTTCTCAAACCTACATTTGATATTTAGAAACACCTCTTTGTAAAAGAGGTATGCTCTGCGCACTCTTTCAACTTGGAAAGCGGAAAATAATTCAATGACTGAAGATCTCTACAACCGAAATGCTAACTGACCTGTTTACCGAGGTTCACTTTGATTTGGCGCAGGGCCAAAATTCTTAAACGAGTTGCTTCCAGTTAACAAGAAATTGGACAATATGTCAAAGTACCCGGTACAAATCCAGATGGTCTTATGTTTTCGAAATACAAAATTAATTTTCTCTATTGTATGCAAAAATGGTACAAATTGAAGGGGCAACGGAAAATTCAGATTAAAGATTAAGGACGTGTGTGCAATGATGAACCCGTATCGAAAAATGCGTTAGTTCGGTATTTCAAATAGCCACCGGTGGTCCAAGAAGAACGCACGTATTCTATATGACCTCGGACGCGCTTTGCTTTGAGCACGAGAACTGGCTCGTTACAATAAACTGTCCAATTACAAGAAGGCAACACTACTGCAACTAGGCAGTTTGATAAGCACTGGACGAAGAACTCTATGGTTATGAAAATGTCAAGGTTATCGTTACCTGAACTTACTTAATCAGCGCCACTCCCAGTGAACTATGACCCAAACCACTGGTACGTAAAGAATGAGAACGCTGGAGTATAAAAGTTGGGTGACCGGTTAAAAGCGAGACATTATATCATCAAGTTGAGTGCTACAAACGGTCAGCAATGATGGACAGTCATGTCTGCCTCGTTACAGGTGCCTCAGACGGCATCGGGAAACACACAGCAATGCGCCTGGCTCAGACCGGGGCTACAGTGCTGATGCACGGTCGCAATCCAAAAAAACTCTCCAACGCTCTGAGCGAGATAGCTCGCAAGACCGGCAACAGCTCACTGGAGGGCTACACGGCTGACCTCAGCTCCTTAAGCCAGGTCCGGGCCCTGTCAGAGGAAATCCACAGCAAGCATCGCCGTCTGGATGTCCTCGTTAACAACGCCGGCGTGTTCATGATAGACAGGATTGATTCCGAGGACGGCTACGAGATGACATTTGCCGTCAACGTTCTGGCACCCTTTCTGCTGACGTCCCTTTTGATGGATCTGCTTCAGACTAGTGAGTCAAGCCGGATCATTCACGTGAGTTCCGCACTGCATCGTGAGTATCAACCCGTCAAAGGTTTTGAGCCTACCACTAACTGGACTCACAGTGATGGGCGACGGGCTTACGTGCTCTCCAAAGTCCATGAGGTTATGTTCACCTACAAAATGGCCGACCTTCTTCAAGATCAAGGAAACATCTCAGTTAACTGTCTCCACCCCGGCCGAGTGAACACCAAGCTGCTGGGCCAAGCCTGGAAGGGCAAAATGTCCGGTATTCCGGTCGAGGAAGCAGACTTCGTGTTCCGCGCCGCCACAGATCCCCGCCTAGACGGAGTGACAGGGAGATACTTCGAGGACGACATCGATACACGATCAAGCGATATTACGTACAACAAGGACGAACAGAATAGGTTGTGGGACATTCTAGTTAATTTGACGGGCGCAGTTTTTTAGAAGTCACTTAAAGAAATTACAAGACTGATACTCGCTGACTTCACACGTTGTCACAATACTGCCGGTGACTGTTGATGTAAAAAAGTGAACTTCCAGCGTCAGCATGACTGTCTGTTTTACTTTTTACCTTTAAAAAGTTTACATTCGTGTCTGAGTCTAATCTTGGGTATTATTGATAGTGTTGTACAGATTTTAATTGTGCCGAAGAGTATTAAAAGTGAATACGTCATGCGCACAATTATTTATATAGGCCTAAACGGCATTATGGCGAGAACCAGCGCCCGAACCAACACGCGCGCGTACTCCATTCGTTTTGCACTGCACTTTCTGGTTTACAGTGACGTCACACTTTGGTACCCCACACGAAGTCCTTATTTTCCAATGCAGCTTTTATACGCACGTGAAGTCAAGGTTGGTAATGTAGGCCCGCTATTCCTCAGCATAGTATTATAATGACGCTTTTATATAACTTTGCTATTTACATACTAAAATATGTTGTAATTACAATGAAGATGTGGGACTTTTAGGGTTAGATTGAATTGAAATCCAGTTTATCGGTTATTAAAAGTTTAAAATCAGCCGATGAATGAAGTAACCTGTGTTTTAATCGATAACACACTATCGCTAGTCCATTAGACAAATAGTCTTCACAGGATAGATGGCAACCCGGTGCCAATTCAGCTTGGCACACCCAAGGCGTATTGTTCCTCCAAAAAATTGAAATAGACATCACGAAACAGATTTCGGATATAAGGAATACATCTACCTTTCAGATGGGCTCACAGGCTACTTATCTGGCCTTTTCAATTCGATGGCGATCACCGCACGAGACAACTCAAGACAAATACGAATGCTACAAATGGGAACTAGAATACGCCTTAAATGAAATTTATTGGTGTTTTTTCTAAGTTGAAATCAGAAATCCAGCTCATTGATAATCAGGGACAAAATGAAAGTATCGCACTGCCAAAAGTAATAACTTGCATTATGTAACTGTTGAAATCACTTGGAATTTTTTTTTCTCATTTTACACTGACTGGGCACTAATGCATGCACTAATTCATGTTGATGTCAAGCTAAACAACTACTTGAAATACCCCCCCCGGACTTGCAAAAAAGAAAGTTAAAGAACGTTGAGATAATCTGATTGTCATAATGACACTACTCTGTGTTTATGTCATAACGGCGCTTCTTATAACGCGTCTTCGTTTGCATCTTGTGCCAGGTTGTAACCCACTATATAGTTTCGCAGATGCAGGCAAACTAGGAATTCAGTTCAACTTCGCAGGAGAGCTACGTAAAATATGCTAACATCATGGCATCCGTCTTTCAGTCTATCTTCTCTAAAAAGACAGACGAGGCGGTAAACCGTTTAGAGATTAGACTCCATGACGTTTCATCAAATTTTGTGCTGAACTGCGCCACCGCTTGATATGGCATCGAATAAGACATTTAAATGTGTCTGATTTTGTTTATGCAATATTTAATTTTCTTCTGTCTTTCACCGACAGAAATATACTGCACAACACGACTATGCCTATTGCCAGGTAAAACGCAATGTCGTGGATGGCACAGAGCGTCTATAGATACCTGCCGACTATTTGACACCAGTCAACATATTCGAACGGGCTGGTTTCTTCCAGAACTGAAAAAAAAAACAATATGATTTGCCATTCGTACGTCTATTAGCGTCGTCTATTAGGTGGAGTAAACATAAGAGCCAACAATCACATTTGCGAGAAATCAAGTCATCCCTATCAGGGGATAGTACAAGCAAAATACTCCCTGACTGCTCAACCCATCTCACCTTTTCTAAAAAGTCTTTCATTGGCCAAAGATGGATAAAAATACAACATCTAAAGAGGGAGTTCTTGACCAAACCACCCCTATCGGACGGACTCAGCTCAGAGAGAACATCGATTAAGGTCACAAAGGCCGACTCGCACTCCACAACTTAAATGGTGGCTTAGGGTATCGGGTTAGGTCATACAGTGCCTTATTGTCAGCTTTCTATGTGGGAATTTATGATGCTTAAGTAGTCTTCATCAACCCTTTTCTTACAACCACTAATGTCTGTGAAAGAATGATAAAATAGACTTGCAACAGTCGGATTAAGATAAAGGCTTTCTCAGAAATGACGAAAGGAATTTAGGCTTTCTGTCAAACTCTGGAAAACACTTTCATACAATTAAAAAGGTAACCCGGGGTAATTTGAAAGGCCTGAATCGAATTGATGGCAGAATCATAACCATAAATACCCATTATACTGCGCCATATTATCACCATCACGAAGCATGCATAATAGTCACTACCCGGTCAGGTCAGTCACCATTAAGGCCAGGTCAGCTTTTCGGCTTTATAGAACCGAAAGGAATTCGTTTTCCTTTGAAATGGCTCGTACACTTTCAAAAAAGTCTCAATTTATAAAGAGTCCTGAGTCTACTGCATGACTAGGGCCGTGTGAAGATAACGGCAGAGCGTCAGTTGTGTATTTCGACGATGTACGTTTTATTAAGATACAGTGTAACGTAGCAATAGGTCATGTTGTAGAGGCAGGCTGTCCTCAACGAATCGTGCAACACAAATTGGTTAGTCACAGGAATAAGGATAGGGCCTAGAGATAACATGAACAAAGACTAGCGCGTAAATTCAAGCCACAGCTAACTAATTCGGACACGGATTGATACACTACATAGTCACAAAAACTTGGCCTGTTTCAAAATTTCCCCTCAACGTCTTCAAGGACACATGCTACAGGAACGCTAATGTGGGATCAAGTAGTCTTGGACAGTGTAGTAGGCACACGATCTAATGTACAAACCTCGTTCCGGAAAACTCCTTATCTTGCAACAGAGCTGAGATTTGAACTTTTCGACTTTTTAAGCCTATATATTCGACTGTCTTTGTTACATTATTATCCACCTCTTGTTAACGATTTAAAGGCCTTCTCATTTTGGGTCAGGTAAAATGAATGAATATGGACCATTATATTGAAGATCATGATTTGATCAGAGATTACAGTCAATAAAAGACGTGTTCATCTCTGAGTTTTGCCAACTGAGCATCCAATTACAAATTACTTCAGGTCGAGACAGACAAGGCGGTAAATCGTTGGAGATTATACCCCATGATGTTTCATCGGAATCAGTTTAACTTTGCGGTTAACTGAGCTACCGCTTGATATGACATCCGATAAGACCTTTCAAATGCGTCTTGCAAATATGTTAATGCAATATTTAATTTACATTTCACTGACAGAAAGATACTGAACAACATGAGCTGTGCCTATTGCCGGGTGAAACGCAATGTCATGGATGGCATGGCACAGAGCGTTTACAAATACATGTACCTGCCGACTGTTTGAAGGCCCGTTAACATTTAGACTAGCGATATTCATTCGAACGAGCTGGTCTGGTCGAGAACTAAACCACCATGATATGCCGACTCACCCCTACGTCTGTTAGTGGTGGAGCAAACATAACGGACAACAATGACATTTACGAGAAGTCCAGTCTTCCCTACCCGGGAATAATTCGCGCCAAATACCCCCGGCTGCTCAACCCAATCTATACATGTTTGGTCTAAGAACGTCCCTGGCGGGATTGTTGATATCACAGGCGTACCATTAATGCTTTCTAATCAAGCACTGTCGAGAGTTGTGACGTTTACTGAGAATTCTGTTGATTTTTGAAGATCCTGCATGTTGTAAATAACTTCGTAATCCTGATAAGGAACGAAACAGATTGAGGAAAAAACACCAAGCGCATTAAATGCCCAAAGTTCCACTGACGTTCCTATGAGAGAAATTACGCGCATAATAATAGGATTTCAAGTGATCCATGGCCACTTCACATATTAAAGCCGCACTTTGTGGTCAGTGACATATCGTCTTTGAAGTAAAAACAACTGCGTTATTACGCCCTTAATGTCTCTGATGCATATGAAAAGTGCAGGCCAGAAAGTACCCAGTGATAGATGACGGCATTATAAAGCAGGAAGTCAATTCATTGCGAGTAACAATACGACATTACACTCTGTCAGCTCTTTCATAAACGTGATTTGCTCAGAGCAAAGTGACAGTCTCAACTTTCCAAGTTCGTTCGCCTGTACGGCGTTGACCGGCAAAGAATATTTTTTACGATTTCATGAATATGGCGGATGCAAACGGCTCCGCGTCCGCTGCTTACGATCTTCTGAAGAAGCTCGAGGTGACTCGATGGTCCGAGTTCACTCTATGGTTGGTAGTTTTTGTCGTCGGTGTCCCGGGGAATCTGCTCATTTTAGCTGTTTACCTGGCGAGAAGACTCCGTACCACGACCCATATCTTCATCGCTTCCCTCGCCTTGGCTGACCTTTTGGAATGCCTCTTGAAATTCGTCGACGCTCTAGCCCTGGCATCGGCGGCGCAGTTTCTCAGTTTTGATCGCCAGAGTGCCGTCCATTTTCTCGGCACGGGAGTACTATATACTACGGCTTTTCTGACTGCTGCCATCGCGTTCGATCGCTTCGATGCTGTCTGCCGCTCCCTTTGCCGGACTATGACGCTCACGAGAGCCAAGGTGATAGTTATTTCTTGTTTCTTGGCAGGCTTTATAGCTATCCTTCCTGAGGTGGGCCAGAAAATATATGCTAACCTCTATACAGAAACTGAACAGTTTCCTTTTCTTCAGTCGGTGGCGCAATCTTTCCCGGCAATCTTGTACATCGTGTGTCTAATTATAGTAGCAATGTCTTACGGCGCCATTTTTGTCTTCATACGTAAACGTGGAAGAAGATTGGCCGCCGGTGAAAGGCCACATCAAGGAGCAAACATCATTAGCGGGAGATGCCAAGACAATAATCAGCCAATTTTCCCTCAAAGCCCAAGATCGCCTGGAACTCCAATTGGTGGCTGTACCTCCCATCAGCCACACCAGTCGATACCTATTGTACCATCTAGCAGTCCACAGCATTTGGTAGTACTTGGCAGCCATCAGAGTATTCCATTCGTTGGTGCAGCGCGGAGTCAATCCCAGACAGACAAGGCGGCCAACAGTAAACTTACCAATCAACTATTTACTGTAACCAGTAGTAGGCTACCGCGTCCAGCAGGTGAAGAGGAGACACCTGCCGGCTGCAGTTGGGAGCTTGTGTCATCAGAGCATCTGCCAGCAACTCCACTTGGCGCTGTTCAGTCCAGTCCACTTGAAACTCACCAGCCTTCTGCGGATATCAGCAGGCTTGGACGTCATTCTGCGATTCAACTGGCACCCGTGCTTAGCAACACAAGAGTCAGTCCCACATCGGAAATGTTGCAGCCTCCTACACATTCAAGCAGAGACAGCGATGGCATCTCCCCATCATCCACGGAGAGACTTCGAGACGGCAACCAAGGACTGAGACGCCGGCAGGCTGCTACTCAGTCCCGCATCACGAAGATGCTCTTCATCGCTACATTTATCTTCTTCATTCTCTGGTTCCCCTGGGTTTACCTAAGGTTCTACGCACTGGGAAGTCTCCAGAAGGACTTCAAGAAGTCTTCCCACCATGCCAACTTGGTGGCTGCTTTGATAGTCCTGAAAGACATCGCTTATCTCAACAGCGTGATCAATGCCTTCATCTATGGAATGGCTAACAAGCGTTTCCGCGCAGAATGCAAACAACTTCTGCAGAATGTCCGTCAACGATTTTCTTAACCACATCATGCCTACAATTATCGCTCATCAAAACTCAAAACAAGGTCACGGTTCAACACTTTAAAAATCCGGATAACTGATCATTTGATCTGACAATTTTCAACTATGCTTTGAATCTAAATCTACTGGTGTGCCACAGTGTGTGATGTATACGTTCAGCTTTGCATAGAATGGTATAGTACTTTGACGGACTGTTTATTGAATTAAAACAAAAATTGGCAAGATAAAATTTACTCTCCTCAAGAGGAACAAGTGAGTTGTGGGTTCTACACGGGCACACGTATAATCAAGAAATTTCTCGTCGTTTCACGTGTATTTTAATCTAATAGTACTAATCAAAAGCTCACACTGGAGTAACTTATTACACCTGACGTAAAAATTTCACCATGCATGTTTAAGCACTGGTAGGACTTTGCACCAATACAACACTTTATTGACACTTCGAGAGTTGACTTTACTTCAGATTGAAGATCACGCACTGGTATGTCAACAAAGTGCTAACAAACATGCTAATAAAAATCACCCTGTCAAAGCTTCACCAACATCACAATTCATCGAAATATTTGAGAGTTTGCACGCTTGTTTTAGTGTGGTGTATATTTTACTGGTGATAAAAGAGTGCAGGATTTGACACAGATTCGTTAATTAGTGTGAACGAATCCATTTCCGAAAAGTTCCAACCCAGCTCACCGACAAAGGTAGGAACCGTATTAAAGTTTCTCTGCACGACAGAATTTTCAGTAATTTTCTTTATCACTATAACATCCGAAGTTTTTACTTGGCTAACTGACCATGTCATAATTATGTAAGTGCACACTCGGACTAACGTATTATCAATCTTCAAAGCACATTCATAAGGAAACTGTTCTTCATTATTAAAAAAAGAATTTAGTTCACTGTAATACCCTTATGTCGAAACGCATTTTAGAAGCCCTGTTATTTTCGTTTTTAGGTATACTGCTTTGAAATCATTTCAACTGATACATTTCTCATTGCAACATATAAGTTGTCTCTCCTATTTGCTATAGTTTGGTCGTTTCTTGTGCTAGGATTTTAGCATGGTAGCTGGTTTGTACGGAGAGATATATGTTTGCTCCGTTGACTTACTGAGCCGGGTCTTTAGATACCACGGTATACAAAGGAAACTCTTAGTTTCGAAGAAGTTAACATCATCTGAAGGACTTTGTAACTAGAGATTGACAAATGGCAAAGACAGATCGAAATTGCGAAAGTGTGACAAAGGCTTGGCAACCATCTCCTAGGTCACACAAAATGGTCGATGACTTATCCTCTAAGCTGATCCGGAAGGAAGCGCGTCTTATCGCCCCCTTCTAATGTCCGAGCCAAAATCTCCATTCCACCATCACCCATTAAGATGGCTTAAGTTGCTTCTCTCACGAACACCAATCCGAATAGGACTGTATATCTACCGTTACTTCATTCATTCCAATTTGTACAACTGTACCTTCATGTAATTTTATAACTAGCGAATAACTAGCAAAAAAATTGGTAGGCCTACTGAAAAATGAAATTCAGAGGTATAGCTGTCGGCTGAAAACTAGGAGAGAATCCTATAAACATCTAAAATGATGTTTTAAAGACAAAACTTGGGGATTGTAGTATTTGATGTGGTATCTCGTCAAGCTTTAAAATGTTAGCTCCCACGGCGATTTGGTTTCACATTAGCCATACAGACAAGTCGAGAAAAGCAGGCGGAAACAAATAAACAGTACCCTCAAACAAAACCGACAACCTAGAACAAAATAATCACAGGTTGGATTCCTATAATAAACAGCACAATTTGAGTATGCTTCTATTGCTAACGAGTAAACCGCGCCATTGTGACTGGGTAATTTTGAAATCACATGACACTGTGCGCAACACCAATGCATACACTTGCTTGCTTGAGCATTTGTAATTTTCCACTCCAATGTCAATGCTCCTGTCTAGAAATGGAAAGATAAACACCACAGTGGAAATTTCCGTTAATACAGCACTTGACACTGATAACGAAGATAAAGGTTGGGCCTGTGTCAATAACAGACCTACACCGCAGCTAAAAGGGTTGGCAAAAGCTCCGAAGGAACGAATGTTTAAAAATTAGTATTGTACGGATGGACTACAGGAACCCTAACATTCTAATCGAGGACATCTGAGGCTGGAGCCATCGAAGAGTAAAACCACGGACAAGACAATTGAGAAGGAAATAAATAGTGATCCTTCTTTCGTATGATTGCTTTGTAAAACCCTAAACTCACGACGTGAGCTTTGAGATGGTCTCTTCTTCGACGCTCTGCATGACGCTGAGCCCACTGGAATAGCTGGATACTCAGCCTCTTTCAGTGGAAACTCAAATAAAATTCCATACCATTCCAGTGAGAAAATGTCCCTTGAATCCAGCATGTCCTAAATTTTCGTTGGACGGGTGAATTTTCATTCGGAGTATTGAACTTCCGCTCTTTGGAATTTCTCGAGTAGCCACATTTGTCTGTTCAATTTCAGCCGAGTTTGAAGATGAAATCAGCTGCGTTTATCGCACTGACCGCTGCCAGTTGCTTGGCCACTGCAGCTTTCGCCTCGTCATCGATGAAGGTCGAGGATCACACAGCAATGGGGGACTGGGACACTCTCTACCCAAGATACCCAGCCTGCCGTAGAGGGCGCGAGTTTGCTATCGTGGTACCCGAAACTGAGCGCGTGACTGGACAGATGTACTATGAACGTGTGAAGTCAGATGGGAAGGTCAAGTAAGTATTGAAAATTTCGTAGGGTATATTGTTTAACGATATAAAACAATATAAACAAACAAGATTCAGAAAAGCAAATAGCCGGGTCGGAGAGGCGATAAAGTACTGTCGACCCCAACCTCGCATCACAGCAATTGCTGGGTTACACTGTGCAACGTTTGTTTACAGTGGAATTCGCTTAGTCGACAGCTAACAAAGGGTAAGTTAACTATTGACCACGCCTATACCAGTTAAGTTACACGTGCCTTGCAAACTGAGATGTACAAAATTCAGCGAAACCTACCTGAGTATTTAAATAAGGAACGGTAATACGTTCAGCAATTGTAGGTTAAAACTGTATTGTTCAACCTACAGTTGCTGAATGTATTCTTTTGTCTTGCCGTAGGTATTACTTCTGTGCATCCTGCTCTGTCTGCGCAAACTATGGTTTGGCAACAGCCTCGCCGTGTGCCGAACGTACAAACACAGAATGTTCTCTAGACTGTCTGGTGCCTGGTTGCGTCTTTGATGAAGCCAGCGCTTACTGCAGACTTTCTTCGACTTTTGACACAAGGCGGGATGTCCACGCTGCTGAAAGTAGCCCATGGTCCTGTGGTATATCACCAAAGTTGTCAGATCTGGCAGCTGGGAGCAACCAGCTCCCTGTGCAGTCTGATGGGAGAGAGGCCGTCAGTACTGAGCAAGGTGATACAACATCCATTATTTACAATCAATGCGGGCTTTTCATAATAGTGCGCCTCCAAGAGTTGGCAAGGCGTTAACCGATCACAGTGCGCGAAATCTGTCAACCCAATGCGCGTTTAGAAAGGGTTTCGCGCACCGTGATTGATCAACATGTTGCAAACTCTTGGAGACACACCACTGTGAATTGTTCGTATTAGTGTGAAGGTTAAAAAACGCGCTCTTATTCACATAAAATGCATTGTAACTTTGGAAATGCGACACTACGAGTATTTTAAAGCTATCATACTTCACTCAACTGTTTCGTATCTTCTGTGCAACACAGTTCGACTGACCCATGCCGAGACTATCGAGAGTACCCAGGGTCCTGAAACAGCGTACCAGAAGCTTCACACTTCTAGTAATGGTGAGAAATCTGCGATTCGGAAATCAGTTTCCTTTCTCAAATGCTGGCCATCTTAAAGTTGTTTTATATCATTAAGAACAGAAGTCCCCACACTAAATATTAGTTTTACAACATTATCATTCCTAATAAGTAATCAAACTAAACGGATCTGCTCGGCACATATGAGCCAATAATTGAGCCTATTGTGAGTGGTGAGGGAAAAAAATCACAGACGCCCTTTTCCAGACATGATGTCCAAACATCCTGGTTTTAAGGGCCATTTTCATCATAGGGCCTCCTCTTTCTTTGTAATAAATATAAATAAATGACTAAATGAATAATAAATAAACCGAAAAACCCAATAAAAAATTCATGAACATTAAGTTCTTTCAAGTTCTGCTTTGTGACCTCAAAACAATAAAATTGGCACTTTTCTTTTCTCCATAAAATTACCTCAGAAGGTGCAGCATCACTACCACTTGGAAGATCAGAAAAGTCACAAAGCACCCCGAGACCGGTCTTCACCTGGACTGCGAGCGAAGCGCTCTTTGTTGGAATGGGCATCGTGACTGCTGTGCTGGTTCTCAACATGGCGACCTTCATGTACATTTTTAACAAGAAGAGGCAGAACAAGCGACAGAAACGTGAAGCCACGAAGTCAACTAAAGTCTTATATAGTGCTCTGGCCAGAGCCCGCACAGATAGTAACGTGACAAAGGAGAGCAGTTGCGTTTCTGTTTAAACCCACTTCCAGTCGCTTCGGCACTTTTTTGCCGATGTCGTGAAACACTGTTCAGGGTACAGACGGAATGACTGACAGGAGTTGATAGCACAAGGGTGGTTTATTATATCAAATCATAGAGCAGGACCTGGATGTAGTAACTCAGTGGATTCAAAGAGTGACAACATAGGATTTCAAATTAGTGTAAGGTTAGATAAGACTTGCAGCTAAGCATGGTAGAAGCACTGAATTAGGTAGGCTTGCGGTTGCACGTACAAGGAAGAATCTCTTTTATGAGTGTGTGGTTCTGAGAAGAACCGATGGTGGACATCAACGTTCCAAACAGTATGCTCTGTTCGTCTTCAGGAGGGTGTAAGTGTAAGGCTGTCGCCTATAACTTGAATTCAGCCGATGCGTTACATTACAGGCGTGGGCTACAAAGGTACTCAGAATTTCCATAAACTTGGCTTCCGAAGGAAAACCATTACTTTAAAATGCACCGTAACCCCATCTTGGTATCATCTTTTTGAGCTTTGAATCTCTGCTACATATACAGAGAGAGCAATTCTTTGTTCTGGAAGGATGAGTTCTCTTCTAACAGCGGACTAGTGCAGACGCAGAAAGTTGCAGAAGATGTTTTTTTCTCCAGGCCAAAAGGATTTTGTGCACTGAGTACCAAAGTGTGACGTCACTGTTAACCAGAAAGTGCTGTGCAAACGAATGGAGTACGCGCGTGTGTTGGTTCACGCGCTGGTTCTCGCCCTAATGCCCTTAACACACTAATTGTGTGCGTGACGTATTCACTTCGGTACTCTATAGAACTTGGAATTTGATATTATATATACATGTATAACTTATTCTTCGTATACAAGAATTTTTCTTTAAAAGCATCCATAATTTAATTACATGACATATTGCACAATCAACTACGCCGCTTAGTTTTCATTATCGGGCCCATCTTAAGCAAAGGGGATACCCTGGATTTTGTACATAGAATTTTATATAGTGTACATATAACTTATTATTCGTATACAAGAATTTTTCTTTAAAAGCACCCATAATTTAATTACATGACATATTGCACAATCAACTACGCCACTAAGTTTTCATTAGCGGACCCATCTTAAGCAAAGGGGATACCCTGGATTTTGTACATAGAACTTTATATAGTGTACATATAACTTATTATTCGTATGCAAGAATTTTTGTTTAAAAGCACTCATAATTTAATTACACGTGTTTATAATCCACGTCGACCAAATACAGCCCAATAGTGTCAAGTATGTTACCTTCACATGAAAAATTACATACATTTTCTTGGATCAACCCTTTTACTGATTTTCTTTTATTTATTTCAGAAATAGAAGTATGCAGCAGAGATTCTTGTATTTACAGATTTAGAATATTTGTTAAAACAATTAAAGGAAATATGAATTATCTAAAACAATACCGAGTGTGAACTGTTGAAGTTACAAAATGAGTCACAAAAATGATAATGATAATAATAAACCCGACGTTTGCATTTAAATCACTTTCGATTAATTAATTCAGATCTGAATATGTTAATTATTGGGACTTTGCTTCCAAAAAGCATATTGGTACTGTCCATAACAGCCTGCGGTAATCAATAAGTCGTTATGGGAGAAGCTGACAAAATGCAAAACAGCTCTTCATTAAATTAGTCGTGATAATGATAGTGATTAATTGCTTGAATATCTTCATGCAAATGAGTACTTCACCGAGTACTAAACTTTGAAAGAAAAGAGCCTATGCACTGCACTAAAATGTTAAGATATGCTTTAAACTACTTGAAATTTATCAGTGGGAAGATAAAATGGCATGGAAAAGAAAAAGACTCGATTTTGATTTTGTATTTAAAGGAAGTTTGGCTAACTGGTAAATAGCTTCAAAAGAGAGGGGAGAAGCTACAACCTTCTGGAACGGTGGTGGACAAAGGCTCCATCTCTTGTACCACCGCCTATTGCGTTCTAATACACGACACACATAAAAAGTCACCCCTGCAGCTATTGAACAGATGAAGTTTTTTATTAGTTAAAAAACAATGTTTAAATTTCCATAACAAATGAACTTAGGAAGTGAGCAACAATTAACAACAAATGCAATCTGGAGATTCCTTTTGACTTAAAAATATACACCAGACCTTAAAAATAAAGAGTCTTGATCCATACCCATCCAAACCAAGTCCCAGTTGCTGGGAACATCTAAAATAAAATTTGCCGAAGCCATGCACTACATAACAAAGCTTAAAACAACCTTAATACTACCTATTATATCGGCAAGATTCATGTGTACAGACATATATTGCACGATCAAAAAAGTCTGTGCCACATAGTTTTCATTATCGGACCCGTCTTAAGCAAAGGGGATACCCTGTTCTTGCCGATGATCTGTACTCTAACGGCTAGTTAACCTTAAACCTGGGCCAAGTATTCCACATTGTTTAAAACATCAACCTTAACAACTACTTCCATAATATTTTCTGTTATATAACTTTTTGGTATGTTTGTACATACCAGAACGAAGCTTGGGAAGGAACTCAAGGAAAACTGAGCGTTTTCATGTTCTGATGGCAAAACAGCCAGCTCATTTTCCTCCGTTAGTGTTTTTGCTCAGCTCTGCGACGGGATAACGATCAGAATTGTCCTTGGCAAAGAGTATTTCCTGATTCAGACTTGAAGTTCATCCTTTGAATCCCATGCAGAATACAGTTTGTACACACTTTCGGAAGTTTCACAAGTATCTGACAAAAAAAAGTAATGAAATCAACAGAACTCCAAAGAAGTCCATAAACAAGACCGCCGAACCAAGTTGTGTCTCCGTTTCCAGTCGTTCTTGCGTGCCTTTGCTTCTGAATTGCTAGGCTCTCCAAGCCCTGGTATTAATGTCACGCTGACTGGAAAGATCCTTGCCCCACTTCTGTCTTTCTTCTTTTCTTGTCTTTTGATGACAGTCTTGTACTTAATGGCTCCATTCTGTCAACAACAAACTCAGCATTCCCCCTCAGTTGTGACTCTTTCATACCCTTTTCCAATTCCTTGAGAGCTGACTCCGACATGGTACTGTCGCGACCCACGCAACCTGAAATGTGTAAGCTCTTAAGATTATTAAGGTACACCAGGCTGGTCGTGAGAAACTTAGCGAACGAGTCAGATGGCTGACTGTGAAGAAGATAAAAGGTTGTCAATCTTCCCAAAGTCAATCCCTCCTCCTTCACTGCCACTGCAACTTCTGAGAACCCTTTAGGAGTAACCTTGAAAAGAGACAACCTCAGGTCGATTAGTGATTTCCACTGTGGCAGTGAAAACATCACGGTAGTGAATGCAGCGTCATCAAATTCTTTATTAAGACGAAGATCCAATCTTTTTAACTTTGGAAGGTTACGTAATGCATGGTTGGCTAAACTGCAAATTTCACCGGGATTTAAGATTGAACCAACAAGTACGACGCTGTCCAGCAATGTCAGATGGGAAAGGGAAAGAACAAAACTTTGCGACGAACTTGACATTTGACAATTGCCAGACTGTGACTCCCGAAGATCTTCAAGTGCAATAGACTCCAAGGTCAGGACAGCACTATCCCTTTCTGACTGACGATGGAGGAACATCTGGTCTTTGGAGGTTCTGGATGTTATTTCCTTTTTCAGGTGCTGCTTTGGGTTATGCAGACGTTTGCATGTTGTACTTTTGATGGAGCCTGGAACAAACTCCTCCAGGTATTCCTGAATTTCTTCCCAATCATGTTGCTCAAACCGGAACAGCTCAATTGACTTCAGATTCAAGTTACAGTCTGTGCTCGGTCCCTCTGCATGTTCTAGAAGGTATGACAAAAGCCTCAACCTATGTCTGGAGATTCCAAACAAACGCAACCTTCCTTCAGGAAACATTGACCTGAGATCCTTGTTCAAAGAACATTTGCATTTGCCTTCGAAATTCACTTGCAGACACAAATCAATCACCTTCTGCACCTCCAATTCACTTGCAATATTTTGGACTCGGTTCATTGATTCTGAGACACGCTCCACTAGAAACTCAATCACCTCAGAACGACACGCGACACTGCGCTGACTAGCAAAGACTAGAATGTTGGCCAACTTATCGACATCAGCCTTTCTGGCTGATTCCAACAGCTTGCCCTTTTCTGCATTTGACAAGTAGCTACCAGCGCAAAACTCCCCCAGGATTTCTGGGATAAAGTGAACATTTTCATTTGTGCGTGCCAAAGGAACTAGTTCACTGACCTCAGTTTCTGTATTCGGCTTATCCACAAGTCCTCGGAAACTAATGTGAGATTTCGAGCCTGTCTCCGCCAAGGGAATCTTTTCGGTTTCGCCGGACCGGATTATCTCCTGAGTCCGACAGATCAGTCCACTCTTTAGGCAATTTTCGATGAATGTTTGGGCACTTCTGGAAATCTCTCGAAAACTTGATTCTGAAAAAGAAAAAGGATCTCCGGAACCCTCACAGACCTTGTCGAAGATCACTCTACCAAGTTCTGCAACCATGCCAAGTTGTTCCTTGGTTAACATGCTCCTGAAATTTTTTTTCCGTTTTTCCATGTTAGAATCAAACAAGCAGCGTACTAACCTGGTCAACAAATCAGTCATCGTCGGCTTATCTCTAAAAGCTTCATCGTTTGTCCAACTGGACAAAAGACACAAAACACGGATAACGACTGGCAGACGGGACAATTTTGGAGGGAGAACATCTTTGTCCAAATAATCGAGGAGGTTATCGTGTACTTTGGAGCCAAGTAACTTCTCAACGTACCTATTCAGGTGACCGGATAAATTGAATCCATTGGTCAACACGTGGCGAAAATTATACTTTTTACACACATCTTCTGCTTCTTGTGCTTGTCTTATTGTCATCACAACTTGGCACTCAAGAAGACCTTGTTCTTTCAAGACCTCCCACGCGCCTGTAACATCATCTTTGCCAGAGCAGCCATCGACGAGAATGACCACATTACTTAAGTGTTCAACACAATACTCGTTGACATTTTCTGATGAAAATTGTGTTTTGCTTGACAGCATGCACTTCTTTACTGCCTCACCGACATTCCTCGTTTCAAGGAGGACTTGCACTGGCAACAGAAAGACTATTTTTGTCTTCTGGAAGACAGATTCGGATTTCTCACAAGCCCAGTCATAAGCCATTTTATACAAGATGAAAGTCTTGCCGCTCCCCGCTCTTCCCTGCAAAAGGACATTACTAGACGGCATTAAGATGCCATCCTCAAAGATTTCATTCGTTGAGTGTATTCTGTATTTTACTGACCTACCATCTACATACATAATGGCAAGTAGCTCACTCGATGAATACACATCTTCTACCCAAGCGCAGCATCCATCGTCCTCCGTGAGCCACGGTATAGTAGGAAGACCGAGTAAGGTTGTCCTTAAGAACTCTTTGCACTCTTCTACAATCCCTCTTGATTTTAACTTCGTACCTATCGTATAGCAGTATGTTCAACAAAAAGGAAGCTTAAACTAAACAATGCTCATTAATTTCCATATAGAATGCATCCACATTCTGGGCATCAGCTACCATGTGCCAAGCATGCTCACTGTAACCAAGCAACGATATCTCATAAATAAATGATTTACTGAAAACACCTCACGATGAGTGCTTAATTTCAACTGGGTTGACTAACGACACGTACCTTCAATTGCTGAGTAGCCGTCCTGATGGCCATTCGACCTGTGTTTGCGGTACTTGAATATCAGAAAGGCAATCACAGCAATGATAACGAAGACGGCAGAAACTATCACAGAGGTGAGCCAGGCTCTATCTGTGTAATGAAAATGATTTTAGTGGGAATACTGCTATCACAGGCACAAAGTTTAAACGCTCGTGTTATTTCAATGAATCAACTGAAGTGCAAGAATCTTGAGGTCAACCCTTTCAGTGACTGTCCACTTACCCTGAGTCAAAACATCTATGTAAGACTGCCGCAACTCATTGTTGGCAAAAACATGACACCAATATCTGACGTCACCGTTTTGGGGGCAATCATCCAAATGAAGGGAACCCTCAGAGGAAATGCTGACGCAGATTTTTCCAAGCTCTGATACGGTACTATTTCCATCGACGATATCGATTCTACCAATCACAGTGACACTGTTTGCATCTCGAGCACCAAAAGACCAGAGGAGAGTTGCTTTGCTCATAGCAGTGACATTCAACCCAGTAGGACACCTTAGTATTTGCACTTTGCCGGGTTCATAGGTAACGGACGTACCTCGGACACTTGGTTTACTACCTAAAGGAAATTGTTCACCTAACACAAGAGAAGAGAGAACACATGTTATAGAGTTACTAAAGAGAGAACATTGGTCATTTACGTGTACCATATAACAGCAAGATCATTCCCCTGTCGAAATAAAACCACGTTTGTACATGCGTGATGGTGTAAGTCTTGAATAGCGTACCAAACACATGACAGTCAAGCAGATCATCAAAGCTGGAATTGATGTAACCAGGGTGGCAACTGTACCGTCCAGCATGCGAGAAGTTCACCGATGTAAATGACAGGCCATAGTCATCGCTGAGATCAAACCCACTCACAGCACTGACGGCATTTGTCGACACCGAGTAGTTCAGGACAAGTCTTCGACCTGAAAGGTCAACTTTATACCACTGCAGTAAACAGAATTCATCACCAGGTGCCCATGTCGTACACGGGATTGTCTGGTATCTTCCCTCACGAAGGTAGAAAGATGTTGCAGAGGCTCGGAGTGCTTGGTTGGTTTGACTTCCAACTGAACAAAAATGAAACGCAACCCCTCACTCGATCAGGATGAAACGATACGCTTTCTCTTACATAAATAAGTGTGGTACGGTATCTCTATCTGCAACAATGGTTTTACCACGTCCATAATTAAAGAAGCTAAAGTTCATTAGTCGCGTTTTTTAATCAGTTCAGACTACAATCAACTTTGTGAACATTAGTCGTGCAAATATTCATAAAACGCTGTTCCATTTTTGTATTAAAAGATGTGCCAAAGAGAATGTAAAAACCATTAAGTACTCACCTGCAACATGTACCTCTATGTAACAATTTTGCCGTGTACCGTTCAACAGAAACACGTGACACCAATATCTCCCTGTGTTATTTCCACTGACAGAGTTGACTGTTAGAGAAAAATTTCTGGATATTGAATAATCTGCGCCGTGACGGACCTGAAGGAATGTACCATCGGAGAAACGTGCCGCAATGATATCTGTGTCAGCAGTGACACCCTCTCCAACTGACCAATATACTACGGACACTTGTGCGTCTGATGGCGCGCAGTGACACGTAAGGGTCTGCCTGCGTCCTCGCTGGACGCTGACAATCGTCGAGGCTTCACTCGGTCTGGCTGGAAACGTGTTACCTGCGATAAGCATCAAATAATTTTAATAATAATTCAAATAAGTTATTAACGTCACTCTAGATCGTTCAAGAAGATTAATAAAATTACAATTCCCACTACACGTGACTGATAAATCGATACAAGGATCGCACGCTGGCGGGATTGTAATCAGCTGAATTACTTTGTCCTCATATTTCAGATATATAATCCCTCGATGAATTTTTCATATATTGAAAAATAGCATGACTTGTTAGCCAACAAAGGATTAAAAGCACGTCTATGTAAAATGTTTAATAAACTCTTTTCCTTGACAAATTTCTTACCAATAACCTGCACATCAATCTTTCCAACCCTGTCAATCACGTGACGCGGTGCAACCTTACACAAATATCCGCCTTCATCACTGTCTTTGACATCTTTAACCACGAGGCTGAACTCGGACGAAAATGTGTATCTTTTGCTAGCGTAAACGTATCGGTTGCTTGAGAAGCTGGCTACAAGTATTTTATTGGGGTCTTCAATGCTTGATCCCCGGAACCAAAATACACCGAGAAGTTCCTCTCCGGAAAGAAATGACTGACAGGGAACACGGTGCCATATCCCACGCTGAAAGTAGCCTTGCTTGTTGGCAACACCAAAGATGTTCTGCATATTCGTATCTGCAGGATCCAACGGTATACTCTTAAAACCTATTCTATAAGTTTGATATAGAATACTAAAGTGTGATTGTAAATGCAGTACAAACGAATGGAGTACGCGTGCGTTGATGGATCACGCGCTGGTTCTCGCGCTAATGCCTTTTAAACACAAGACTGGGTGTGTGACGTAGTCACTTCGGTACTGTATTATGCTATTGAAACTTCAGACGCGTCATAAGAAAGAAAGTAATGTGTGTTGGTGATTTCAGTGAAATTGGTAAGGATAATTTTATATTCTATATGGCTGTTCAATGTGACTGACTTTTCCTGAAATACATGTATCGTTGATGAATGTTCTCTCGTAACTGCTACTGATTTGTTTTAAGGTAGATCCTCAAAGCTGACCATGAATTCGTTCACCAACCTGAACCTGATGGACATAGTTTACTCTCTTCGGTACGCAACAAGAATACAAGAAGCAGAAAAGTCACAAACATGTCCATGAAGGCCATCGAATGACGTACAAGCCTGTTTGTGGAAAGGTAAACCAAATCCACAATATAACGAATGAGAAAATGCCAGATACATTTTTCAGGTTTAGCACAATCCTTTACAAGACTTTTTGACCAGAATTTTTCCTAAATATATATATATGGGTGGACTGTATTCCCCATAACAGCTTTAATCTTAGGATTCTACCAGTCTGAGTCAATACACTTGATTTCCCAGTTAAGAAATAAAGCACTCTACAAAAAATGCACGCGAATATACCCGCATTAATGTGCACAATGATATCATTCTCCAACGTGGCGTCAACCCTTCACCTATATATAAGCGAAAAATGACACAGGGTATACAATCGCAAAGTGCGCATCTAATTATTTGTGGCCACAAAGAAGGCCACATAGACAATATGCATCATATTTTTAGATTGAACAGAATGATCATAGATTACTTGAATGCTCACCAGTTTTTGAGGAGTGAAATACTCTCCCGTACCAAATGTTACCCAGACTATTCCAAAACAACAAGATGGCATTATTACCCACGTATTATTAACTGCGCATGTCCCATTTTTAGGGTCATTTGCATGCGTAATGAGAGCCATGGGAATTCAAGCCAGGCGTGAAAGGTGTGAATGTTTTAAATTTGCTGAAGGTTTTCCACTAGATTTTTTTTCTTCCCGACCGGACGCATTTGCATATCGACCTAACTCAGGACCGATTCTGTTCATCCCACATAATCCTACGGCCTTGTGAGCTTAAGAATTCAGTGACTCAGGAACGAAAGACGTCAACATAAAAGTACAGTAATTTCGCATGCATGAAGTTGATTACTGAAACCGAGGTCTATCTGTCATTATAAAATGGCCAGGAAAGTGTTGAATTGAACGTATGTGTGACACTCGGAAGTGCTCAAATAAACCAAGTAGCAAGAGCAGAGGTTTACATGGACGTCATCTTGTAAACGCATTTAAATCATAACTACTTGCGTCTAAAATATCAAAATCGCTGAAATAAAATTAAGAAAGCATAACATTCTGAATTAAACGCTTTGGAAGGCTTATCACTGAAAATTAGGTAAATTCGACATTGAGATATATCGCAAACGTCATAATTATTTGCAAACCACACTAGTACACATTTTCTAGCACAACAAAATCACCAAAATACGGATTTTTCTCACATCAATTAATAGTACAGGAACACTTGATGTGAAAAGGGGAGGTAACAGGGACAAAAAATAGTTATATTTTTGTAAATTAAGAGAAAATAAGTAAATGTATTTCCATGAGAAGCAGAGAGATGAATAAACATGTTACCGTCTCTGCGGTGAATGAATTAATTAGTGAAGCCGGTGGTGGCGCTAGACTGGTGATTACGTAATGGATACAATATACAGTGTAGTGATTTCACAGTGCCTTTTTTTTTACAAATAAAACACGTTAATTTTCACATCTGCCACCTATATATCCCCGGTTTTACATGTACCCTATACGCATGAACCACATAAACTTGTAGGCCTACACCGGCTCCGTCGAGAACTTCCATGCACCTGGATGCACCTACAGCACTTGTACAGTGTACATCTACGCCCCGGAACGCGTGCAACATGCCGCAGTGTCTATGTACCGTGCACGGTACGTGGCTGGATCGGTTTGTGCATGTAAAACATGTATAGGCCTAGATCATATCGCGCTGCGCAGGAGAATCAAAATAATAGAACTCCTGAAAGTCGAACCAAAAACTCTAGCTACATAGAACTGATTGTATTGTGCAGTTGAGATTCTGGCCTGTCGTATGCAGTCTCTCACTGTTCTGGGAAACTTCTAAAATTGAGAAATTTAGTGGAAGGAAACCAAGTGATCGATTGAAAATGGAAATAATTTATCACCTTACCAACAACTTTCAGGCTAAATTTCATATTTCTTTTCATTATTTTGTAGTGTTTTATTCGGTTAAGGCCTCCAAGGGCACATACAAAGAATTTTTTAATGTGATCATTTGTTAACTTTGTGCAAACAGAATCTTCAAAATGAGAAGGATCAACACAGGATTGGCAAATTGCTAAGGGACAATTCCGTATGGTTCCGCATGGTCGAAGTTGTTAATTTCCACCCGTCAACCGGGAGTGACACATACATGTACGTGCGCCCGTATAAACATCTAATTCTCTGAATAATGCCCCGCCCATGAATGCGTGGTGCTGCTTGTACACGCTTACTGCAGATGAGAGGCAATCATTGTTTGGAATTCAACAGATGGTACAGCCGATTCTCGATATGCTAATGCCATCTAATATCTCATCCGTAAAAATTCACCTTTCACATTGTTGACATGAATATAGAATATTGAGAAAATTACCTACAGATGTTGCAGTTTTTGACACATTCCTGATTACCTCATATGTATATCGAGTTAAGGGTTTCAGATACCAGAAAGGCCTATTATTTTATCCTAAACGATCTGCGTGGGGTTTTCACAGTGAACCGTTTGCCGTTAGAAATTAAAGGTTTGTTAACTGCCAAACGTTAAATTCTCATATCATAACCGGACCCTGGTTATAGTAAGGTCTCCTACGTGTGAGCTCTATTTGGCATTTTGCCAATCATTTCTAAATGGCATTAGTTTTTCAAATGTAAGTGTTTATGGGGTCCCCCCCCGGCGTCTTCTTTCTAGATAGAAATTGAAATAACAGAATTAAGCACTTTCCCAGCACTGCATCATTTTCACAGCATGTTGTGCATTTGGGGCTATGTCCATATAACATGTACATATTCAATTTCCCACGATCACTTGTACATGTAGTCACAGTGATCAATGTACACGTAGCTTTTGCAGTAACTATAATGGCCTTTGAGCCAGTTCAGTATTCCAACTGCGCATGTTCATTACGTGCTGTTAGGACCCAGCTCAGCGCACGTGATAGTCTGTCCTATCAGCTATACCCAGCAAGAAATGAGACTGAGGGGTACCCGCCCCCCAACATGTCCAATCCCTATACACATTCCAGACTATTGTTACTTAACACATCCCCCAAGATGTCTGAAAGGAATTCCCCAGATTCCTGCGAGACATTGACCGGCACAAAGCAGGGGGGGGGGTTCTCTCCGTCTCATACCTTGCTGCATATGCTATCAGCGCAGCCACATGCAGACTCACGCGCGTGCGTTGTACCCTAAAGACACCAGGCTTTTTGAAACACCGAACTGGCTTATTTGCCTCGAGCAGATGCACCTCCTCACCAGTTGAAAATAGCCGAGTTAGTCGGGAGTGTTCATTTTGTTGGTAGCGATGCGACTCACTGCAACCACGGACGTGTATAATAAAATCTGGACTCGCAATGCCCTTAATCAGCTTATAGAGTCATTGAATCCACTCGCAGCCATTTTACCGAGCCGAATACAAAGCTTTCCTGGTAATGCCCGCCTTTGTTCTTCCTGACGTCAATAGAAGGGAGTCAACCCACGCTTTTGTATTCGGCTCGGTAAAATGGCCGCTGGTTGGCTTCTTTTTCATACAAAGGCGTTGCAAGTCCAGGTTTTTTTTATATACGTCCGTGACTGCAACGCTTACGTTAGTCTTGGTCGAGACGTTCTTCTGTTGCTGATACGCGAGAGGGCGCTCACAAGACAAATAGCTGGGAAGCACGAACAACACATAGCCACACCAGGGAAATTGGTCAAAACAGAACATACGACAGAACCCTTGACCTCATCTTTGTATCGCGTGACAGCAGAATCAGAGTTGATATCAAATTGCTACTTCTCGTAGGGCCTACTTCCCGTTCACCAGAGTAATAAAAGGTCTTCACCGTGTAAGCTATCTCTTGACAATTTGGTAATTACTTCTGAAGGATAATCCCCTGCACATGTAATCAATTACTGCACATAACACATGCCCCCTCTGCGAAAGAAATTTATCATTTTACATATTTGTACCAATCTACCAGCTCTTTCTTTTTGCAGTGCGGTATGTGTACATAAATTCCAATTCCTTAGATAAGCATAACTGTCCATTCGTCATTGTCGGGTGTGTGATGAACTGTGGTACTACGACAGTTTCCCTCTTTCGAAACCATTCCTCTGAAAACGTATCCGTCCACACAATGTGTGTTTATTGTAGCTTCCTAGTTTCGCTTTCGCAACGGCACGAGGCGCAGAATTGAAATAGCAATGCTTATTAACATGAATAATTTATGTCTTGTGGCGAGAAGCACTGACAGGAAAAGTCCAGTGCACTCACTTTCCTCTTGACACCATGGACGTTGGGGTTTCTCTTCTCGCAGTCTATCTTATGTGTTTGCAATTCACAGGTAAGATATTGGGCTCTACCCGCGTATACCGCGCAGGCCCCCACAAAGCCGATGATGTCAGAATCCCGGCTCCGTATCAGCGTTCTGCTTCACTCAGTTTATCCATCCTAAGTCATTATTTTGTCGGCTTACTTGTTGGCATATTTTTTAATAGTTGCAACTCATGATTACTTGGTGTCATTTTGTCCCAACAAGGTCTAGCTGCAAACCTGTCTGATCGAATGGATCCTGTCAGGCACTGCGTTGCATTGGCCGGGACTAAAGTAACAATTAAATGCATCGCTTCAGGGAATGCAAGCTTCGTGAAAGTACTGTTTAACGGCATGAAAGTGATTTCTTCATGCAACTCAACTGAATTGCAGCGGAACAATTCGTCCGAGAGAGTGTGTACTCACACAATAGGACCGGTTGATGAGGAATCAGAAGGAAACTACACCTGCGAGCAAACGCTTCATGGAAACGCCGACACGTCAGAAAGTATGGTGCTTTGTGTTCACGGTAAGTGCATAATAATGTAGCAATATATCATAGTGCTTTTATTGCTCGAGTGTTTGGCTCCGCCTGCCCCTGACGTCCCACCTTTCCCAATACCACTTCTTGTAGACGGTGTGCCCGGGGTAAACTAGCCTTGTCGAGGCCCACTTTGACAACTAGCCTACGCTGGATATATGTATTATTAGCTTTAAAAATGATAGTAAACTGGTGTCACATGACCATTTTTTTTTTAAACAGCCGGTACAAAGTTTACCAGTCTGTTTCGTTTCGGACACAAGCCCATTCTGATCTTGTTTCTACTTAAGTTCTCGCATGGGGGCCAGCCTGGTTCCAACAAAAGATCTTCATGGAGACGAGATTTTGCAGGTTCTTTACTGCATGCCCATGTAAGAGAATTTTACCAACATCCTCGTCAGGCGGTGTTAAAATAAAACAGAAACAAGTCAAATTCCTGTGATGCATGATAACTCGCGCATGTTATCAACCCCACAAATATGCGGCTTTCTGTGATTGTGTAGGTCAAAGGCACAAGCTGTAACTCGACCATCAGAATTAGAAGCCTTTACTTCGGTGACACAACGCTCGTGGACAGGTGATACGCGCGCGTTACACGCCTCTTTGACCAATTGGGTTTCGATTTGCCAAAAGCACACGCGCGTCAAGCTGAAGAATGTGCGTGTGAATGCGGTGCGACCGCAGCTATGGCGTCTAATCGGATTAGTCCATAGGTCTCTATCTGATAAATGTACAGGGTGTTCATACTACTTTCTTGACAATCAACTATTGGAGAGCGTCATTCCCGGCAAACATTCAGACTAGAATCTACGAGCCCTTGATGTCTGTCTGTCGGTCATTTTATTAACACCGTGCAACATTTCACCTTCTTTTCCCGACAGTTCAACAACCATACATCAATATTTTAGACTTGACAACTGGAAGTTTAGTCTCCAATACTGATGCAACATGCATTCCCTTAGAAACCGAGCGGACCTTCGAGTGCAGAGTTCACGGGGTCTCACCCGACGTGTCCATCGCTTGGGTGTTTGGGGAGGAGTTTGAGAGTTTGCGTCAGTCCACAAGCGAGTATGATGGACTGGCGACTGTGAGCAGTAACTTTACCGTGGCCAACACACCAAATACGGGTCAGATGAAGAATCTTACCTGCTATGTCAAAGGTCACCGCGACGTCAATCTTGCATCCACTATCCAGCTTATATTTTGTTCTGGTAAGAAAAGAATGCAGACTTACATGTAAATGAAACAACCAATTCTATTTTAAGGACGAGCTTCAAAATAAGCCTTATCATCAATTAGACTTTTCAATTTGTTGTTCAATTTTTTATCATCTTCCATAAACTTCAACTTGAAGTGTGGCTGCAATCAATTGTTTTCATACAAACCTTCAAAATTCACCTTAGGTCTCAGCTAAACTTACTTTCAACTTTATTCCACTATTTCGAAGGGTATTTTACTGCCCAATTTGGTTTTAATGGCGAGTATTTCCATATTCATGAGCAAAACTGTGTCATCCCAGGGAGAAACCTCAATGTTGCAATGGTTTGTGAACAAAAGTCCTGCATTTCTGTAGAGCTTTTTGTAAGGCTGTGGGAAGTACCCCCAATATGCACTAGAGAGTAGGCCTATGTACATGCAATTAGTGTCAAAATAGCACAAAATATATCGTGGGGTCGCCTTATGCCGTAAAACTTAAAAAGTACTCCACGACAATGTTGATCGTCGCAAATCAGGAACGAACTTGTCTTTCACCTTGTCCCAGGTTTCAAGCGGCATGTTCACATCTTTCTCCTGACACTGAATGTCATCACTCTGGTTGCCGCTACCACTGTCGCTATCGCCCTTTGTAAACACGCCACCAGGACCAAGCAAGATTAATTGACACCTTCCTTCCCATCGTGCGTCATATAGAGATAGTAGGAAAGCATCTCTGGTCGAGTTCCGGCGGTATGTTCTTGAAACTAGTCTCTTATTGTCGCGCTCGACCGGTAGAAACATGACCCTACAACTCTGTACTCTGCACAGCTAGGATTACACACCACCTCCGATCCTCGTCAGGATTTTACAGGAACACAATACACGGACAAAATCCTGAGACTTTGATATTTGAACAGTTTCAAAAAATAGCCAGACGGCTTACAAAGCCGGAGATATGGAAAATTTTGCTAAATTAACATTAATCATTATTTTCCGTGACACAGAAGTGATTTTTTAATTAGTAGAAAAGAATTCAGCGCGGTAATCCAAACATTAATCTTCAACAAACATTCATGGAAGCCAACGTTGCATGTTGCTTGCCACTAGGTCTTAACTAGCAGCGATAACCAGTTGTACGTTCCCAGCGTTCGAGCGGCCAACCCCTGAACAAATCGAGCTGTTTGCCAACATACGCAAACAAGCCGCCCTAACTCAGCCACTGGTCTCTATCATCAGCATAGAGGTCAGTGAACTCAGCCTACAGCCCCTGTGTCGTGGGTACGATTGAAGTTAAGTGCGCCATCAATTAATAGTTCGTCCGTAGAGGGCGCCCTTGATATGCTATGCACTAATTTGACTGCGAAGAAAAAAAGTTGCAACAATTTTCAAAGTTAACTTTTGAGTTTGAGCAAATTTATAAAAACACAAGCAGACAAAAAAATTCAATTCAAACTAAGCCTGATCAAAGAAAAACGTTTTCAGCAGTTCTGTGTCCACTTGTAATCTGTGACCAAAGAAGAGTCAGAAGGTCAAACTCATAAATTGTGATTACCTTAACTTTTTGAGACACTTTGCCACTTCTAAGTATCTCCGGTGGAGATTTTGAGATGTCAGGAACATACCCTTAAAAACCCTCGGGTCCTTCAATTTTTACGTACGACCTTTGTATAAAAATATAAATGACAAGCAAACTATACTTTCTGGATTTTCTGGATTTTCTAGTTAAGAGCATATAGCCGGAGAAGTAATTAAAACATCTTAATCGACAATAATTTTGTTACCACATCATGCTGTACTCGCCCATTTGCACAACTAACCGTACAGCTTGTATATACACGTAATGTTTTGTACGGAAATATCTTATGGAATGGTGTCGTTGAGTAAGTTTCTCCACAGATCCTCCTTTGGAACTTGCTTAAAGTATTTCTGTAAGATTGTATACTGTGTTTTATTCATATTGTAGTTGCGGTTTTTGGGGTGTAAAATGTTTAAACAGGAGGAAATAAAAGTGGACCAAATTCGGTCTTTTATCTACAGAATTCACTTAAACGAACACAAATCTCTAAAAACCCTAATCAACAAAGCTTGGTTCTCTTCGGTCAGAGTTCTTCTATAAAGACACATTAGCAGCTTTGAAGCATACGATTCAGTACCTACAATACTACAACTTTATTCTTTCTCCGTTGAAGTTGCATATCTTTTGGCATTTTAAGGAAAGATTTTTGCGCTAAACTCTATAACAAGGACAGGTAAGCACCGTCGATACATCGATATTATCGATATGGGTTTGATATCGACAATGCCGATGCTAGTTATTTGGTAATATTGATATATCGAAAATATCAATATAAAAAACCTATATATCAATATCGGCCAAGATACAATATCGCCGGTGCCTAAGGACAAGGAAAACAAAAGTGAACTTGGAAATGCTCCAAAGCAACGGCCTTTCTGTTTCGTATAGTGTAATTCGACCACCAGAATAAGAAGCCATTACCAAAGATTGTATAGCGCCGCGTAGCGGTGCAAGATGGGTAATTCGGTCATAACCGTGTTATCACCATGGGCGCCATTCGAGTGTGAACGTTCATGTGTGTGCGTGCCTGTCGTGGCGCCTGCGCATTAACATGCACTGCGCAGTCGTAGTCCAACCAGAATGGCACCCATGTGATAACAACGTTTACGCGTATTCATGGTGAAGTTCCCCATCTTGCGCCGCTACGCGGCGCTATACAATCTTTGCCATTACTGCGGTGGCACAACGCTCGTGGACAGGTGATACGCACGCGTTACATGCCTCTTCTTCGACCAATGGGGTGTCGTGATTTGTCATATGTACGCACACGTCAAGCTAAAGAATGTGCGTTTGAGTGCGGTGCCACCGCAGTTGTGGCGTCTAATCGGATTAGTCTATACAGGTACACATGTACTTGCATTCATATTGCGCGTTCAAGGAGATTGCTATGCTTTTGTTACAAAAACAAAGAATTTGAAGGTGGTAGGAGCAGGGGTTGGGCGAAGTCTTCGACGAATGCGTCATTTAGATCGTGGTCTGGACAGAAGCTCCTAACGATGTACTCCGGGTGAAAACCTCGACAGCGCTGCAGAAGGAAATACAACACGTGCTGGCCGCATACACTGGATTGGCTCCCTTGGATCTGGACCCGGTTATACACGATTCGGGTCGTGTTTCTGCGCAGGAAGTCCTGAAGCATCGGGTGTCTCGGTGGGTGACCTAGAGAATCGAAGACCTCTCCTTCCCCGTCCGGGGTGATGTAGATGCCGATCCAGTGGTTGATGAAAAAGGATGGGATGGATTTCGCTGTGACCACGAAAGCGCTCGGCCACGGGACCGGCTCCTTGGGTAGGCCGTTGGCTGGGTAGATCCCTTGAAAGTAGGGACGGGTAAACTTGTCGGCAAGAAGAGCATGTTCGAGTTGTACGTTATTCATTGTGCTAAAGGTTGGCAGTGTTGGCGGCGGGGACTGTGATGGGAGTTCAAAGGTCAAAGTTAGAGTACACTATATACAGTAGTTATCGACGCCACTTTGGACACGGGTCTTGGAGGTCGCTAGTCTACTGACCTGTCTTAGCAAAAAAGTCAATCAATAATATGTTTACAAATTAATGGTAAGCATAGGTACAAGTACATGTACAAGAATCCTGCTTTAGCGGCTTGGAAAATTTTAAAAGGAATAAACTTGGAGGGTGAAACGGAGTGAGCCCGAAACCACTGTCGTATTGTGAATTTTCATAAACATACACCGTCAGCAAGTGTCGGGATCTAGTCAACAGAGTATGTACATGCATTTCGATTAATTTAACCCGCTATGCGAGCCTCTATTATAATGCACTGTACTGTACCGCCTCTATAATACAAGTGCTCCCAGCCACAGGATATTTCTAAATAGGGCCCTACATGTACATAAAGTCCATTGGCACTGAGGTAGGTACATGTACACACACACTGTTCTTGTTCAAATGAGGTGGATGTGAGAAAATCAGAGAGTATTGCTTTTATGAAAAACAACGGATCTTCATGAAGCAACACTTGACAAGCACTGCTTTTAATCTTGGGGACCCCCGCCCAAATACACGCACATGCACATTGTGAAACTGGTTCTAAAGAGTAATATTATGTGGAAAATGAACTCAGTGAACTGAACTGAAAGCGATGTAGAAAACCATGCCCACCTGCATGAAGTCACGTCTCCTTTCAGCCAACTGAAACCGAGCAAATTGATAGTCAAGGCAAACTCGCAACTAGTGCCATCACGTACACTAACTGCTCGCAGAGACCGTGTATTGTCTGCAGAGCAGAAATAACTAAAAGCTCAATAAATATGCATGAATAAGCACACCAGTCATGCATCCACTGGCCACAGTTATTTCCAGCACTTTGGTTTTCACTTGGCGGCTTTCAGCCTCGAAACAAATTCACTTTATATAATCGTCCGCCGGGTAGTCAGAATATTCCACAAGCCTCAGTGACTACGTGTACATGTATTTCAATAATTCGTTACGCGCCATTTGACACCAACACAACAGCTTACTCAAACGCACCTGATCCAGCCGGAACTTTTTCATGACTGAAATCAAAGCAACTTTTCAGAGTTGTAAGTGTATTAGACGAGAACGTTTTTTCAACACTGGAATGTAATAGTCGTTGGAGAGCTAATGGCGCATTACAGCAGTCAAGGTAACAATGGTCGCTTTTAAACCGTCCTTGCTTTTTCCGCCCGACACATCAACTTTAGTTGAATTGAACCAGCCAGGGTTTGAGTTCCATGAAGGTAATCCACGATTCCAAACTTAGCAGCATTTGCAGTAATTACCAGTGCCTGAAGGATACAGTTGGGAACTTTCACGAATGACATCAGCATTCATGTTTTTTATTTCATGTTTTTTCTAGGACAGGATCGAGGTGAAACTGTGCTTACGCTATCACCGTGGCACTTGTGAATCAATCATTCCAAGAGAGGGCGAGGTCGAGACAAGTTGAATACAGCATGATCTGAGTAGCACACACTTAAGCTACAATCCTGGACCAAATTGTTGGGACACTTGGCAATAGCAATACGCTCTCCAGCCCTTCCCCCACTGGGCCCCTGTCAAATGTTGTCACGTCCAGCCGGAGCGCAGACCGCGCGCATAGACCCAACATTGAAGGGGGTTGGAGGCCCAACGTGATCATGGTTCAGGATAATGTTAAGAACATCAGACGAAGCACACAACCATGTCCATTATTATAGAGAAGTAAAGTTACCACCGTCTGAGCCCAAACACGCAGTCGGCATTAGCTCATTATGTGTAAAACACCTGTTAAATAATAAACATGTACTTGCAAATTCGATCAAACCTCTTGATTGCACAAAGCCTCGTCTTTACTTCCCCATTCCCTCATGTCAGGTCATTAATTTTTCGGGATACACTTACGAAGGAGTTCAAAGATTCATTGAAACATTTGACAGGAAACATAAAGGATGCAATACTTAACCAGTTCCCGCCGGATTGCCCCTAAGAGACAAAGTTTCTGTGGAAGGGCTCTCCAACTGGTCAAATGGTAAAACAGGAAACCACGGCGCCGTTTACAAAATCTTGACAGAAGCATGCTCAATTATCACGACAGCAGAAACATAATGAAGGAAACCTCTTCCTCTCTTGCATCTTTGCAGGAACTGAAACTTAGCAATGATGAAAAGTTGGCTTAGAATCAATGACAGATGAGGGCCTAAAAAATCCTACAAATGCCTTTGAACGCCGCAATAAAAATCCCTTTCTGTCTGTGAACACTAGAGGGCGGTATGAAATATGACATTTTCTGGGATACATGGCACGTGGCTACACTACACACGTGTGTCACTGGGTCAACAACAGGGTCAACAATGTGTCTTGCAAACAATCTCTTGACTACATTGCACGTCACCAAAAAATACCAAAAACTCCCGCATCGGTGCCAAGAAATAGCAGTTCAGGCATACAGACATAATAGATTAAAACAGAAGGACTGAAGTAAGCATTTCACAGATAAGTGCTAGAAATACCTGAAATATGACACTTGACACTCAATATAGTGGTACATTGATTTGCGTTCGAATTCCAGATTGTGTGTGCTATTTGAGCATTCAAGTTTGTCAGCCTAGAGTGATACTGATGCTTGTATTTTTACATTTTGGTATCAAGTGTTTCCCTGTGCTTCAGTTCTTCTTTCCAGAGCAACAAGACAGGAATTTTGGTACATTGTATTTAAAAAAAATCATTGCTAGTATACGGTAAACTTAACATGGTAGACTTGGCCTAACACAAAATGGTAAACATACCAATTTTTTATAAAAAGTCCAAGGATGATGGCTTTGACAGACTGAGTGTAATTAAGCAGGTTCTAGTACTTACCAGTCATTCATGAAGAACACTTTTGTGGCGTCCTCATGCTTGCAGAGAAATCTGGAAAGAAACCATTTTTCTTTTTAAACATGTTTAAAACAATCGATAATGTCATGTTGAATTTTATTAGGTAAGACAATTTCTATCTCTGAACACGTATAAATTATAAAATATTAGGGCATGAGTGGTTCTCATTTCTGACTGACCCCTATTTTTGGCTCTGACCGAGGAGAAACTAACTTTTTCAAATGCTGCCCATTCTATCTGGAATCTCCCGCTGAGAAAAACTGAGCACAAAAGTTATAAATCGTACGAATTTCCAGGAAAAAGGCAAGTATTTCTCACCCCTCATTTGGTCCCCGGACTGATGGACCCTCCTTTAAGGCAAAAATAATGAGATCCCTGTAATAAATAGGACCCCTTAGCCTAATACACATTTACACCACAGAAATATTATTTATAGTATAATATTATTTTAAGAAATTTCCATGTAAATATAGGCCTACTGGATTGTAGTATGAGGGGCCTCGTACCTTCTAAGTAAATTTTTTCCATCAAGTCCCCTTTGAATAATGAGAGGAAAGTTGGCATTGAGGTAGAAACACTCGACTTACCATATACCGGTACCTTCAAATTCTTCATATTTCATGACATCACTCAATTGCCGACCTCAGTACTTGTTGCGGTTTTCATCTGTGACATTATTGGGAAGTGGGCAAACAATCTGCTATACATGTATATTGCCACTTAAAACAAATGTTCATTTCATTAAAAGGGAAATTAGCAGCTCGGGCTCAGAACATGAATTGACAAAAGTTCTGAGACACTACATGCAATGTTGTTCTTCTCAGTTGAAATGTATATAAGGCTATAAAAGCAAATGTGTCTTATTTTTCAAAAATAAAAAATGGATAGCATATGTACTGAACTTGGTACAGTGTAATGATAGAGGGTTTTGTGAGTAAATATAGACAAATTCCTTAAGCAAACAAATCTTCCAATTGAGAAAAATTACGGAATTTTAGTGTGCCGGTACACACTAAAAAAATCTTTTAGCTAGGCCTACATCTATTCTTTATTTATTTTATTTTTTTAAATTTATTTCATTTCTCGGGAAATACAGGTAAACAAAACAGAGAGTAAAATATAAATGTACATGATGGAACAAAGAACAAAACCCAACCAGTCCCTGATGAATTGCCCAAAAGAAAAAGATACCTTTTGAGGGGCTCTCCAGAAAATTGACTTAAAAACTTACATAAATACTTGAATATAAATATATTGATATAAATATAAATATATTGATATAAAACACTATTCAAGAAAATTACATATACACATACATGTAATAATAATTTAAAATGTTTAGTGCGCCCTTTCCATCGAAGTGATCAAAGGCGCATTAAACTGAAAACTGATTTAAAACCAAGTACACAAAAAACAGTTTAAAAATCCAAACACGCGAAACTATTTAAAACCAAAGCAAATTATACAATAGTAGCAGAGAGAAAAAAACCAGGCCATGAGGCCACGAGGCATAATTAATGGTCCAATTTGCTGTAGCTAGAATACTAAAATGTACTTACTATTAAAGTATAAGGTTCAGATTAAGGATAATGGAGTGAACATGTACTCTACCTGTAGTTTGAGGACCGGTTGGAAGATACAGAATGCACAGGAGATAGGTTCGAGGTTGAATTCTTAAATTTCCAATGTTTAAAAATCAACTAATCTTCAAAATATTCGAAGCCAATGATTCTTAAATACACATCTAACCATTCTATTTCAACAACAGTTTAATTATCACATTTATACAATGAGAAATTTGCTCGACGCGTGAATGCAATCAGATATTAGTGATATCAATCAGGTTGAAGTTAAACATGTTAAGCGAGGTAGAACTTAGGAGACCGAGGACATTTGCAAAGACTATTCTCATGCCAACCGGTACACCATAGGCCCATGAGTTAGCCAGACATAGCCTATATCAAGGAAACATTCACAGGCAATTTTACTCTCTCCTCTATGGTGCAAGAAAGTAATTAGTTCGGGCGGGGGGCACATCATTTTGCACGTGTGCGAAACCGACGGAATTCAGTTTCATGCTGTGATGAAAAGCACAAGTCAGCAAATCGACAAATCAAACCATGGAGCTCCATGATCAAACGTTATCTTCCAATCCCTGAGCCTACCTACCATATCATTGAATTACTCTTCTCGACTGTCGGGATGTAATCCCTTCCAACAATCCCCGGCGCTCAATTCTAGCACGGTGTGACCGGATTTGGAGCACATCTACATTCTGATCCTGGGACAATGTTTTCTTTCCGCAACAAAACCCAGTCTGGGCTGTCAATCAACTATTTTACGGCGTTACTTTTACAATGACAAGCCAACGATAATTGACACATTGTGCATGGAAGGTCAGAGGTTACGGTTGAGTGACTTCCTGGGAAACATACCTTTGCTTGGAACTATTTTGTTTACTATATTGCCTACCGATTCCTTTCTTTATGAAGTTCTGATAAAAATCGACATTATGAACTGAATTGAGGAATCTTTCTGTAGAATTAAGACAGCAAAAGGAAGTCTAGGTGTGAAATTTAGGACAAAGGGCTTGGCGGATGAATATTGCAACCACTTATCCATTGCTAATGTACACAACACAGTACCTGTCGTCGAGTGCATGCGTACATGCGGCCACGGTATGGTGCACAGTTTGTTATGTGACCGGGAAAATTGACAGGATCGTAGAAAATACTCCGATTTTGGGCCGCTTCGATGGAACATTATGCTACATTCGAGGACACTATCATGTAGGTGACATCTTGGCTGCCTGCAGAGATGGCATGGCTATGGATTCTAGTCTTGGTATGCTGTTTACGAGCACAAATACGAGGTGAGTTTTGGCAGGGGAATGCCGCTGATAGTTGAGGCTTGGAGTCCCGCTACTGTACTGTACTTGTCGGGCTGCGCTTGCTTTGTGCACGTTCAGCGTAGGCCAAAGAGTGGTCGAATTTCAATACAGAGTGTCCTAAATCTCACACGTTGTCGAACATGTGGAATTTAATTTATTGTTTGAAGTAAATTAGTCTTTGGTCTGTCTGTATTTCCTACCAACACAATGTGGTGGTTGCGTTTTGGGTGTATTTTAGAGAATTTGGGTCGAAGTTGAGAGATGAATTCAATCAATTACAAAGCCTAGGCTAGTGTTACATGGGCATGACGGGTGACTACCGAACACATGCCCAAACGTGTGCAGACTACCTGTGTAGAAGAACCTTGCTGTTAGGCTAGAATGTATAGAATTAAACACGAGGTAGGGCTGTATGTGGTTAGGATGAAGCGTAGACTTCAGTATTTTGAACATGAGACTGGTTGTTGATGAGTTTGGAGACTGTCCAGCATGTCCAGTCATGTTAGTTATAGTTGAACTTACACACTTTGTAAAATCCTTATAAATAGGTGCATCTGCCCAAAATGTCTCTGCCATGTCGGTATGCCCAAACTGGGGACATAACTCAACCTCTAAAATGAAACACTAATAGTCAGTGTCACACTCTCTGTGAAAACTGATGCCAAAGAGCATGCCCAGAAGTCCTTCATGTAGTAGTGTTTCGCCTAAAATACCATCATGAATGTTTCAGTACTGATAATGACCTTCAGAACGGGTGACCACTGCAATTTATTGCAGGGGCATGGTATGGTATGCAAAGCTCAAGACAAAGTACGAGGGAGGGATGGCGTGGCTTGGTGATTCACAGCCCGCTTCACCATTTTGTGTTTCAAGGCATGAAGCTAATATCTCAGTGTAAATACAGTAATTTAAACATACTGTATGCTATTTTATTTTGACCAATTATTCATCAGGATGCTACTTACATGTACATGCACAGGTGCAAAAGTCTAATTATGTACAGGTCTGTAGATACAATTACACGTGAAGGTCCGGACAGACCGAGTCAAGCAATTCCACCATCTTACTGGTTGAGATGAGGTCATATTTTATTTTAGTTTGCCACCAAATGGTTAGCAAACAATATTATTATTGAAAAAATACATGCAAGCAACCAAGAAATGAGTAGCTACCAGTAAAGTCAGTCATTGTGGACAGTAGTATTGTGATATTTGTTTAAGCCAAGATCAACTTTCTTCCACACAGTGAAAGATTCTAAAGCATTACAAGTGGTTCCAGGCATTAATCAATGCATTTTGAGTTGCTTACATGTATGTACATTTAAAATGCATCACACAGTGAATCCACCTCTCATGATTATGGTTTGATGATGTTTGTGAGCAGCAACTCTCGGTACATGTACGGTGTACCCCGGTACGATGTACCTGTGACATTGTGTCACTTTGATGCAGAGCCCCACCCACTTCTCCGTCCTCCCTCCTAAAGGTGTTGACATACATGAACACCTGCACATGTATGAATTATAGCTTTCTATGTACGTACGGTACATTAATTGCATGAACTGGCTGATATTCCCACCGTCGCTTTCTTTCACATTTGACCCCAAACCATAGCTTCGTAGGGGAACAGTTTGAAAGTTTATGCAGTAAACATTCTAAGTTGATGGCAGAAAGGCATCACGTAGATCTCTCTTTGTGCACGTTCGTCCCTAATGTTGCAGCAGACCTGTAGATCAGGGCTGATTGCTTCACAGGTGAATGTTAATGCAACTTTAGTGGTCAGTCCTGTGTGTATGCATAGGATACATCTGTAACAACAAGCCATGTCGTCTGCAGGTGCGCAAGCCTAACTCTGGTCGCACCCATTCAGGTAACTTTCAGGTGCAATCTTACCTGGAATTTACCTTGGGAAAAAGTGTTAAATTATTGAATTAAATCCATGTTTGATATGTGTGAGGTGGCTTTTTTTGTCATGCTTCTCCTATTTAAGTTTAGTAGTCATGTTCCATGTAGGGTGCCCCACATAAAGTATTTGAACACACTATGTACATGTGTACAGTTTGTAAATGGAAGTGGAGCTTCAAACTCTGCTTTTCTGTGGTGCAAGTTTTTGAAAGATGCTGTCAACAAAGGAGTGCACAGGCTGTTAAAAAAGCATGTGCTCATGCTGAGAAGCATGTTTGAGTTTCTATAGTGCAAATCATTCCCGATTCAGGTAGTGCAAACCCTGGAATTAACAGTACATGTAAAGGTTTACAATTTTACGCTCTGACTGTTGTACGCCCTTGAACCTGGCGGCTTCAAAAGATAGGAAGACTGAAACCCTGTTGGGCCTTTGTGCACCTGATTCGATGGCAGATGATATGGTAAAATCTACCTGTAAAGAGGAATATGATTGATTGGTTGCTGTGAATAAAGTCACAAAAGAAAAGTGCATGTAGTCACACCTGTTGGTTCCGGGGAGGTGAAGTCTTTTTAATAATTTATTTTCTTTCTCGGCCTCTGTGGGTGTTTGTGTAGCTGGCTAGGTTAGGATTGGAGTTGCATATCCCTGTAGCTTGAACATATCCAGGAACTGCCTGTAAGATTGTTGACCAAGGATTTTTTTATCATGCTGATTATTAGAAAAAGGATTGTGGAAGAAGAGCATTGCAAGTTATACCAGAAGGCAAAAGTGTTTTAGTAAACTTTTGTAACATTGGCTGAGCTTGTGGTATGGGTTTTTTTTTTCAAACAGAATTAGTTGACACTTATATTTAGTTCTCATTACTGTATCATGCTTTAAATTCTGAAGAAATGCTTTCATATTTGAAGTTAGACTTTGTAGCTGCCTGCTGGCCATTAAACTTTCTGGCCGCCAAACCTAAGAATGGTGTCATTTTAACACCAAGTCACCGGGTATCACTTAATTTCGTTTCATGTCCAGCTCCCCCTCAAGGAATATCTGCATTTCCAATTTGCCAAAGCAATTTCCATCTGGTGTTGATGTTTTAGTGAACACCCATCCTCTAACAGGTTTTCACACTGAATCGATGTGCCCAGGTGTAGGAAGATTCCCATGTGTCAAGTTTGCTGTCACAGGTTTTGTTCCCTGTTGACCTTGTCAGGCATTACGTTACACTATCTCCTTGACACTCTGAAGGCTTGAGGGAACAGACCCATGCCAATGAATCCTGGTCATTAGAGCAAACAGTAATAAGAGCTATATTGCCTGGGTCAGTTTACATGGTGAATGGCTATTTTATGAGATAACTAGGACTGTAGGAACTTGCAGGATGGTGGACAGAAGATTTGATGGAAGCAGGTGTTAATCAAAAAAGAACTGATGTGTGTGATGCTCATTCACTTTTCTGAGTTCTTTTGATGCATTACTTATAAAACTTTAATTCTGGAACTTATTACTGTGACAGTACCAGGTTAAACAAAGGTAGATTAAATAGGCTAAGATTTTGGCTGTACCTTTAGCGTTGCAAACAAAAATTTCTGTTTAAAGGTCTCATGATTCAGTGTTAAAGTGTCTTTTACTTCATATATTTGTGTGATTTTATTTGAGGTGTTCTTCTCTGTGGAGAAGATCTGAAGCAAAACGGATGAAACCTCTTGCGTCTTAAAAGAGTCAACTTCTTCCTAATCCACTTTTACTTTATCAACTCTTTCAAATACATCTGAAAGTTCATGTACTAGTATATATATATATGAAAACTGCATCGACTTACATGTATGATTAAGGATTGATTTTGCTGTTATCTCTCAGCTTTAACTTCGGCCATTGTACCTCATTAAACCACATTCTGACTGTCAATCGCTGCCCTATTATCATCTGACAGCCGTGTACTTTCGGTTACTGGCATGTAAAGTAATTAACGTTGCCAGACAATTTCAGAGTCGTTGAGTGCATCTGTGGTGCACTAGGTCAGAACGTGCCAGATTTACATGTCCGTGAAAGATTTGCACTTTGTTAATACACGGTGTAGTTTGCAGCGGTCTGATGGATCTGTGCGCGCTTGAGCTTCGGCCTTCAGGCTAAAATTTGGGAATTACATGTATATTGCACTAAGTACAGAATCATATTGCTTAGCAGTGCAGTAACCAGTTAAAATGTGCAAGTGTACATGATACTGGAGACTGCCTATTGACAGGTTTGCTGCTTTTGGCCAAACAGTAATTTTGGCTAATTTTACCAAATGAAAAAAATTCTTCATACGTTTAGATTTAGTTTTCATCAAAGACATTCCAGTACTTTTATTTGAAAATAGAATAAGTTACCGGTAGGTGAAACTCATCTTGCTTGTAAGAAGCGTGTACATTGAGGGTGTTGTTCACTGTGAACTTGTGAAGTCATTTTATTCTGTTCAGTGGGAAAGGTGTACCCTACTCATGGAGGAATGCCTTTCGTCAACACTTTAGTTAAAAGGGGCGGTGTTGTTTTGAAATATTACCGATTAGCATTCAAGTAGGCCCATAGGATATGTACATGTACGCTGTGCATTAGGGCCTACATGTCCATGCACCAGCAGGTGAATTCTGTAAACACAACCTGAACACACAGTGTAGGTCCTACATACTGTAAATTTCCAGTAAATGGATTTCCGTTTCCCACAAGTGCCCCTAATTGTAAATACGCCACAGCCTGCCCTGTGCCTGGTCTATGCATTGATCAGCAGTGTATATCATTGAAAAGACCAGCATCCACCACCCATCAGCACTGCATGTTGCGGAGTATTCCTGGTATTGTCCACCATCTTGAGCTGAGGTCAAAGCTTACTGAGGCACAGTGGGGGCTCTGCTGAGCTTCAGACAAGTCTAATTACCGTGAAATGATGGATTTCATTAAAGGGACTTTCACACTCTAGGAAGGGCCCTGGTACTCACACTTACTCATATAATTTGTGAAGATGAATAACACCTTGTTTGCGAATTTAAAGGGGCATTGTTTTTATCTGTGGGATTTTACCCTTCTTTTACTCTACAGTTCTTAATTCACCACTGGGGCTCATTGATAAGATTACTGCCATATACAGTCGAACCTCGTGAAGAAGAGGCCCTTCGGACTTGGCAAATTACCTTGTATTATCAGAAATGGAAACAATGATAAACAAAGGATTGGGACCTAAAATTTTCCTTGTTATAAGCAGACTCTTGTATTAACAGTGTTCTTATTAACGAGGTTCGACTGTATACATTATGTACATGTAAATGATAATGTGTTGGCTACAGTATGTTGAAACCACAATCAAACATCTGATTCAAAACATTTTCAATTTCAAATTGAAACTAACTAACATAACCTGGAACCAGTAACTTATCTTCTTGTTTTGCTACTTTTACTTTTAGCCTTACCTCCGGAACTTGTCTTTGCGAATCGCAAGGACATTCGCATCCTCAACTTTGGGATGTCCAACGACTCGGACGTGGCCACGACAGAGTCCAGCATCATCATTGGCAATCTGGAGGATGCGGCAGCCATGGATTACTTGTTCTCCGAGCAACTCATCTTTTGGACCGACGTCAGCATCGAAATGATCAAGCGGATGCGATATAATGGTTCCCAGATTCAGGAAGATGTCATATCCACTGACGTGAAAGCTCCAGATGGACTGGCCTGTGATTGGGTGGGCAGAAAGATTTATTGGACAAACACAGAGACGAACAGAATAGAAGTGAGTGAATTGAACGGACAGTCAAGAAAAGTTCTGTACTGGCAGGATTTGGACCAACCAAGAGCAATTGTGGTACATCCTGAAAGAGGGTTAGTATTGCTTATTGCTAGCATCAATTGGCCACGTGTAGACTTAGATTTATTAACCCTAACTGCCCAAAACCTGCCATACTCCAACAGCAGGTTTTGGCAGGTTTGGTACCGTACCTGAGGAACCTGCTGTTGAATTTTGTGAGACTTGGGATGAAAGGCCCAGGGAGATGGTGTTGGATTCTGTGTGAGTTGGGACACACAGGACATGCTGTACCAATTGTTGGACTATGCTTGATTTTGTCAGGTTTGGTACTGTTCAATGCAAGTCATCCTATACTGCATAGACCCATCCATACCATATCACTCAAACTCCAACGGGCTCATTCTGTTGGAGTTTATCAGGTTTGGTACACTAACCTGCATGTACAAGTACATAGACAAGTACATGAACCTGTTGGATTTTGTGAGGTTCAGTATGCTTTCTAGTGCAGGAGCCTAGGGGGTTAGGGTTAAGAGAGAAATAGAAGGGTAACAAATTAAGACCTGGAAGTCAGTTTTCCAGAGCTGCAAGGTAGAATTATTCAGTGAAATGTGGATTGAAAAATAAAGATATCGTGGCTTTCAACTATAAAGTTTGAAGTCATGCAAAATACAGTGTATCTGTGAAAAGCAGGCCTCAACATTAATTTTTTTAACTACTGGTACTTATCGGGCAAGTAGCACTGAAAATTTACTTGCCCAAGGTGAGATTTTGTTTCCCCAATCTCTGGTTTACATGTTGCTCACCGCTCGTGTGAAAAGGAAAAAAACAAATCAAAGGTCAATTTGCTGACTGCTATTCTTGGCTATGAACAATGGACACTTTTACATGTATTTCAAGAGAAATGTACCTGTCCATGCGTGATTTTATCATAACTTTAAAGTTTGAATAGTCCAAGAAATTGACTAATTGGGTCATGGATTTTCTTAAGTTGGTGATGGAAAAGTCACAGAATTTAATTGTTCTTAAGGTGCAGGAATCCTGATAGGATTTGCTGGGTTCTTGTTGATCTGTGGTAGTAGTAGCAATGAACAGTACACATTCAGCCTGCACACAATGCATTCACACACACACACCCTGAGTAAAGGTTTGATTTGCCCCCATTCTAGCCAACTGTAAAGCGCCTCGCATTTGTCCCATTCACAGTCAGCATTGTCAGTCTCTTTAGTCACTCACACCTGAAGCACTGTCATGTCTACTAACTTTCCTCTTCCCTGTGATTTGGGTGAAGAAAACATCAAACTTGCTGTGGCATTGTGTGAGCACTGGGCTGTTGGTTTCTGGTAGATTACCTATTGTTGTTGTGGGGATCCCTAGCCTGCATGTGTGTACATGTATGTGGTTAACCCTAACCGTACGTGTAACTTTACCGGTGGTTTGTTACAAGGCAAGGATTCTCGGTCGATCCTGTTGTCACATAAGCATGTGTGTTAATGTTAACAAAACTCTTTGATGTGATTCTGATTGATACTGTAAGAACACTGTGTGGAAAAACTTGAGTGCATGTACGGTAGATCTGTTGGCAGTCAATCATGCTTATTTATGTACTGTTCGGATAACTGTGGCAGTTTTTTTTTTCTTTGATACGTGTATTTACCAGTAGAATTTCAATATGTACATGTAGAACAGACTCATATTGTTTTGCCACCGGCTGCAGGAATTGAGGTGACATTTTGGTCAACATCTCAAGTCAAAAACTTTCAATACCAATTGATTAAAACTTCATTGTATCAAACCCCTATTAACTTCCAAATACATGTACAAACTTTCCCGAGTAAAAGTTTAGCATTCTTTCCTGCTTTTTATCATGGTTCAAGTTTCTTCCATCCTTTCTGTTATAAACATGTAAAGCTGGGTCCAAATGGCCTGTCACTCAAGCCCTGCTGTCTTTGTTTGGAATCCCCAAGAGATAAAGGGGATGGCTGAATGGGCCACCTTGTCCTAATTACATTGTACTTTAGTGTGTGAGAGCAGGGGTTGGCTGTTGTGTTTGTATGGGAGGTTGCTCTAGTGGCAGAAGCGGGATTAGCTGGGAATCCATTTTTTTTGTCCTGAGGTCTTTGAGTTCACAGAGTTTTTGAAGATGTGCAAACAACTTGCTCGTTCTTAAAGGAGGAAAGTCTTCTTATTTGTCATACTGTTGCTTGGATGACAAATATTTGAGGAAGGAATTGCCTGTCTTTAATTTGCAAATTCTGTCAGGGAATTCTTTTGGATAGCAAAAAATTTTCATTTTCTATATACATGTAGCGGTACTAGCATTTAAATTCCTGTGAATTGAGTTGTTAATCAGGCTTCATGAAGCGCACTTTTGCTGACTTCTTTAGTGGGAAAATTTTAACACTGAATTTGGGAAGATTTCCAGTAGGTCTCAGAATTGATACTGTAAATATGTACACGTAATTGTCCTGCAGTAAAACTTTGAAGCAGTCTGCATGCAATCCATCAAAGAGTGAACAATTGTGTTCAGGTTGCTTCTTGGCGGTGAGGATCTTTCAATCATAACGCAGTTAAATTCAAAGTATTGATAAGCACTGGTGTCGCAACAATCCTGGCCACGTCATACGCATGTACCGTATGTACGTGTACTTGATTGGATCTGCCCTCTGCTCTGATTGGGTCAAAAAAGTACATGTTACATACACACAGCACATTTTAATCACGGAAGCTGTCACATTTGATTGGGAGCTCATCTGTCAGTACAGCAGAGTTCTCTATAGGCAATGAAATCACAGGGTCTACTCGTGGGAGTGTCGTGTCATTTCCTATCAAATCAAAAGCCCAAAAGGATAGAGGGGATAGGGGGGAGGAGGTGAATAAACCAGATCGGTATTCAAATTGCCCACATGTAAGTACATGTATATCAAGTTCTGTTTTCGCCCTAGAAATGACCCCCTCAGCACACGTACCAAAGTGCAACATTTAAAAAAAAGGATAATTTTTCCCTTCCAGCTCATGCATGTACCTAGTGCAGAGCTGGTGCCATTGATCATGTCTTTGTATGGTACATTCATTTTGTAACAGCAAACTGATCATTGGGATATCGTACATGTGACATGTATGGGTATTTATCCAGTTGTTGGGTGGATTTGAAATCCAAGCACCCTGTACAGGTACACTGTACCGGAACTTGTACATGTATTCGTGCAGTATTTGAGAGTTTCTTATAGGAAAATTGTGCGAATTATTTTTTTATGTTTTCTCACAGCGAATTACTTTTAGTTTAAAAAAATGGATGTAAATATGAGCACGTGTATTATGCCGATAGCCCAAAATTGAATATTGGAGGTGTACATGAACATTGTTCATCTACCGTTCGATGTGAATATACCAGGGCGTTAAATGCGTGTGTGGGCCAATTTTAATAACTGAGTGAAAACCCTTGAGGTGTACATGTATACCGGTGCACACATTTACCATAAGCATGCATGTGCATAGACAGTAATGTTATGTACCCAGTATGCTGTTCATGTACATGTACTGCCATACCCCATCCAAAGTAAACACTACCATTGCCTCTTATCTTCCTGAACTTGGCCCCTGCTCCTAGCATTGCACATTCCAGCCTGTGTAATGCCAGACAGCTTGACGTATGATTGACAGGCTACCAGAGGACCAGGGTCAAAGGTCATGTTTGTTCAGGGCAGGCAACCTCTCTCTTTTCCTTTAGCAGGGTTAGGTTGGTTCACATGAATCGCTCCCCAGGAAAAAAAAAAAAAGAGAAGTTAAACTCAACCCTGTGTTTAGACAGACAGGGCTTAGCGGGTAAAGAAAAATGACCTGTCCTCTTTGGCTTGAGTTTTTTTTTCTTCATTTACCAGGTAGCACGAAAACCTGTGTTGCTGCTCTGCCTTCAACCTTCCCGTGCCTATATTGTGTAGGATTGTTCACATCATGTTAGGCCACAATAGAGGCAGTCTTCCGTGGCATTATTCCCTCTGACGTGCTCAGTCATTTCAGTGGTGTACCGTGGCACGGGGAGGGATGTAAAATGTGTTTGTTCATTCCCATCTATTCAGTCTTAGAGTGATCTTTTCTCACTGCTGTTTCTGAGAGGCGGTTCAGGGTCGGGACATGTCTCAGGCTGACAGCTGTCTTTGTTTAGGTTGCTCCCAGAAGTCTAATCCCCTGTGTCACGCAGTAACACGAAATGCATTGTGAAGGCAACCTACATGTACATGTATGGTGGTGCCAGTCTGAGAATCCATTAGTAAAATCTGCTTTTTGTACACTACGGATACTTTAGGGAATTAGTCAAAGAAGCTCATGAAATACTCTACGTGTAGAAGACATTCTGCTGGTTTCCTTCATTCCGCTATTCTGACCTGCCAAAATTTGAAAAAAAGTTATTTTGTCGGACAATAAATTTGCCATAATTCAAAGGTGAAACAAGAAAATATACCGGGCATGTGTGGTACATAAGTACATGTACAATGTACATTTATCAGAGTGAAAATAAAACAACGTATTTCAACAGTGCTGCATAGAATCACGAGTATGATATGTACACCCGTACATGTTTACACAACAGGAATGAAGCAGGAAAGCTACTGCAGAAATTGGTAGAATTTCTTAAGCATCCTCAAATGCAGCACATGTACTGGTACCGTGTGATTGTCCCTGATTAAGTTCATGCGGACAATGTTTTTACACTTTGTGTTCATTTCTGTATCAGGTCCATCCACATGTATGCCTCAGTGCCAACCATAATAATGGTATTGATAATTATTCCCCTTTGGTGAACACTGCAGGTGATTCAATCAAGTTCCACAGGTCAATCAATTTATGGGGCCGTTGGAGAAAATGTCCTTGTTTGGGGGGCCTAAATCTGCACGCTTGCCCAGTATTTTTCATCGGGGGAGCTTCAGGTGAAAAATAGAATGGCATTAGAGAGGTACATGTACACATACATGTACATGTAGGCCTATAGAGTGGAACATGCACATGTAGGCCTATAGAGTGGAACATGTACATGCAGACCTATAGAGTTTCCATACCCAGATACATGTGTACACTGTACTGAGCTATATGGTATGTACCGTAGATCATGTAACCTGTTGTTATCAGTTATCTACATGTACCAGTGATTGAAGTGTATGAATTAATCTGATCTTTAATTAGCCCTAACCCCAAGGGTGTATGTAAAATCGTATTGAAATTGTAGGATTTGGGACTGGTAAGGTTAAGAAAGTGTTTTGGAAGCCATTCTAGAAATCTATAGTGGGACGTGTGTATGTAGTTTAAGTTGTGTCAGACCAAGTGACTCATTACACAAGTTACGTTCACACACTTGAAAAACTAATGAAATTTTGTCGGATGTCAATCAAGCTGGTAGCAGAACGCCATCCAGTCTTCTTGCCCAGACTGGAAATAGCCAGCAGCGAAAGAAGTACATGAGAATTGATTTCTTGTGGCCTGAAGGGATCTTCAGGGAGATCGCTGGTATTGATCAAATAGTGTTCAGTGTTGGCTTGGATGGCCTTTTTCTCAATTCAAGGCAAAATTCGATTCTGTTTGTACTTTTGAAATGCTGGTTATAATCTGAAGTGTGATTGCATTGTTAATGATAGAGTAACTACCGGTAGGAGAACGAATCGCATGCTGCTCGCTAATTTCTTTTGGAAATATGGCAATCATTCTGCAATTTTGCATGCAATGACACCCCACAGTTTGTGTGTTCAAAAATTATTTTCTTCCCGTGGATTCTCCCGCAAAGGCATTGTCAAAGCTTTGACAAGATGTACATTTTTGCTAAAAAAGGATGCAGACTAATAACGCTGACGACATGTAATCAAAGACTTAGTACGGTACCCCACCTCCACTAACCACAATCCCTGCAAGATGGGTACAAACCACACACATCTCTATATAACTCAGAAGGAGCCCCCAGGCCAGTAGCCAAAAGATAGAGAGAAATTTCTCATCCGAATAAGAAAGAATGCTTTTAAAAATAAAGGAGAAAGGAAAAATGCTGATCCATACTCAGCTAGACCTGCTGGAGACAAGTTCCAATCGATACGCGACAGGAACATGTTGGCTAGGCTTCCTCCTTTTCCTCCCGTAGGCTCGCCCGGATATTTGAGAACGGAATCGGCCAAATTTTTTTTACGAGGGAGGGAAAAAGGGGGTACTTGAGTGAAACGAGAGAAGAAAAGAACCATCTGAGGGGGTAGGGAAACCAGTGGAGCCTCCCCAGTGGGCACAACCATCTGAGGGGGTAGGGAAGCCAGTGGAGCCTCCCCAGTGGGCACAAGAGCACAAACAATCGGGGCAATTTGGCTGGATATTACATTTTGTCACATGCCTTGAGTGTATTTTTAGACTCTAGCAATAAGCGTCAGCAAGCATCCATGCTAATGCTGCTTGCAGACATTCAACTCGCATGGTTGGTGCAGTCTTACGATAGTTGTGAAATTAAACATGCTTCAAGACACCCCCCCGTTACTTGTACTGTGTCGTCTTAAGACTGAAAAGAAAGGAATTTAGTTTACAATTGAATTTTATTTACATGCACATGTAACCGGTAAATTATAATAACCTTAATAATCGATTTATTAATGATAAATTTAATAATTTAGAAATAAATAAATGTATAAAAACGTACAGTAGATCTGACAAAAATCCGCATTCTACCCTGAAAGATTTGTTGTAAAATCCTAAGTTATGCTCAGTACATGTACATGTGTGTACATTGTCATAATCCACTGAGTTGATACAATGTATTTATTGTGCGTCATTGGTGTGTGTTTTTGTTGATAAACCGAACTGACAATATAGTGATGTAACTGCCTTATCTATTAATTAAATAGCTTATCTCTGGAGGATATAGAGATGGGACAGATAGATGCAAGTTTTACTTCCGAGTGTCCTGTAGAACTCCTGATCTGAAGCATAAATTTCTACTCCCTTCAAGCTTTGGTGTGATATGTTTTAATGTCAGATGTTGTCCAATTCATGACCTACCGTATAATTTGAAAGTTGAAGTACATTCATAATTGATTGAAAGCACTGTTTGATTTGACTCTTTAACACAGGTTTTTTTGCAACTATTTCCATGAGGCTTGCAAACACGTACTGGCAATCTGGATACAAATTAATCATATTGTATAATTTTCTTTACACAGGCTCCTTTTCTGGACAGACTGGGGAGAAATTCCCAAGATTGAGCGCGCCGGTATGGATGGATCAGAACATTACCGCAAGGTCATCATAGACACAAACATCTTTTGGCCAAATGGCTTAACGTTAGACTATGACACATCGAAGCTGTACTGGGCAGATGCCAAATACAGCTACATCCACAGGTGCAACTTTGACGGCGGGAACCGGGAGCAGGTGCTCCAGGGGTCCCTGCCCCACCCCTTTGCGCTGACGCTGTTTGAGGACACTCTGTACTGGACCGACTGGGAGACGCACTCAATACACGCTTGTAATAAAATGGACGGTGGAAACCTGAGAGTGGTGCATGAGGATCTGTTCTCACCGATGGATATTCACAGTTATTCCCCCTTGAGGCAGAAGGAAGGTAGGAGAAGAAACCAGTTCCTCTTGAATGCAAGGAAGGATGAGGGAGTAGAGATTCCTTCATCCTAAGTCAGGTGTTTCTTCTTGTCTTTGCCAGAAAACAGTTGATCATGGCAGCTTGTTTGTTTTGCCATCTGTTTTGTACTCTGTTTAAACCTTGAGGCAAAGAAGGTAAATATTGCATTTCTTGTCCTGTGGGACAAGTCCATGACATGAACACAGATGGTGATCTTCAAAATCTCAGAGTTGAGAAGCTGCTGGTAGTCTGGTCACTGTCAGGAGGGAGTATTTGTGTGGTGCGTTGTTTAACCCTAATCCCCTTGGCTTTTTACTGGAAACCATCCTGAACCCTCTGAAATCCTCCAGTTGTCTACATGAAAAAATTGCATTCAGCCAAAGTCCTCCAAAGTCCTCCAAAATTTCTTGAAAATGTCATTTGGAGGTGTGCCTAACTGCACAAATCCATTATGTTGAGGCAAAATCCCCCAGCAATGCCTGTCATTATGTTGAGGCATTGCAAATGGCACTCTTGAGCTGTGCAGTTGATTCAAAAGAAATACCAAACTGAATTTGTGCTTCACTAAGCACAAGCAACATAAGGTCTAATCCACGACCTTCACACATGGCGTCCTTTGAAATCAGCCATTCACTTTTGCCATACACCTGAATCCTCCAAATTCCTCCACTTTGCAGAAAAGGACTTTGGAGGATTTGGGAGGGTTAGGGTTAAGAACCAGGTTTTGGGGGTGTGCATGCAAGCAAAACAAAGGGAAAACATGCATGGACCGGACAAACAACACATTGCTTGGATTTGTGTTTAGCCAGTCAGGATATTCTGTAGGACGCCTCTGACATTTGGTCTCCTTTTTCTCCCGATTAGTTTCCAGACTGTGTGCAGTGAATAATGGAGGCTGTTCTCACCTCTGTCTGATGTCACCAGACCCTCCTTTCTACGCCTGTGCTTGTCCTACTGGGGTGCGGTTACAGTCGGACAGATTGACCTGCGCCAACGGTAGGTTTGCCTGAAGTAGTTTACCAAGCCGCAAAGAAAGATCTCTTGCTGGTTTTCTTTGTGGCAGTGAGCCAGCTTGGATGTGATTTCTTCAATAATTTTAATCTTACAGCCAAGAATCCTTACAAGGCCTAATCGCCAATTTCGCCAGCCTCATTTAGTTACAAGGTGGTGTGAAGTTAAAGAAATTTTCATTCCAAATTGTGCTGCTTTGAAAATCTTGTCCCCTGTTAAAATATGTTGTGTCCTTTGACTGATTCTGCTTCGCTGCTTCTCTTGAGTACTTTTTGGTTTTAGAACTGGTGTGAAGTGGAATGCCTTTTAAGTGGGAATCTATGGCCACATTAACATACATGTACCTAGGTGTTGTAATCATCACTCTGGGTGAGATTTCATGGTCAAAGATATCCAGCAAGGCTATGTGTGTGCACAGTGCGAAAGCAATTTGACTTGACAGTTTGATGAGCATGTTAGCTGTGGCATGTGGTGCAGGTGGAATGACGAGGGCTGATTGATTGATGGGTGGCATGGACCTACGTTTTATCAACATGGTCCCAGCCAGCACATGCTAACGTTATCCTTTCCATTTTTTTGTCTGTGGCAATGAAAACAGGAACTGTTGACAGTTTCTAGGAAAGGATTGAATTTATGAGGATGTAATGACCCAAAATTCAGCCATGGAATTCTGTTTTTTCTGATTCTACTGGTACCTGTTGTTAAAAGTGAAAAGTTTTGTATTGTGATTCAGGACTGCCGACGCGGCCTCAGAATTTCAGAAATTTCTGTGGGGTGTCCAAATCCAGTTCAATGCTCCTGTTTTCTCAAACTGCGGGTACAATGCACTGTACCGGGACACAGGCAGATGCTGCTGTGATATGGTAGAAATCCTCCCTGCTTCAGTGGCAGGGAAGACATCCACAAAATCAATTGCAAATGGTCAGTTATCGCACTCGTCACATTTTTTTTTTTGAAGACCGAGGAAGCTTTTCTGCATATTTCAGGTCCATTTGAAGCATTCAAATGAGCCAATTTTACAAAGCAGTTAAAATTTATGACGTGTTACTAGTTGCCTTCCAGCCTGTGTTACTCAATCCATTGCCTACACTTCTCAGCCTCTTGGCATCCCTGACATGTTGAGCATGTGCAAATCTTTCAAGACGGGCAAATTTCAGGCTGCAGAGAGCCAGGTTGAGGAGGTGAAAGAAATGAGACTGGAAAAAAAATCCAGAGCCAGTCTTGACAGGATTGTGGCCTGTAGTAACTGTCAAGTCTATTTGGGTATGGATTGTTTGTGCTGGAGAACCGGATTGGGCATTCTGGCTGGCTGGATGGCATCATAAATCATTGATAGGTTTGGAGTGAGGCCAGGCACATGTAAAGTCTTGTTTGGTGTCATTCCCGTGGAGAATAACTCTTGACAAAATACATTCGTTTAGTATAAAAGAAATATGTTGTATGCACATGTAATTTGTATGGTTGCTCTGTTGAATTTGAATATTCTTGCGTTTGTGTCAAAATTTGCATGTTTGTGTGGAACAATTGTAGGCTTACCGATACCTGATACCTACACATACCCGAATGCCAAATACCATGTTTCGTTGAAGAAATAGCCACTATTCCTCAATGCTTACTCAAAATTGTTAATTTTAATGGAAAATGTTGCAGAATGTTGTCAATGTTCATAAAATCACTGCCTGCCGCGTCGTCATTCTTTGGCCATCATGAACCCAACCCCAAGACGTTTCACAACTATGGCCACAGTCAGCCACCTTTGCTCCCTCAGCATAAAGTGTGAGTTCAATGTCTGGCCCTAAGTCCCAGTAGCCCCCTCCCCCTCGCATTGACATGCATGAGAGTGGGGCAACACCATTAATCGTTGTCAGTCTGTCGTCGCGCCATGCAATGTGCGAATGTGGCTGATTTATTTGGGTAAGGCTATGATGGGGCCAGACTGTGTGGGAAAGTTGGCCAGAGAGAGAAAGTTGGAGGTGTGCATCACAAAAAAAATTAAAAGTGGAGCCTGTGCAGTCATGTATGGTAGATGTAGCCCATAGCCCGTGTACATGTACAGGTACATGGGCTATCGGTGTGTAAAATTAGAACCAATGTTGCCTTTGCAGTGTACACGTACATGGGCTATCGGTGTGTAAAATTAGAACCAATGTTGCCCTTGCAGTGTACATGTACACGGGCTGCCGGTGTGTAAAGCTAGAACCAATGTTGCCCTTGCAGTGTACATGGGCTACCGGCATGACCGGTGTGTAAAGCTAGAGCCAATGTCGCCCTCACAGTGTACATGTACATGGGCTATTGGTGTGTAAAATTAGAACCAATGTTGCCCTTGCAGTGTACATGTACACGGGCTGCCGGTGTGTAAAGGTAGAACCAATGTTGCCCCTACACAGTGTACATGGGCTTGCATGATCACTTACCGGTGCCCTAACCGCTTTCAGGCTTTCCATAGGCATCGTGCTGGATCCAACAAAATCCAACACCAGAAAAGTGTGAAGCCTGCTAAACCTGGCAAAGTTCAGCTGGAACAAACTACCTTTTGTTAACTTCACACATCAACAAAATCTCCCAGAAAGAGCCCAGTGTTAGGACCCGGTTAGAGTAAAAGTGTACAAGGCAGTGTTTGCAGGTGACTTGTAAAGTGACATACTGGTCCATTAATGTAAGTTTAATGTATAAATATGCACATGTTGCATGTGATCGTGTAGGCTTTCCTCTGATTTGGGTTATTTTATCGATCTCATTCTTCAATTCCACTGTAAGGTTACACTTTCTGGTTTGCAGCAGTCAGCCTTTTAGTTTACATACATGTATATGTAGCCTAGCTTTGTGATGGGTCACTCACGACAACACTGACTTTCCTGGATCTTAGAGGGCGCTGTGGTAACTATGAAATCCTGACCTTATTTCCGGAGGCCCATGTTCACAGAGTGGGATGTCATCATTCACGACTTGGCAAGCAAGGAAGCGTTGACCTCCACTTGCAGGTGATAGGCATCAGAGGGGTGGCATTCTGCCCCCCCATCCTCCATCTCCCCCATTACTGGTACATGGTGGCACATCTGTGGCTGTTAACCACACAAAGCTAAGGGATCAGAGCTTATTGATGGTTGGGCCTCCTGAGACGTGCCCCTGTCTGGTGACATTAAAGAGGCATTCTTGGGTTCTCATGCCTGTGTGTTACCGGTGGTAATTGCTCGGCGCCCCGGCTTTTGAGGACACCAGTCATCTGCTCATGCTAACCATATGAGAGCTCTTGACACGGTTAATGTGCAGAAACTGGTTAACGTGCAGAAATTGGTTGGCATAAATTAGAGAGCCAAATGTGGGCTGATATATTCCCAGCATGGAACTGAAGAGCAATGGAAAGTGTTCAAGCTGTTACGCACATGTACCGCTAGGATGTTCATCGAAGGATGTGACAGACAATTAGGTTAGCTCATGTAACTTCAATATATTATAGAATATGCACTGTACTTCCTCTTGGTAGTTATTTTTGTCATTTTCAGTGGAGAAAAACCAATATTCATGCATAGGAATAATGCCAAATACCGATAAGAAGAGCACTCTTAATTTATCATGTTTATAAGAAGGGCAGTTTTCAGTCCAAGTCTTTGTTTCCCAGTTTGGAAACCAATTTGTAAAGTACCTTGTTATAACTGTTGCACTGTAGATGGACAATGCTTCAAGACACCACAAGATGAAGAATAGTAGAGGAAGTGTTACTCGGTTAAAATGATCATATGAAGAGCTAAAGTTTGTGCACGGGTATAACGGGCAGGTTCTCATGTTGATCTGTCGAGCAGTGGTATGTTTATGTTGGTCAATTCATTATTGATGAATAGATGAGGCTTTCAAGGAAAGCCAGCTTCCACTTGTCAAAGCTGAGTCTCCATCCAACACTGCTGTAGCTTTATAGACTGAACTTGTCAATCTGCACGAGCAATTATTGATATTCAAAACCACAGCCGGCCGACCATCCATCTAGCCAACCAGCCAACCATCCAGCAGGCCAGCCACATGGAGGTCTTGCATGACTGCTCAGTGACAATTTTCTCCATATCCAAACACCGGTAGAGCATCGAGACGGTATTCTCTGGGCTTCATATTGCTGTCAGTTAGCTGCTGATGATATCACCAGTCTGGCTTCCATTAGCTTGTGGCTAACGGGCTGTCATTGATAATTCACAAATGCGTCTATTTCAATTCACTAATGGCAACATTAAGCACAGAAGTGCGGCAAAATTGGTCATTAGTAATACATGATAGAGGACTGTAAATGTGTTTGCAGTGCGAGCCAAAGGGTAACCAGTGTTTTGTGAAATTGGTCGTTAAAACCTAATACGAAGGGCTGTAAATTGTATTGACTTGGCACTTTCCAAACGGAAAATTGAACCTACATGTACCCATTTACAGTATGTGCACGTGTTAACATTTGCCTGTGGACTTTTGATTAATGTCATTATGTGTAAGCCTTCAAAGTAAAAAGTTTAATAGTACACTGGTTGTTGTTGGTAATGATTGATGTGGGTAAAAGAAGCCATGTTAAAGGCAAGTTATTTTTGTCTCAAAATTGGCACTGTTGCGTTAGAATCGTCACCTTTAACTTATTTTGCACAAATTAGTACACAACTCTCCAATTTTGTCAGTGTCTCTAGGATGACATGGACACAGTACCCAAGTCATTTATGAGTGCTGAGTGGTAATTTTTGTGTTGTGTCTTCAGGCGCGCAAGAAATCCTAATCCTGGCTCGCCGTAGGGACATCCGTAAGATCTCCTTGGACACACCAGACTATACCGACATTATTGTACCGCTGGAGGATATCCAACACGCTGTGGCCATTGATTACGATCCCGTCGAAGGCTTCATCTACTGGACAGATAATGACGTCAAGGCAATCAGGAGAGCTAAGTTGGATGGATCCGGTAAGATGTGCAGGGATTTTGTTGTGACTCCATGCCAGAATATTCGGAAGTCCAGGTACCAGACCATTGGCCTGTCATAGAACATCTGCCAAAGATGTGTTCACAGGCAAAGATAGAGAACTGTGATTTGACTTGATGATCTTCCCAAGTTAATGTATGTGAATCATTCCTATTAACTGTTCCAGATGCGATTGTCATTGCTGTTGAAATGACATATTAAAGAAGCACCTGTACAGGGAACTTTGGAGCAAAGTGTCTCATCCTCATAAAAATTCTAGGCCAAACAATAGTAGACTTGAGAATTTCATGTCAAGGACGTCAATCTGGTTTTAAAAAAGAAACGTTAGAAGACATTGTTCTCTGGTAGTCTGATATATTTTCCCATGTCTTGCGACCTACAGCGAGTGAGTACATTGTCACATCAGACATCGACCATTCAGAAGGTATCGCCATTGACTGGATTGCACGGAACTTGTACTGGACGGTGACGGGTACCGATAGGATCGAGGTGTCTCGACTGAATGGGACGTCCAGAAAGGTTCTGATCTCTGAAGGTCTTGACGAGCCAAGAGCAATTGCTGTGGATCCAATGGCAGGGTAGGTTCCACACCAAGATGTTATGCTGCAAGGGGACAAGTGTGATTTTCTAGAAAATAAACAGTTGCTGAAGTGAAACAGGGCCTGGAGATTTTTCATAACTGACTAAAAGTTTTGAAGAGGAATTCATAGTGGTACTTACCGTGTATATGTCTGGTTCTTATATCTGCCCAATGCAACATGGAAGAGGGGATTCTTTATTAATATTCAGATGTCAAGTCCGATGAGAAGTTATGATTAATTTTTTTGCCCTGCCTGACGTGTATTATAACACTGTTTACTGAGTGTTTGCTGTACACTCCGAAGTTAGATGTTGTCGTGCTTTAGTTTTCATTCTACTAGCATTAAGTAAAACCAGGCTTTTCATCAGATTTCACTGGGGATTTCAGACTTGTGTGACTTGTGATGTCCAATCTGGTTTCGTCAAAGTGTGATGCACCTGTCTTATCCTCATACTGACAGGTTGATCTACTGGAGTGATTGGGGCGAAATCCCTAAGATAGAGAAAGCTAACCTGGATGGCACTGGCCGCTCAGTCCTCATCAACACCTCCATCAGCTGGCCCAATGGTATCGCCATCGACCACCAGGAAGGCAAGATCTACTGGGGGGACGGGAAGGAGGACAGGATCGAGGTGGTTGATATGGACGGCAGCAATCGCAGGGTCTTGGTGGATAACGAGATCCCGCATATATTCGGTTTCAGTCTGCTGGGTGAGTTTTGCACAATGCAAACTGGAAATTTTTTTATTAGCTCTATGTGGTGATTGTTGAGGGCGCTGTTCAGCCAGTGCCTGAGAGACAAGTGAAGAGGTGTGATTTGTCTCCACTCACAAATTGGGGCTTTATTATTTTAGGAGGAAGTGGCCTTAGATTTCTTTTTGCTGGAAACAATTTTTTTCCTGGAAAGAATTGCAAGAGAAGATTAACCCTAACCCCTATGGACCTTTGAAATGAACTAGATAGGTATGCGCTTGCACCATGGACATGTCTCTTTTTGAGTATGTGGGGTTCCAAAAAGAACCAGTGGTGCTCAACATTTCGAAAAGTATGCACTGTCCGTCATAAGGAGACTACAGAAAAGTTGAGTACCACTCAAAAGGGATGTATCCATGGTGCTACCTCCATCATGAAAATTTCAAATCTCATCTGACCGTTGAAATTTTGCACATGCTTGTAAGGTTTAGAATGGTTAGGGTTAATTTCTTTTTTTTAATTTAGAGCCCACATTCAAGGTTCTTTGTGATGGGCGAGTTTGCATTGTTTTAGTTTCGTGTTCCATTGTAAATTTCAAAATGGCACAGAACCGTACATATGTGTTATCACATTTCGTCGTTTTTGTAACCTCAGGTGATTACATTTACTGGACTGACTGGCAGCGGAGAACCATCGAGAGAGTCAACAAACACAGTGGAGAAGATCGTCAGATGATTATGGAGACATCAGATGTTATGGGGCTGACAGCCAGCAGTGTCAGAGAAGTCCAAGGTAGGGTCCTCTAATTAGTTGGTCAATTAGATGGTCAGTTGATTGGTCAATTTTCAGTCTTTATAATTTGGTACTGGTTATGCCAGCTGTCATAAATCACCATATATTGATTAGCAACAATGCAGTTAATGTGCTAATCACCTGTTAATTTGTTGAAGGCATCTGATCCACGTGTAGGAAGAGCTGCAATGATGAAACGGTTCTGGTATCAAATCATTCATATCATTCGAGTATAAATATATGATCAACTAGTACCCAATGAGCTTTTGTCAAGTTTTTGTGAGACTTGATCAAGAACCCAGTTTGTATCCTAACTCATCATCAGCTTCTCAAGCCTAAGTCATCTGTGATTACCTCTCCTGTTTCCTCCATCGCCATCCAGGTCACAACCCTTGCGGTACTAACAACGGTGGCTGCAGTCACCTCTGTTTCTACCTTCCACCCAGCATCATCTGCTCTTGTCCAATCGGCTACGAGCTCCTAGCCGACCAGCGCACCTGCATCATTCCCGAAGCCTTCCTGCTCTTCTCATTGGCCAGCGACATCCGCCGGATATCCCTAGAGACCAATCACAACGATGTTGAGATACCTCTGACTGGGGTGAAGGAGGCAGGGGCGTTGGATTTTGACATCAACGATAACAGAATATACTGGAGTGACATGGATGCCAAGGTATGAATTGTTTGGCTGTGGATTAAAATTAGGCACAAGTGTGTAGGAAATGGCTGCAGCTGCGATCATAGACTCGTGTGTAATTTCAAGCCATAGCCAAGTCATTCTGACGCATTCAAAGTTTTCTGTACATCATTCCTAAGGCAAAATACAATCACAATCAGAAAGTACAACTCTATTTCAATAGCATGCAACTGTCCTGCTTGGTTAGTTTGGGTATTTTAGTAGAGTAAAAGTGTGGTGGCTCCAACATTGGTCAGATGGTCTGAAAAGCTCGGGAACTACTGTGATTTTTGACCGCAAACATTAGCAGAGGGAAGTTTTATCTAAAGATCTGCACTGCAGACTCATTTAGAAAAGTTTGAAAATGCAAGGCAGCTTGAATATTTGAATAATCATGTGAATGTTTATTACTGAAGGCAAGTTTTTATTCTGATAATTTTGTTCTTTTATCCAGACGATCAGTCGAGCTTTTCTGAATGGCAGCGGTATCGAGAATGTCATTGAGTTTGGTCTGAGTTTCCCTGAAGGCATGGCCATCGACTGGGTGGCTCACAATATCTACTTCTCAGACACGGGTACTGATCGGATTGAGGTGGCACGGCTAGATGGCTCAGCCAGACGAGTGTTAGTCTGGGAGAGAGTACAATCCCCAAGATCTATAGCTTTACACCCGTCTGAAGGGTAGGTACCAAACCTGAGTCATTCTAGCCCTTTATACACATAACTGCGCACTCGACATATTCACTTTGGTACTCGTTCCGCCTTGAGCTGAAGCACCCCTCATCGGATGAAAAGAGCCATGTTGGTCATGAGTGTTCATTTTGCTGGTAGTGACGTGCCAGTAATGCATGCATTTCACAGTCGTTTGTGAACCAGTGACGTGCAGTTCCCGCCAAAGGAGCTTCTGTTGCTAGGAAAATTGCGCCCTCTCTTGGTCCAGCTCGGGGCTCATAGAACTTTTCTTGGTTGTTCCTAATTGTGGAATAAGATAGAAGTGATTCAGTGATTTTCAGTTCCACAGTTCATTACAGCTGTAATAAGTTTGGATAGATATTTAGCAGATACAAGAAGGTCAATGGCTTTTGTTTGTTTTGTTTTTTTTGTCCTGTAGCTATATGTACTGGTCAGATTTCAGCGGTCAGGCACAGATCGAGCGTGCCTACATGGACGGCACACATCGTTCTGTCATCTATCGTGGTGGCCGGGCTAACGGCTTGACCATAGACTACTTGGAGAGAAGGCTGTACTGGACATCTCTGGACACCAACACCATCGAATCAGCTGACCTTCTCGGTAAGTGTGATGCCAGAAGGTGCTGTCGGGGTCATCATATGCCACATCAGCTCACTTGGTCCTTAACCAGAGCCTTCTTGTTTGGAGGTTTTGTAAGATGTTGAAGGATTTAGGAAGATGGAGCTCTGAACATTCCCTTTGATTTGATATCCCCTTTAAGAACAAGTTCCATCGGTTCCCCTGATAGATGAGGAGTTTGGAGGATTCCGGATGGTCTATAAGCACCCTACATAGAGCTTTGGACTATAGAATAAAATTCATTAAATCTTGAGGCATTTGTGCTCTTTGTTTTTTCAGGTGGTAGCAGACGTCGTGTCATCCCCGACGATCTCCCCCACCCCTTTGGTCTGACTCAGTACCAGGATTACATCTACTGGGCCGACTGGGAAACACAGAGTATTGAACGAGCTAACAAGACTAACGGGCTGAACCGCACACTCATCCAAGATGGCTTGGAGTACGTCTTGGACATCCTAGTCTTCCATTCTTCCAGACAATCGGGTAAGGTCGTCTGCCTTGTTCCATCTTTGAAATATATGTGTCAGTCTTTGTCTCGTCATAGATTTGTTCTGTGATAATGTGCCGTATTATGCTTCTTATCTATATTTTTGGTTGGTGTCATATTTCCTGAGCCCAGAATATTGGTGAGGGGTATTTTCCGCTGAGCAGTTCAATAACATTGGGACCATGAGACAGAATGCCAAGCAGTGCAGTTCTCATCTTAATTAGTCTTTGTTTTAGACTGTTATTTTGTGGGAACACCATATGAAATTGATCTCCTCTTTAAAGAGTGGTTGCTGTGAGAGAAACCGACTGGACGTTTGGACCAGGATGCTCTGGTCATCTTGAGGAGAGATGCTGGACTGCAGTGGAGTGCTGACTGATAAGATGGTGTGTGATTTTGTTTTGTCCATGTAGGATGGAACGAATGTGCTGTTAATAATGGAGGATGTCAGTTTCTCTGCCTGTCACATCCCAACGTTACCACAGGAGAGTGGGATTATGTCTGTCAATGCCCTACCCACTATACGCTGAATGAAGATGGACAGACATGCACACGTAAGTCTCCAACGCTGAACAAATGACCAAAAGGAAAGAGAATTCCAATTTGGTTTCGTTCATTCGTTGTATTTAAAAACACAAATCATGACCGAAGGACAGCATTGCTTGTGATTGTACAGTTAAAAAATTACTGTATCTAGAAAAATAATAATGGTCCATTAAGAACAATTTTGCAGTGTTCTAAATGTTTTAAGATTTTACAACTTTATTTCAGTTTGATGTATGCGGTGATAAAGTAAATTCAAAATTGAGTGTGAATATTTTGGGAATTCCATGGCGACATTTGATTTTGTTTTCCCCCCCCCCTTTGCAGCTCCAGACAGATTTCTTCTCTTCAGTCAGAAGAACACCATCAGTCGCATGGCGGTAGACTACAGAAACAGTCCTGACGTTGTCTTGCCCATCTACAACTCTCGTAAGAACATCCGAGCGATTGAATACGACGCCCAAGAGAAGAGAGTGTATTGGATCAACACCCGGGCCAACACCGTACGGAGATCGTATGACAACGGCGTACAGGTGAGGCTTTTCTTATTTGTCTGTCTGTCAACAGGGTCTTCTGGATATCGCACCTGCTATCATATGAAGCAAACTATCAGACAGAGAACGCCCCCCCTGCCTTTGTGTTGGTCGTTGTTATACTGGTATCTCAGGAATTCTTTTCAGACATTGGGGGGATGTGTTAAGTGACAATAGGCTGGAGTGTGTAGAGGGATTGGACTTGTTGGGGGTACCCCTCTGTCCAATTTCGTGCCTGGTATATCTGCTGTTGGCTAAATTGGTAATTAGTTACCTGCTAGACTGTCCAACGAAGTTGTGGATGTGGCTAGTTTTACCAGTGTTTCTGTGGAAGCTACAGCCTAGTGGCTGCTGTAATTTTCCATAGGCCTGTGTAATACTACCAGCCGTAGACTCTGTCTTAAAGTTGTGGATGTGGCTGGTAGTAGTGTGTGCACCTATGGAAGCCAATAGACCGATTGCATGTGACCAGTAGTGGGTATCGACCCCATAGCAATGTGTGTTTTTAGTGTTGTTTACAAACAATAAAGCCAAGTTACGGTACAGTACCCAGCACATCAGTAGTCTAAGTACAGTGCCTTCCGTTGACTCTGTTTTTGATAAATGATACTTATCAAACACTTTGCTTTTGGTGGACGCCGTGTTTGTTGATATTTGATACCCACTATAGGTCACATGACTTAGCAGGTGCAATCGGTCTGTGGCTAGCAGCGTCAGTTATTTCCTATTGACATGTGTAATACTCCTAGCCATAGCCAGTTGATTTGAACCAGCCCTGTTTGCAATAAACACCAAAGCCTTAGTACACAGTCAAAAGAACTCAATCATTGTATTGATTCCACAGCCTGAAGTCTTTATTCCCAACTCCGGCGATCCACCTGTGTACAACCCTTACGATCTTGCCATCGATCCCTACACACGCATGATGTTCTGGACCTGCTCAGAGACCAATACGATACGGATAACTCGGCTGGATGGAACGCCGATTGGCGTGGTCAAAGGAGACGACAATCAGAAGCCGAGGGCGATAGCACTGATTCCTGAAAAAGGGTAAGATGAAGTAACGTCACAAAAACACGTCACATGATCAAGTCTTGTTGTTATGTTCATTACAGGTCATTATATCAAACGTCGGTTACTGCTTTGTCATTGCTGATCACCGTTACTTCTGACCAGACATATGATGGACTTGACAAGATTGCGTTACTGGTGCTATCGAGTATTATGAATGTTAGTGTTGTTTGCCTGGGTAGGTGCAATAGTTTCAGGAATGCCTTTTAACATAGTGGTCAGGGGTTACAGTAGCCCTTAAATTTTCCTTCGGACATTAATTCCAGTTTCGCTTTGCTTATGCCAACAGCCTCATGTTTTGGACCAACGTCGTCCGGACACAGCACAAGATAGAGCGAGCATCTTACGACGGCACGGAGCACACTGTCCTGTTCAGTGTGAACCTGGGCGAACTAGGACCGATCACTGCTGACCCTTCCAGCGAGACATTGTTTTGGGTGGACACCATGCTGAAGAGAATTGAAAGTGCACATATCTCAGGTAAGTTACCAAGAAGACTAGGTGGAGAATTTAACGAAGACAAGGTGGACAGATACACAGCATGCAATATTCTGCATCGATGGTAGGTTTCTTTCCTTTACAGATGAAACGTTGTGTTTGTTGTCCTAATGCGGGAAAACAGCAGTGTCATAAGTCCAGTCACAAGTCCAGTCGCAAGCCCTTTCACAAGGCCAGTCACAAGGCCAGTCACAAGCCCTTTCACAAGGCCAGTCACAAGGCCAGTCACAAGACCAGTCACAAGACCAGTCACAAGACCAGTCACAAGACCAGTCACAAGGCCAGTCACAAGGCCAGTCACAAGGCCAGTCACAAGGCCAGTCACAAGGCCAGTCACAAGTCCTACGGATGAGTAGGATGGTTATCCTATTCGTGTTTACACTCTCTAAATGAGTTTTTGAAAAACTGAAGTGGCTTAGAATGAAGCTGCACAGTTTACTTCAGTAGACTGTGAGGTACAAGTCAGGATTGAGAGGTGGGTCTTTCTATAAAGTAGTGGTCCTTTTTTGTCTCAGTCACATCTGACACATTATTTTGCATTAAAGTTCAGAACACATTTTCAAATTTCCAATAGTGATGAATTAATGCATATTACCTGGCAAACAAATAGAAATAGTTTGAAATCAATTTCCGTGGTATTTTCATGTCACATGACATAGGTCAGGTGTGACAGCGACACAAAAATGTCACACTTTTGGACCTTGAGTTTATTGAATGACCGGAGGTGGATACCTGTAGAGCATGTGATCTGACAAAGTACACTCCATGATTGATGACGGGAAGGCACAGAACAGACATCAGGTGTAGGTTTTCAGCAGGTTTCATTTTTGTTCTTCTCCACCCTAGGCTCAGATCGTCGCACCCTTGTGGAGGACCATATCCTACTCCCCAAGGGCTTAGCAGTGCTGGGTGATCACCTTTATTGGGTAGACAGACAGGCTGAGATCATTGCCAGGGTCAACAAGTATTCCGGTAGTGGATGGGTGCGAATACAAGGAGAGACGAGTTACCTGACCGACATACAGGCAGTTGGGATGCCGCTACAAGGTCAGTCATATCATACCGAGAAATCCAAGACACACTGTTTAAATCACTGGGACCTGTTTCACAGTGAACCTTCCTGATTCCAACCCAACTTTATTGTTGCTGTTTTTGATACATCTGTATGCTCAAAAGTTGAACGCCAGATCTTGTGCAGAGTTACCAGTGCTGGGCTCATGCATTCCTGAAGCCTTGAAATTCAGATGGCATCAGGTGTTGAATTACAGTCAGCTTTAGAGAGATGAGGCCACATGGAGTTTTAACCTGAGTTGCACCTGTTCTAGACGGATGAAGCAAAATTAAGCAGGTGCCACGTTGAGGTTAACCTCATGGTTTCACAAGGTTCAAGTGTTTTTATAGGGGTACGTCAGGGTAAAATTTTGAGCTACCTTTTATTTAAATCTTCATTCTTTCCCAATGCAAATACAATGGAACTGTTCTTCTGTCTTCACAGCTGACCACCCCTGCATAGATGACAACGGCGGATGTTCTCACATTTGCATCGCTATGGGTGACGGCCAATCACGATGTTCATGTCCTCTTGACCTGGTTCTCCAAGAAGACGAGAGTACATGTGGAGGTAGGCAAATATATTTTCTGTGTCTCAGGTCAACTCTTTAAGGAAGTTGTTATTCCTGATTATTTCTGATCTACAACTGGATTTGTAATACTGAACACATAGCAAAGTGTAAACGTAGTGCAGCTTGGGTCATCTTCTAGTTCTTTGCCCGCTGTTGTCACAAACCGTTGATTACTGGGCTGCATTTTGTTCTCTACAGATCCGCCCACTTGTTCTACCAAGGAATTTACCTGTGTGTCTGACAGTAACCTGTGTGTTCCGTTGTCGTGGCGATGTGATTCCGACTTTGATTGCGATGACCACAGTGATGAAGAAGATTGCCGTAAGTTGACCGACTACTGCATTCCGTCTGAAGTCAAGATGCTGGATTCCAAATTTCTACCTGTTGCCTTATTGCAACTTCATGGTCTCTGATGATGGTTTTATGATTTTCTTCTCAGCATTTTGCAAGCCTAACGAGTTCCGATGCGACAATGGCCAGTGTATTGATATGGTGCTTCGCTGCAATTCCAAGAACGATTGCTCGGATGACTCGGACGAGCAGTACTGTACGGCTCCCTGCCGTGCCAACCAGTATGAATGCGTCAACAAGCAGTGTGTGGATGTGGAGAATCCAACGTGTGATGGGGTCAGACATTGCTACGATGGCAGCGATGAGAAGAACTGTGGTAAGTAGTCTCACCAGTGGTGAGTAGCCTAGGCTTGCCAGTGGTGAGTAGCCTAGTCTCGCCGGTGGTGAGTAGCCTAGGCTCACCAGTGGTGTGTAGCCTAGTCTCACCAGTGGTGAGTAGCCTAGGCTCACCAGTGGTGTGTAGCCTAGTCTCACCAGTGGTGAGTAGCCTAGGCTCACCAGTGGTGTGTAGCCTAGGCTCGCCAGTGGTGAGTAGCCTAGGCTCGCCAGTGGTGATTCGGTCTCTATTGAAGTCACACACTGTTCATGGAGTAAGGAGCGAACACATTCCTTCATTTTTGTGTACCTTTGGGAGAAGTAAAAAATCTGCTGACTTGAGGAAAATAATTGTCAAGTATATTAGACAGAATTGACAACTCTACATCTTGCCCGAGTCAAAGTAGTCACTGAAGCCAAACAAGAAAACCTCAAATGGCCTTAAAATGCAGCAGGCCTCCAGGGCTTTGGTTGTTTCGGTCATCAACAAGTATCCACAAATGCATGGTTCTCATTGTCATGTTCAACTTTTATACCTTTGACGCTCAGTGATGTTTATGGTCTCTGTTTCAGATGAAAATCCGCAGGAAACTCCAACAATCAACAAACCGCCTGAAATGTCCGGCGCTGTGATAGGAAGCATCGTGGCTCTCATCTTTGTCATTTTCATCATCATTGGTCTAATCATTATCTTCCGTCACTGCCGATGTGGAACTGCACAAGGGGGCATGGCTGGCCGAGGGGCAGTAGATAATGGTCAGTACTCCACGGTACTGATGGTCAACCAGCTGGGTGGACGAGACTCGTCTAGTAAATACCTCTCAGGTCAGTCCGGAAGTCTTGCCAACTTTAATAAATATCACACCTTTGTGGGGTACTTTCGGCATTCTCAATATAGACCATTATCATGATGCTGCCATGTTTGTCTTGTTCCCTGTAGACCCATTGGCAATAATAAAACAATTTCACATATTGATAAAAGGGAACAGACTATTTTTCCGTCCAGCCTCAGTTTGGTTACATTGCTTTGAATGGTAGGAAAGCAAGATGGCTGCCCCATGATAGAGGTCCATATCAAATCGTCTTATTTACATAGCACAGTACGTCAATGATGCTGTCATTCCAAGATGAACCTTGGTATCTCAGGCAAACCCAGCCCGAGATGTCACCATCTCTTTGAGATGGCATCTCTAGGCCTCTGTCGACCGAGTGCATCAAAAACCTTGAACTCTCCTCAGAAGTAATTAGCATTTGCTGTATCTGTTCGATGTTGTCTCAGTCAGTAGGGTAGGAGACTGTGTTTTCAATGAATTTGGATAGATTTACGTGTAATAGACTTGGAGACATTCTTAATAGATGTCCCCATGCTGTAGAAAACGTAACCCTAACTCCCAGTGGTGGGTGTAACATCATATTGAAATTGGAGGATTGAGAACCGTTCTGATTACATTTGTAAAAGAAAAAAGTGCTGAAGAAGGCTCGGCGATTTTCACAAGGTTTGGTTGTTGTGTATGATTTCTAGGATCAGCTCGCTGCAGCAACTTGAAATCCACCAACCTTCACAGCTGTGCCAACGGCAAGAGCGGCAGCAGCAGCAGCTGTGGAGGTCTGTTTGAGCGTGCTCACCCTACTGGCGCCTCGTCCTGTAGCTCCGAGATGAGCGTTTCCGGTAACAGTAATTACCCGAAGGAGACGTTGAATCCACCGCCGAGTCCTGTCACCGATCGTTCCCAGTGTATGGCCGACTTGTACTACCCACCTCAGAATCCATCAACCAGTAGATCATATCGGTGAGTGCTGTGCAATACCCTTCAAAAGCCAAGTGAATGGAAGAATCCTAGATCATGGGTTTTTCAGAAAGTTTTCAGGATGAGTGGGGCACATTGTCGAAGCAGTTCAGTATTGTTAGAGTGCCAATAAAATGTTGGAAAACTAAGTCTTGTGAATGTTGGCATAGCCAGAGACAGATTTATACTTTTCTACAAATTGCCATCAGACGTTTGATGATTTGATGTCTTAGCAGATTAAAACGTAACTGCTTATTTTTGTGAAATTTCAGAATTCTCCAAATCCATGGGGGTGTATATAAAGATTAACTTCTACCTAATTGCGTACATTTGTGAAATATTATTGTGGCTAAGCTGTACTGGATTTCTTCAATGCCGTATTTCTCAAAAGGCAGTTTTGACCACAGCAATGTTTCCCGTCATCTTTCTAGCGTTGTATTTTCGGAGCGGAGTTGCCTACGAGTATAAATGTGGAAAGCCCATTCCTTTCTCCGTATTCTCATAATATTCTCATATTCTCTCTTATTCTCATATTCCTAAATGGGGATCGTTCCTCATTATGCCATGGCAGGTCACAAATTTCATTGTAGCTAAGCTCTACAGGCTGAAGGCCTTCAGAATGATGGGGAATTCTTAAAGCATAGTAAGAACAGGTTGCTAGACAATTGTCATGCAGTCAGTATTTTGTGTGACCCATTCCCAGCTGAAATGTACTCATCACAAATCTTTGCTGAGCAGTCTTTTCATCGCTCAGCTTTAGGAAGGGTTGCTCTGATGTTTCATGTAATAAGTCCTGAATAGTAAAGACATGCAAGAATGACTTCAGCGTTACTTACCCACATATTTCTTCTTCGTAGACATTACAAGATGCGCAACATCCCACCTCCACCCACGCCTTGCAGCACTGACTTCTGCGAGGACAGCGAGCCTTACGTCAAGACACCGCACCACCAGAAGCACCACGCCACGCGCCGGAAACGTGGCAACAAGTATTACACCAACGTGACGAACTTTGACGTCGCGTATGAGCCGGAGCCGTACCCGCCTCCCCCTACGCCGATCATGTCGGACAATAACTACGAGAGTTGCCCGCCCTCTCCGTCGACGGAGAGGAGCTTCTTCAATCCCTACCCACCTCCGCCCTCCCCAGCCACGGATTCGACATGATGGCAACCAACGGGGAAGTGCGGACTTCTGGAAATTCTTTACCAGTATCTATCAGGGTTTGTATTCATTTGGAATTGGCATCGTGGACAACACTAGCCCTTCATGCCATCTCTGTATTCCTCCATGTCAGTACTTGACACCCCTGTCATCTTCAACCACAAACATTGACAGGACTTCATCTAACAGTACTTATCTCCATCTGCCGCTGACAGGTTCGTCAGTCTCCAAGGCATGGCTGCAGTTGTCGACTGTGCTAATACAAAAGCCACATCTGAATCGATTATTTTGTGGCTGTGGCTTTAATTTCACCACTGACAATCTACAGTGCAGAGCTGTAGCCATAGCCAATGAAAGCCTATGTTGGATGTAGTCTCAATTTCCATTCATTCAACATAAGCACAGCGCAGGTGCTGTGGACAAGTTTGTCTGCTCCTCACACAAGTAACCCCCCCCCAACAGTCGCGTTCGGTAAAAGAGAAGTTTTGGTAACAATTGAATGCCACAGTGTGTCCAGGGACTTCAGTAGCTGCACTTGTCATTTCCACCTGTGGCCGTGACTTTCATATGTGATCGTAACAAATGACCCACCTGCTGTGATCCTTCAATATTGACATGATGAAAAATGCACAGAAGCCAATGAAAGAAGTCCTCTGGAAGAGCTACGACAGAGTCTGGTGTCCGCACATGCTCAGGCATTCACAACCAGAAGACGCCAACATAACTCTAGAATCAAGACACGGATGTGGTCTGAGTCCTGCCTCTCTCTCTGTTGGGGAGACTACCATTGTATTCCACTTACCACAAGTCTCTTTTCTCTGTTTTTATCTTGAGCAGCGACTTAAATAGTTCGCTGTGAAGAATTCAGTTGACAATCAGGTTTCACGTCCTTAGACCATTTTTACTTACTTTTATTTCTGTTTGTACAAAGGACTCTTTCTGGTTTTTATTCCGTTTTAGTATTTATACCTCATCAAAAGTATATATTTTGTATTACTTTTCAGTTTGATTTTCTTTTTATGCAAAGTACGCCCTGTACCTGTAATCTGTAAAATAATCTTTGTATCATGTACACAAAATTCATCCAGTGTATCGTTGAAATGACCTTTGACATTGTTCATGAACTTTTGACCTCACTGAATGTCCTTTGACCTGGATTGTCCACGATCAACCAAACGTGCGGGTATGTTAGAAGTGGAAGTGTTTTATCTCACGGTGTATTATAATGTAAATATTTAAACAGAGTTTAAGAATATTGAATATATTTAAAACATACAATGTAAACCTTTTGAAAAAAACAAGAAGATGCAAAACCCATCCTTAACCCAGTCAGATACATATCCAATCAGACCAAAATGATCCAACATACACTCTGGTTTCTCTGATAGCCCACCGAAACAGATTTTGTTTCTTCATGTTGATCATTCCATGACATAAATGATTGATTTGTAAACATGGGAAGTACTCGGCATAAAAGTTCAATCTGTTTCAATCGAATCCATCTCGTACCTTATTTTCAAAATACCATGCAACCTTATTCGAAACCTGTAATATTCAGTTCAAGTTAAGTTATGGTTGAAAAAAATATCTCCCAAGATGGCAGTTTCTGGAGTTTTCGTGAAGGTTAATTTGTTGTTGCCTAACCTGTATTCAGCGTTTACTACATGCGTTTGTACTTTTGTTATAGTTCTGTCAATTTTAACAATGTTTTAACAGTGCCATTTTAATATAGCAATAGAGAGGTGCATTTTGAAAATGTAATATCAACATGCGCGGCATGCTTCCAAATTCCTTTGATAAACGAGAAAATTGTTTTAAGTAACGGGGAAGGTAGATTTAGACCATGTTTTGCAAGGGTAAGAACAGATAATTTATGGAAAATATGCCAAATTATGTACATAATTATCTATGCTGCACATTCAAGAATGTTATCTCTGCCCCATTTTTGTGTCCATGGTACCATGGTTGGCCATATCATTGCACAATATTCACAGCATCTTTCACCATACAAACTTCATGTACATCTATATACTGCGATAAGCTGGAAATCATGTTGTCGAAATTATTCAGATTTCAGAAGGCTGATTCATCGGTCATATTAATTGGATTCTGGAAATCTTGTGTAACACCCTGACATTGTGAGACAGATTGTTTTAGTCCTAGTTTTTGACAGGGTCCATGTCTGGCCTTCAGGGGATGCTGTCAGAATGAGCAGTTGATACCTGTGATATTAGATAATCGACAGTAACCAGACTAAGGTGATCCTCGCTGAGAGAGAAAATTTGAGATTCCTGGCAGTATTCATGGTCTTGCTACTGCAGGAAGAATTTGTATTCACAGTACTTAAGACGCTTGCGGCGTTGGTATTTTATCTGACGTATCGATATTGGGAAAGGCAGAGATAAAACTACGCATTCTGAGTATGTTTGGATTAATTTTACAGGTTTATTATTGTTTGGAGAACTATTAGAAGTATTGCTCTTTTTCTGATGTCCAGCAACAGGTGTATGTTAATTGGCTGTTGGCCTACTCATTACCTTAAACCAAGGACTGGTAGGTCATGTCTTGAGTGGTATTACTTTCGTTTTGAGGTAAGTTGCGAACATCTCATCGGTGGAAGAGGTTTTGGTGCGCTCCTATCCTGAACACCGTGCAGTTTGATTAAACAGATCGAATAATGTGTGATATCAGGCTGCGTCCAAAGCGTACCTCAGGCGCAGTTTTTAAGTTTTGGTCACCTGGTGGGTCGCTATTCAGAGATAACTTCAGCCAGGATACTGGGTACACGTTGACAGTGAAATTGGTTTATTGGAATTTTGTAGGAGACATTGTATGCATTTCTGAACGAGCTGGAGACAGCCATACGAACAATTTATATTTGACTCTGAAAACCAAAGCCACAAGTACTTTGATATGAAGTTTGGGCACATGAAAAGCCTGCCTAGCCTATGTCTACTAATTACGACAAATTATGTGCATATTCATATCGTGGAATCCATTTGACTACGCTGACAAAAACTGTAACGGGAATAATATTTGTAGGATTTATCTCATACCACGGAGATATGTTAATGGATTGAGGCCAGTATAGAGTAAGTCTTTAGGAAACAGACACGTTGAAAAGAAAGGTAAAAGTGTCGATTTTATCCAATCAGTTTGTCGATGTAGTGGACATTGTAGGCCTAAGGCCCCTTTGCAAAGCGGTGAGGTGTTAAGATCTTTCCATCCAAACTGCCTAAATACGCATGCATAAGAATAGTACTCATTACTCCAACTATGTGATCACATTGGTGCGTCGTTTACCAAGTTATGTATTCTTTAGTGTTCTGAGTAGAAACATTACGTACTTAACCTCTGTGAAGGGACTGTCGATGTTATTTTGTTACCAGTTTTGTTACTTGCTATTGTACTACGGCAGCCATGCATATTTTTATTGTATGCTTGTCCGTGGACATCAAATCTGTACCATAATGTAACATACTCCGTATGTAAACTATTAAGAATAATTTGCGATTAAAAATTTATACATTTTGTACAAATGTGGAACGGAACAAAGTTTGGTTTAGTTAGTTTTGTGCACGAGTCGCTTCATGTTACAATCATGATTGAGAAGGTGGATGCATTGAACAGCAAAGGGCACGTAGGTGACGTTTACAGAAATTATACAGGACAAGTCCGTTTCCCCCAGAAATAGTCATCTCCGCTGCAATGCATAAAAGAAATTCATAATGACTGTTTTGCATTTTTCCTTTGAGGTGTTTTGAAGCTGTGTGTGCCCCTTGTTGTAAGATGTATCAATCCAGAATACTATAATAATTAGCAAGCATCTTGTGTGAATCAGAGTTTACACGAGATGGTCCTTGACTTCAGAAGTGAGGGCTTGATGCAAAGAAGGTGCTTGTACACGGAAATTCTTCCTTCTTTCCACAAAACGGGGCTCTGATCCCCTGGGGAATAGTTGCAGAAATGCCGAGAACGAACAATTTCCTGTTGGAAAATGAAGTGTGGGGCGATAATGTTAGGCCGCTCACTCAAGTGATCTGACACGCTCGTTGAAATCGAAGACACTGAGCACTTTCAGAAAGGTTGTTAAAATCCCATGGACTCGAACGAGCCAGCTGTATACATCATTGTCACAAAAGCGCTTTGGTGCAAATAAGGCCAACAAAAAGTTTTTTGTCTCTGGTCAGCGCGTCTGTCGATGTCAAGCATGCGTGTTTTTCTATGGCGATCCCGAGAAAGTCGGGAACACGAGCAGAAGAAACGAGAGCCGACGTCGTTAGGATGTAGGACCAGTAGGCCTGCGTTGGACACCACAGGATAGACAAGAAAACTCAGGCAAGTAAACTTTTGCTTTTGAGAAAGATTCTGCTAGGATCCAAACGTCAGGCCCTCCCTTTTTTGAGGCAAGTAAGCTAGACAGGTTTGGGGTAGCACCATGGAACATGTGGGGCTCTGAAAAGGACCAGTGGAACTCAACGTTTCGAACATGTCGACAGTATGCTCGGTCCGTCGTCGGGAGAGTACAGTACCGCCGGTTCTTTTCAGAACCCCACATACTCAAAAAAGACAGATACCCATGGAGCAACCGCTGTACCTCCACCATGAAAAGTTTCAAATCTCATGAAAACTCAGGCAGCTCCTACTTAATACCTAATGATGTCATACACGTGGCAACATAGCAACAGGCATAGATTTGACTGTTTATGGGGGTCGGTTTTATTTCATGACTCCTAGCCTCAATTGAGAGTAATAATTAAACTGGTAATTCTGTAACACGAGAATTTAACGATAAAGCTAACTTCATGCGTATATCAGAAATATACGAACTTGGAATTAAGTCACTTCACTTAATGTTTCGAATTTTGGGTATAGCATTTTACATTTTGTTTCGTGTAGGGCCCTATTCTACAATCGATAACACAGGATAGGTTTGAATATATCTGTGTATGTTAACAAAACATTATATTAATTTTTATTAAGCTGAATGAGTGATACAGTTCCGCTTAACAGGCGGCATGAATCCATTTATTGTGACAGAACATTGAGTCAAATATCGATATTACTGCAAAACTTTCGATATCCAAATACTTTGAAATTGAAACATATATTTGTTTGGCTAATTGAATGGTGTAATTCTGAGTAACACTTGATACATGTCAACAGCAACAACTCCACAACCGGTTTAACTACCGGTATGTGAATCACATATCTTGTGACAAGCTTAATATTCTCAGGACTACAAAGTTTTCGATGAACAGAACAGTTATACATTAATGAGGCATCCACCGTTTTTATGCTGGTCCGAAACTGGATGTTTAAAAAGGAAAACTCGGTGGATCATTAATCAATAAACGGATAAAAGAACTTAGTTTGGATGGTGTAAAAAAAAAATTAAACAGAACGTGTGCTACGTCTTTTTGCGCAGAGAGTACTTTGAATGCCACGATTATGCACATTGTTAATTCGAATAGTCTGAGAGGCAACCTAATGTGGGTCAAATGTCACCGTGACCGACGATAGTACGTGTATTATGTAGTCGCTATGGGCAGTTTTGTGGAAGGTTTAGCCAGAAATTCGCTTCTACAAAATATTCTGTAAATCTTTTTTCTTCTGTTTTTTAGGCCAAGACAGTTTCTCACTTGTATTGTTTCTGAGTATTTTCGACTTGGAGTTTGTCCACGTTTTGTATCCCAGTTTTGGATTTGCTCAATCTCGAAGTTGGTTTAGAAAACATCTGATGAATTCATTTCTTCTGCCCTCGCAGCCCCAACCCACTTCATGCATATAATGAGATCACTGAACCATGCATGATAGAGCTTTTTGTATCTCATCACCAGGGCATTCGAGGATTTTAATCACGCTGTCGATTGCTTGTACTATTTTGGGATCGCTTGTGTTCACGTTGGTTATCAACGAAAAAAGATTTAGTGGAACCGCTGCAATGGTGAATAAAGCGGCGCCAGCTACAACCGATCCCACGCCCAACTCCTCACCAGCCGCTGAGATAAATCTAAACAAAGACTCAATTGGGTTCACTTCCTTGTTTACCTTGCCGAGTAGTTTGGTGACGGCGGGACTCACTATTCCTGCCGAATTGACAAACCAGGAGGACTTTGACCTTTCCACCACACTGACAAACTGATCAAATGCCTTTCTATCTCTCTCTAGTATCTGCTTAACCTCCTCAGCGACTGAATTGGAGGTCCACGTATCGACAACGATTCCTCCCACGTTGACTGCCGTGCCTAAGCCACCGATGACAGCACCAAGGCGTAAAGCCACTCGCAAACTAGGGAACATAGCACCTCCTAAAACCAGTACGGCACCGGCGAGTCCTGCTCCTCCGCCATAAACCTTCATGTAACAACGGCAATAAAAAGTTACTTTACGTAAGCTTGTGCTGGTGCGCCCAATTAATTCGGACATTACCTTTTGTTTGTTTCCACGAAAACAGAATTTGTGGACTTAAGACCGAAGTATTATAGTGAATACAGGGTTGGTGCGCACGAGTTGGTCAGCATTCCGAGGAAAAGTACATACCTTGGCCTTTCTCGCGCGTTCATGCCACGTACGTAGATCCTTGACTATTGCACGCAGAATCTTAACAGTTTTTTGTCGCTGCTCTGCAAACTCTTTCGCACCTTCTTGTAAAATTGCAAGATGCCTGCGAAGTTCAGAGGCTGCATCGTGATCTAGGAATGAAAACGTTGAAAGAAATTGAGTATATATGGTCCCGTGGGCCTACATGTACGTGCATAATGCTGTGAAAGCAGCAATTCCTCTACCAATACCAGCCAATCAAGAATTCAATTGTTACTTTATACATGATGGCTCAATACATGTACATAACAAGTGTTCCGCGTGAGGAAGCATGTCACTTGCGCTGCCGCCAATGAACCGAGTTTGACCAAAAACGTAGCCATGGAGATTTCAGATGATATGTGTGGCAAAAGCAAACCCTTAATTAAATCAGCATGAGGTTCAATTAGACAGTAACTATGATAATTCACTTCTCTGTGTTCGTTTTTAAACGAACATACGAAACAAAGAAAACTAAAGCAATTAAGCACAGGTACCTCTCCCCGAGCGAGAGCGTAGGTCTGGTCGTGCCAACGTTGATAAAGCCATTGTAGTTTGAAGTGGAAGCTCCGAGATCCCAGAGGGAAGATAAACCCTTCTTCCTCACTTCCTCTTGCAAAGAAAAATACACGTAGATTGCAGTGTGTGCCTTTATTCAATACAAAGCAGTGTACATGTAACCATTCAGTTCGGTTTTTATACTCAGCATGTTCAGTATGCAATTAACAGCGGAATAACTTGCTAGGCTTTGATGAATTATTAACCACTGAAAAGGAATGTTTAATACGAACAGATATCGAAGAGGCAGCTTCGTTAGAAGGCAATGGCGGAAGGTATAATCTGTGTGGCAAATATACCCACCAGGAAGCAAGAGGGAAATTACACGGGGGAATTCCCAGCAACCTTTGTCCCAGGGTGCAGATCACTAATTCAAGTGAGAATTTCTGGCCAGCTCATTAGCATTAAAAGTGCCCCCCAGAGTATCTTTTGAAAAAGGAGATTGTTTGGCCCCCAAAATGGTGAGATTGTGTAAATCGTTGCCAGGATCAACTCCCTGGGTCTTTGAGCTTTCATATGAGAGCAGAAGGGCTGAAAACTACGGTTGAAAAATGGTCCTAAGTGCCCGAGAAAGTTGAGGGTTGCCACTTGAAAAATGGCTGCAATCAGACCTCGGAAAAATCACTTTTGGGGGGGTGATTTTGTTTTGTGGGAATAATTAAAAATGTAATTGGTTAACCCACAAAAAATTGAAAAGAAATTGAAAGATAAGTGACCAGACAAGAATTTCATTTGTGTTTCAGAAAACTCAGGGATGTTGGCGTGCATGCTATTGGGCCCTGAACACTGTTTTCAATGGGGCTTGAATTAGTGGACTGGCCCCCCAGCCACAACCAAAGGTGTTTGTTTTTGTATTGCAGGCCAGCTGGTAAAAAGGTCCGAAATTGCCTGCACGGATCAAATCACGATCTGTAGGCTGTCAAATTCTCTGCTAATAGAGCCTTTCGTGGCACGTGGACTGGGCGGTTTGTTAAAAAGGTGGATGAAATCCAGGGGCAGGACGGTCAGCTTGTATTTATGCAAGTATTGGACCAAGCAGGACCATCCTGCTCTGTTTTGCCACGAAGTGCAGGCATCAATTTCCAAAATGGCGATGAGCCTCCTGACTGTTTTGAGGTGTGATTTTCTCTGGAGAGAAATATCTTCAAAGTTATCGGTTAAGCCACTAAAGATTGAAAGGAAAATTAAAGATGAGGAAGTGAGCTTTAATTTGATATGTGTCTTGAACACCTGTGAAACTTATGGGTATTTTTCCTGATTTTTTGAAATATTACTGTTGTCTATGGCAACTGATTTACTGATCCTCTGTGTAAACACGGTAACACTGTCATCGGGTGTTCGTTCGTGTGGCGCTGTGATGTAGTAGTCGACCGTGCGTGAGACCCCATGCATGACTGAGGGTTTGGAATTTGGAATCGCCAGGGATCGGGAATGGGCGCCGAACAGGTCTGTGCTTAACGTGGTCTCTTCCACTCTTAGTAAAAGGGGATGTGGAAACTTGTGATAAATGAAACACACGTATCTTGTTTACAATGAGAATCATGATGGATTACATTTAACTTTATCTGAAACATGTACACAAGCTCACCCTCTTAGGACGATCCTAATAAAAAGAATTTCTTTTAATTATTGCTTCATAATCGTGCAACGAATCTTAAGACGCACAACCTTTAAGCATTAATTAAGAACTTTTAAACTTACTTTCTGAATTATAGCTCATATATCGAGTCATGCGCATTGTCAGGATTTGACGAGGGCACTCATGTTCGATCACAGTCAAACTTTTTGTTGGTTTTAACCATTTCTTTTCCTCCTGTATTTTTCATTTTTCCGGGGCCTCCCTCCGCCCGTGAAAATTACAGTGAACAGTTACTACAGTTCATTCTGAATTGCACCTTAATCTTATATTCTTCACTCCTATATGGTTTCACCTAATCGTGCATGTGGAGTTAGAAAAAAAAAAGCACAGTGTGATTTTTATGCAGCTCTAAGTCATGCACGTGCTGTTTCAAGACAGTTGATGATTTTGCCATTGAGTTACTCTTCCGTGTCCGCACAGTACTCAGTCCTCAACTTGAAGACACATTCTTTCATCTGATCCTCAGAGGGGCACGGCAACTCCTCCACAATCTTGCTGATTTCCTTGGCCAGCTCAGGCGCCGTCTTTTTGCCGATTTTCTCGGCCGATGTTATCAGTGTGTACAGGTCAATGGGGATGGCAACCACGCTAAAGACAACGCCAGTGATTGCCAGACCCCTTCCGGCGGCCGAGGCTGTCTTGAAGGCCGCTTGTCCTGCAGCTCTACCGACACTCGCCGCCTGGGCTCCGGCCTCTGCTATCCCTCCAACTACCCCCAGCCCGTGGCCAACCACTGTCGCCGATCTCACGCCCATGACAGTGGCTCTCATGCCTTCCCATGTTGACTTCAGTCTACCCATGGCCTCAAGGAATTTCTGGTACGCGGCGTTGTCATCTTCCAGAGCTTTCTTAACTCCTTGTTCTGTAATTCTGGAGGTGATCGCTTCTGTTGCCATGCCCCCAACGGTGGTCAGACCCCCAGCGGCACCGATGCCTGCACCGACGGCTGAGACGGCAAGGGAGGCCCCGAAGGTGAAAAATGCAGCGATAAAACCACCGATAGTTAACGCAGAGCCTATGAGGCCCACTGTACTTCCCACAATCTACGGTACAAACGAAGAAAATTAGAACATTAACAATCAAACTGACTTTCAGAGCAGAATTGGAAGTCATGCGCTGGCACAATGCAAGTGTATGCGCATGCGTCTCATGCGTCTCTGACCAAGACGGTGCTAAAAAAGAAACACGCGCGTCAAGTCACACTCAGAAGGGTGCCCAAACGGCTGATCGACTTATTACCTTGGCTGCCTGTGCATTTGTGTGATGTTCGGTGAGATAGGCCACCAAGTCTCGGAGGACTTTGACCGTATTTTGTCGGCATCGCACAAACTCCATTGCCGCATCATCTAAGGACTGAAGTTGGAAAGCGAGCTGCAACTCTATGTCCATGTCTGAAAGGCAAGATGTGAAGTATTACACATGACATCACATGAGAATATGTTTATAAGTGTCATCTTGGGACTGGAGAGTAATGGCCCCTAATTGTTAATATAAAATTGGTGTGCGTCAAAATTAATATTTAGAGTGTAATTTTGCACCGATGCATGTACGTCTTCAGCGAAAATATTCTGCGATATAGTCAGAAAACCAACATTTTTTTGGCCACTGTGCCTGCAATGATGTGAAGTTCCCAGATGTGGTCGACGTGAACTGTGTTCAAGAATTTAATTGGCCAACATTCCATGGAGTACATTTAATTACATTTTCCATTGCTTTTGTTTACCTGTTTACACCCCAGCCATGCTTTTCAAAAATAACACGAATTAAAACCAATATATAAATATACCAGTATTTGTTTTAAAATAAAAAGAATCCCGCCAGAGGCAAGTTTTACCGTCTGAGGACTCCTCCATGTAAGGTTCCATAAGAGCCGACATATTGCAACCTCGTAACCTTCGGTGCTACTCCTACAGAAACAGCATGCTGCAAGCAAAGCGGCCAATTTCCAAAATTAGTAACTGCAAGACAATTCCACTGAACAAAGTAAAGCCTTTTTTTGTCATATCTCCATCGCATTTTTATATGCACAGTTGTGTAAATCACTCGCATACATTTACATAGTGTGCGTATTGTCAATAGGCCTAGCATAGCAATAACCATGGAGATTGTTTTCCTTTCGCCATGCAACAACTATGGACAACATTTTTCACATTTGAAAATATAACAATTATGAAAGAGCAACAACGGAAATGTCAACCTGCATATCCACGTCAAAGTGAGTGAAATGATTTACCTCACGAGGTTCATATTCTCCAATTACGTCTACGGCGTAGCTGAAATCTGTTCGGCGCCAGCTTCCCTATTATGCTGGACAGCAGGTTGCAGGCACAACGCATAAATTATGTTAATATTGGGCATCTGTCGCGCATTGGCCGGTACGAGGGTTCGCAACTGCCATTTATAGCAGACGCCTATCTCGTGTGTTGGGAACGGGGATCTCAAAAACGTGGATGGCAGATCTAGAGCTCCGTCGACCTATGTGTTTTCAGTTGCATATGCATGCATGGATGGTGAAGTGTAATGCGAGCATAACCAACAGAAAGGTGAAGGGGTCTGTGAGCGATGACGAAACATTGGGAATTCCAGACTCAGGACAGAATGCAAAATTTCTGCCGCAAGGGGAAACCCCTGGCACTAAATTGTTGCAGTGGAAAAAGGGCAATCTGTTCTAACCTGCTGATCCGCAATGTTTTGAGACTAAAGCTTTCATTGTATGAAGGTGGTTTTAAAATTTCATTTGCTAAAAATGCTTTCCTAATTTCTGCGTATTACTAGTTTACTTCATCTGGTAAGAGTAAAACTTTTAAACTATCTTTAGTTGGCCAAGGTTATTCCTTCAAATTCTTGCTTTAGTTGACATTACTTGCTTCCCATCAGTGCAATCTAATTGTTCTGCTTTTTGAACAGAAATTATTTATTTTATTACGCATTGAGAGTAATTTGCTTTTGTCAGAGAAATTATATTTAGTTAGCAGGGGGTCAAGAGATTTTTGATCAGTGGGCGATGCGGGGCCGCTTCCTTGAAGCGTCTGAACCAAGAGGGGGGTTGACGAGGTTGTAGTAGCCAAGTTAATGTTAGCGCGCCCTCATTGGACAAACTTGTTAAATGCAAGGTCAAAGGTTGTTCACCAATTATTTATCGGTGTTTTCATGGGGAAACTTTACGTGAAAAGGTCAATTTATTCTCGTGACATTTAACCGGCTTGCAACTTAAATACAGCTTATCGTGTTGTTGCTAAAAGGTTTTTTTAATAACATCTCATTTTTAGATTAGATGTGAGGTGTTAGGAGTAGAGATAACAATGTTTTCAAGGAAAATATCGGTAGTTTGCAAACGTCCTCAGAAATCTTTGTCTCGCAGCTCTTGCAGGACAAACCCAGCAGACTGCGCATGCTCCAACGAGATATCATTACATAATAGCCCTACACATGCAATCGAAAATAAGTAAATGGAATCTTAGAAAATCAAGCAAATACTCTTCTTCGGACTTTTTCTTTATTAACAGATTCAAAATAAAGTGTAAAAATAAAATAACTCAGATTTCAACACTGCAAAATTATACAAAAAATAAAGTCATAAAGAATAAAAATGCAGAAAATGCAAGAAATCTAATTAAAAGACATGTCAACATATACAATAAAAAGTTACAAAGGATTGTTGATAAATAATGAACTTAGTGAAGTAAGACTTTTCCATAAAAGTCTATTAAACCTTATAAAACACTTAGGCTATCTCTGATCTCCAAGATGTAAAAAGTAAAGTTAAATTAAACCAGACTCTGATGGCAAACAAAGACACTGAAATTAAAGAAATGATTTGAATGTATTTCTGAGTTATTTGACTTTGAAAGAATGCAACGGTTACCCCTTGATGTGTTGAAATTGTGTCAATTTAAAATGGCAAGCAGACACACAGGTTTGCATATTTGCTTCTCCAGATGCAAGTAAATATCCATTTGATATTTTATAAATCTTTAATATATTACTTTATGAATATATATCAATCAATTACACTGTGCATATGGAATAGGATTTCACATCTCAAGTTTGTATTTTACAAGTATTACACAGAAATGAAATAATATCGCAGAATAAATAACATTGCAAACAAAAGTACTTCAATCCTGTGTTTTAATTAAAGGAGTGAAACAAACAGGTGAAACAAACATAGGGGAATAACCACTAACCAATCCTTGTTGGGAAATAACTTTGGCATTCTAATGTCAAGGAACACTTTGCTTCTAAACTCCTCTATCATATGAAACTCTAAGCTAACTTCAGACAACCACGTAGGTCACTACATATTGAAATCTTGTCAATTGAATGGTGAGCAGAAATCGAGGTTTGCATATTTGCTTCTCTAGATGCAAGGAAATATTCATTTGATATTTTATAAATATTTAATATATTACTTTATGAATATATCAATCAATTACACTGTGCATATGGAGTAGGGTTTCATGGCTAAATTTACTCTAGCAAGTTGCAGACAATTTGAGATTCTAACTAGTACTAATATAATTTATTCATTCCTTAAACATTAAAATCAAACCCTTCTTTTTTACTAGATTCCTTCCAAAGACAGTTAAGATGGTGGTAATAAATATTGGCAATTTCTATAGAAAGTAGGGTTTTTACCATCCCAACTCTTGTAAAACAAAAGTTACTGCCTATTAAAATAGGCTCGTTTATATTGCCAAAGCAAAGGATCAACTGAAGGTAGATGGCACTCTTACATTGCAGAGAGGGAAATTTTTGCCAAAACCATTTTCTTTAGGAATAAGATATACAGCCCTTCCAATCGTGGAAACGTAAGAAAAAAAGTCATCTTCTGTGTTGATAATTCTTCAGTACAGGTGAGAACTTAAAAATATAAGAACACGGCACAAACCTCCTGCTTTCTGGACTATCAAGAGTGTTTCATCAGTGTGGATGTTGACACATTGAATAACTGCAGCATCATTCCTTGCATGAAATCAGACTGTGCCATGGCGACATGGTGGAGCTGGAATTGAGTGGCGGTCACTGCGAAGTGGGAAAAATTATAGTGGCTTAAATTATTGGATAGTCACCCAGAAAGATCCAGTAGCCCATCCCATGGTCAGGTACCTTTGATCCCCGAAGTAAACTGAAAAGGTTTTTCACAGAGTGAGCGGGACTTTGATTGAAATTTGTTTTAGGAGAAACGAGGGGAAACAAATGGACGTAAAGAGGAGGTTGGAATGGAAATAACAAAAATGTTCCCGTTACATGCAGTCGAAACAGACACAGTAAACGACGTTCCATTCTGCAAGTACGTTACCAATATCAACAATGATCGTCAGTACTTGGCAGATGTAGAGAGATTGGGAAAGGGGCAGTCACTCCCCTCCCTCCAAATGGCACCTATACTCATCTCACCTTCTTCTTCTGGTGAATACATCAATGCAATGATGAAGTCCTTATATGTTGCCGTGATGGAACCCAGGAAGCTTTGGACATCTTGAGTTGTCTTCATCATGCGACATAGCTGATGTACCATCTTGATGAGCCATGACATGTGCAATCCTTCATCATACAAGACCTAGAGCAGACATTCCAGGCAAATTGAACAAAATCAAATTAGTAGAAAATTGTAACGAGCCTTTTTGCAGTGGTTTCTGAGTTTTGATGTTATTTTCACCAGCATACAAAACCACCTGTGGCCCTCTACCTTTCTGAAACCATCCGCAAAAAAAATGATGATGGCTGATGATCACCTTTCTCAATCTACAAAAAATATACACGTACACAAGTTCTAAACCCAACTCCTTGTATTCTTATGCAAATGATCCCCCACCCAAATGGATGGCCATAGAGACGGGTTCACACACTCTTAGCTTTGGTTATGACTTACATGGGTTTATAAGTCATAACTTGGGCAGAAGTCCTGTCAGCAAGAATCTTGACAAAGCTCTGAAATTGGGTAACAATTCTTACCACTGAGAAAGCTACGATGATGCTGCCCAGTTCATTCATCTTGCCATTGATGGCTTTACTACCAAGCACCTTCAGAACAATGGGCTCACCGCACAAAATCAGCAATCGTGCGGTGTTCTCAATCAGCCACTCATCTGGGCAGCCTGAGTAGGACCACATGTATGTTATGGATAACCATTGACACAGCACTTTGATAATGGTCTTTCACCCACTACGAGAAGGACAGTCCTGACTATGATCTGACGTTTTAACTTCCAGTGACCATCTTCCTCAAAAGTAGGTCAGAAACCCATCTCAGTTTTACTGCAGTTGTTTAATGTGCAGCTTTTGTAACCAAAAACTGTAGAGTTAACTTCCTCTTGAGACAAACAAAAAATCAACTGGGATAATTATAGTTCATCAAAGTGTAAACAAATTCACTGGCCATGGTATCAATGCCACTTCATGCAGTGGAGAAAAACCTCACCAAAGTGACCAACAGAGGGCGTTACACGCTTCATAGATCTGAAGTGGGAGACTAACTTTCCTCCAATCGGAAAGCTGTTACTTTAATTTGTTATACACAAAGGACATTGGGTAATTTTAAGCGCACTGGGACATTAGTTGTTAAAAATATCAGTTCCACTTTTTAAAAAAGTATTTTCTCTTCGAAATGGTTTAATTTAGGTATTTGTTTTTATACATGTATTTCTTCCAACATTGCTGAGATGTTAGGGAATACTACCCGAGGTTGTACAGTTCATGAGAATTTCTATCTGAAAGAAGGTCGTATTACTTAAATTACCCTGGTTATTTGAGGGTTTGGGGAGTTGAACATGCAGCTATTTTGAGATTCTATCCTTGAGCCCAACCATTACGTGATGTGAAACCCAAGGTTTCATTAATATGAAATTACTACCGGTCAGTTCTTCCAGGACACTGATGACATCATCATCACTCCATTCTCTGTGGCTGACCAGTGCCTTGAGAGCCATGGCGATCTCACCCAGGGGAGCAATTGTTCTGGATCGAATCTCCCTGTCACTGCCGGATGTCTCTCGCATACAGTCCCAGGACACAACATCTGAAACACGAGAGAGAGAGAACCACTACAAGGAGTGTATGAGAATCAAGCTGGACCAAGAGAGGATGTTATATTCTTAGCAGTGGGGGCTCCTTTGGTCAGAACTGAACTTCACTTGTCCACGAACGATTACTAAATATGTGTTACAAATGCATTGCTACCAACACAATGAACACACCTGACCAAGAAGGCTTTTTTCAAGCAATGAGGGGGGGCTTTTGCTCGAGGCAGATAGTACAAATGATACAGTTGATATACCATTCATTCACTTTTGGCCCATGGTCTCGACCAGCTCAGACGAGGCATCATCGTTGAGCTAAATTTGGACTGACGTAATCATACAATCAACACCCATTAATTAGTACTGACTTTCAAGAATATGTGGCCTTTTGGTAATCGGTTTTGGTTTATCAGACTGTACCGGCATTTCCAGGGCTCTGAGATGAGGTCTATTCTCTTTTTTTAAACTCCTTCCTCATTTCAGCCCTGACTTGCATTAATAAATACTCCGCCTTCTCCCCAGTAAGGTGGCTCATATAGAAAAACAGCACTGCGGCTGCCAAGCCCATGTATAAGTAAGACTGGAAAGTGGGGCATACGTACTCCACAATATCTTATCCCTTCTACCTCAAGCCAACCACCACAGGAGTCTCATCTGTACATGGACACTCTTGGCCATGTGTCAGTCCAGCATCACACACCCTAGGACTGTTTGTGAAAATGAAGCCTACCTCCTACTATTTTGTGCCGATAACCCCACCCCCAAGGCCCTGTACCCCATAGACTCACCTGTACCTGGGCAGAGTGGCCCATACAACAAGTAGAGCAGTCTAGCTTGATGTACCATGGGGAATGGTTTCAGGATGAAATGTAGCCACATGGATAGGTCTTCCATTGTCTTACACTGATCCAGGAGAACATGACGGAAGAACCTACGAGTCTTGGTCTCAATCGATGAGTTGGAGCCTGGGTTGCCTGACAACAGCATCACTGACAAAAAGGGGAGAAATTCTCAAATGATGAGATTAACCCAATCAGTGTTGTAGCTCTATCTCCGTTTGTCTTCTCTGTCTCAACTTTGAAGTAGAGGAAATTATAGGGACATTTTGTTGGAAAATATTGACCGCTTTGATGAGGGTATTGGGAGGTAGGGAGTAGGAGAGTCAGTAGATGAATGAATAGCTTCATTTTGCGAAAGTTGGTTTATTCAATTACCATTATCAGGATGATCATTTTTATGTCAAGTAGACAATTTTGCCCTTGGTGATAGTCAATGGATAGGAAAGTAAGGAGTAAGGTGAGGTAAGATTTCTATATTCACAGATTTTGCTGGTCATGCTCTGATTTTCGCTGACGGTGATGTAAGCCCTCAGACACTCCCTCTCTTCCCATCCTCGTGTGAATGTACTCAGCAGGTTGCCATAGCAACTCAAAGCCTGGCAGGTGAATATCCTGTGGATGTTTTGTAGCTGTTGAGAGAATCGAAGGAAACTGTATAAAATGTTTCAGAAATTGTCTCCAAAAATTTGAAAAAAATTCCGAAAATCAAGTCTTTCAATGTCAGTAACAACTTATTTAGCTTCAAATTCTTCAAAGTTTCTTGAGTATTAAGAATAGTGTGATGATCACAATTGCAGTTGTCTGTGGTAAGTGTTGCCTCAGAATTTGGCCCACTGTACATCATCACGACTTCATTCACCTGTGACACGAAAAACTCCACAATCTTGAGTCGCTCTCTGGTTGGAAAGAGGCAGGTAATTCTCTTCAGGAGTAGACCTTGGAAAGTAATGAGAACAAACATCATTAATTTGATGTCTGTGCAATGGAAATATGTCGACATTTAGGGGTTTTCAGACTGTTTGCCCTAAACTTTGATTTGTTATTTTTACATGATGTAAAATGCAAGATTTGCTCTAACATGGCTTGTATATATGATTGAACAAACCCAGCCCCGCCACCAGCTTCAGGCATTCAGGGGGGCCACAGTATCAGCTTGGGGGGCCACATCACAAGAACAAAATTTAGTTTTTATGCTGATGCTTTTTATCGATGGGGGGACCAGCTTCCTGCCAGGGAAGGGGCCCAGTCCCCTTGGAACTCCCCCTTGGCAAAGGGGGCAAATAAACCTTTTCACTAAAAAAGCCTTTGATTTTTCAACAATGTGAATCATGCTGAAATTCTTCAGGAAATTCCTAAAGGTCACTTGTAACTCACCAATGTTCTTGAAGTGGTTCACTTGATAGTTGTATATGGCTCGCTTGCACCCAGTTTTCTTAGAGGTCACCATCTGCTTTGGCTGTAATCTCTTCAGGCCAGATTTGCTGTTGATGTAATTACTGGTGACATCTCGGAATGCTTTGGAGGTGATGCTTAGGAAACCCAAGTCCTCAACTGTAGATAAGGGGAGGGGCATTTTTTCCCAGATAAAGATTATTTACCGTTATTTCCCTGGGAACCCCTTTTTAAAAGTTGTGGGGGACATGATCGAAGGAGATGCCAGACTAACTGCTACTTTCAAGTCTTAGAGTTGGGTAAGTATACATAGCCAAAGGGTCACATATAGTTTTAATAAACCAAAATTATACTGGTTGGTCAATATTTGAGTTAATTGAATGTTTATTTTAGAAGAGCATATGATAAAATATTCATATTATTTTCTTGGATTTAAAAATCGAGATGCACTGGTCAAAAGGCACATGGATTTGGATGTGCATTTAAATGGAAGGTGTAGGCAATGCTTTATTCTGTGAATCAAATTGCCAAAGGATTAAAAGAGTGTGGATGGAACATGGTTTTGCTTACTTCTCAAAGTGTTTAAGATATGATACATCAACTCTGTTGGAAGAAGAGCAAAGTAGCCGAGTGGGTCGGACTGAATACACCATGACTTGTGATTTTGGTAGTCTTTGTTCTGAAGGCGAACACTTCGTCTATACGCCTTGGTTGTGATTTGCGTTGAAGAAGGGTTACTGAAACAGAAAATGAGGATTTCACCAAAAACAAAAACATGTTTTGAACCAAAAATTTAGGCAAAGAAGTATCATAACATTAACATGAAAGACAAAGGCAGTACAAAAGTAGAGTGGATAATAGGCTAATTTTACAAATGAGTCAACATTGTTCTTTTTCTCAGTGATTTGTTTAGAAACACAACTTCTACATTTATAAAACTCTAGGCCTATTTCCCCAAATGCAAATTAGGCATTTATGTGGCCCAGGCCTAGGAGCTTGAGAACACGAAGCCTTATCCCCAACTGATGAACAATGATAAAAGGCTTAAATAAATAGGCCTAGGCCTACATGTAAATGGACTGAAACTGTCTGACATTCATGTGCATGTAGGCCTAGCCTAGTATGCTAATTAATGATAGGCTGTGGTGTAGGCTTAGGTCTAGTTTATGGGGTCTTGCTTGACAAACGATTCTGGGCTAGGCCTACTATTGGATTTTGTAGCTAGGCCTAGGCCCCTAGGCCTCGAAATTTTGAAAAAGATGCCTCCGGTCCCTCACCATGCTCACTCCTCCTACAAAAACCTGACTCAAATCTGGAAAGTTCTCATTAAGCTGTCCAATATATAATTACCCCCTGCCCTCGTTTATCGCACCAGCTACTAGGCCTACTAGTTAGCCTACTGATCCATCATAAACACATTAAGCTTGCGTGTAGCCTCACCGGACCGTCATACAGAAGTGCAACGTTAGCGCGGTTAGTCAACGTGATCACTCCACTCACCGAATCATATCGCAAGTCACGACCAGTCAAACGCACGATCTGACGTTCTTCAGGAAATCCACAAGAAGGTGCCCCCACTTGAACAAGAAAAAAGGGCTTAAATCACAAGAATTACTAGAACAAAAACACTTGAGATCACTGAACCACATCCCATCGCCCAGTCGCAGACCCGTGTTGATCCGTGCGCAGTATGTTCATCAGCTGATTCACTTTGGGGGCATTTAAATCTTCCCGCCAACGGTAGGCTAAATATAGCATCAATTTTTTCCCGCCATTACGTCTTGGGGGTCGTCTGCGTTCTGACTGAATCTGCGAGATACCAAGCAAAGGGACCTGTAAACAGAATTCGTCCCCCGAAACATGTCAAATCTGATTTCCTTCTCAATTTGCTCTTTGTTTCCAGGAAGAAATGCAGTCTTCCTTGGTTATTTTTACTGGTGATTTGCGGAGATGGATAAGAACTAATCGCGGTACGGTTGAAGGGGGAGGGATGTCACCATCTCATCACCCTACCACAATGTAAACGTGTAAACAATTAAAAGATCCCTGGGCTCATTCGAAAAAAAAATAATAAAAATTAACATAAACAAATAATTCATTCAGAGGTATGGGGGATGCAATTTAGGCGTTTGGATTTTCCTTCCACGTGTCCCCATCCTAGGCCACGTCTTCTAGATTTGATTTGTTGCTCATCCAAGAAATATTTGATGATGAAATTTCTTTGCATTTTACATGCACATTTTGAACAAGCGTTTTCCCCATGTCATCTTAATATTTTCTTTTCCTTTTTTTCACTCAAAATATCTCAAAGTTATCCACATGGCGACACGTCATCCTTGTTTAGTAGAGCTGGCCACGTTGAGGCTGGGCATGCCCTCGTGGCACGTATGCGTACGGTGCGGTATGCGTGCTTTTCAAGAAGAGGAAAAGACGTGGCAAGTTTTAGCCAATCATCTCCGATCAAGCTGCCAAGTTGGCAAAAATAGCCCAATCAAAATGGCTTTTGTAAAGTTAATGGCTTTTCCCAAGCTGTCAAGATCAACAGCTATGATTGGTTATAATTTCTAAAGGCAAAATATGCATGCTTTGATTGGTCCATTCTAACCTTTGACCAGGGTCATAAAGATGACCTGTCAACCATCCACGTCTCCACCGCCGAGCTAGTATAAATTCGAGGTCTGCATCTCGTGAAATCGTTAGTGAAATCACACAACTGTTAGCTACAGCAGCTTTTCTAAACCTTCTGTTACATTTTTAAAAGGTGCAGGCGTCTTTTGAGAGAAGTAATAGCTGCAACTCAGGTTTCTTTTTGTATTTATTCACGCCATAACTTGCCTTAAACAAACTGAAAATGAAGGGTACCGCATTCGCCGCTTTCGTTTGTGTGCTGTTGGTGGTGGCTTTTGCGAAACCGGCAGAAAAACAAGACGAGCATAAGAGAGTGAAAGATGCCAAACTCAGCGATGAGGAACACTTCGAAGGGAAACAACACAACGTTGATTATGACCACGATGCTTTTCTTGGGGAAGAAGAGGCGAAAACGTTCCAGAATCTGAGTCCAGAGGAGAGCAGAAAAAGGCTTGGGTGAGTCCGACATTGATTAGCCTACCGAATGCATGAAACCTCAGAACGTGGCGTGATCAAAACGTGCGGGCAAAATTGCCTGAAGAGCCGTTGAATAGTACCGTGAGCACAGTCATTTCGGCATTTTCGGAAAGAGTACCAAACACGGACACCACTTATTTTTCAATCAGGTACCAGATAACAGCGATAGCATGTCCCAAGAACTTGGGAAATGTTGAATATAGCTTAAGCCCCTATTCTGCTATTATTGAAAAATTTGTCACACTGCTGGCTAGGGAGGCTACTTGTAACATGATGTATAACTATAAAGAAATTATTTCCATTTTTTTTTAAATAATCTTGGAGAGGATTTCATAAGAAATATTTTGATGTATGTTTGCATTCCATTGGACTATGCAAAGAAAAATTGATTTGAAGCGGAATGTTTTGAGATGTTTTTTTGGCCTAGGCTTACATGTGTAATGCAGAGCAAACTGTGATTATTTCGTACACAAAAAGAAGCAGATAAGTGTAGATTCTAACTGAAAAGCTCTTAATTCATATTTTTATAGGATCTTCCTTCTTATTTGTGCTTTATTTAAGTGAATTGAATATGCTGGCTTCACTTGAAATTTCAAAAATTTTGAAATTTGAAATTAGATAGAAGAGCTACAGCGTGCAGAAAGAGATGAAATTTAATCACAAGTTTCCAAATAAACAGTGTCCTCACTCATTTATGCTTGTTCTTAACACTGGGCTAAAATGAAATGCCCATATTTTTAGGTATGTGCAAACACGCCGTCAAAAATGGCCGTGTGCCCCTTTCATCTCGGCCATGGTGCTTCCTGAAACTGTACCTTTTATTTCCCGTAAGTTGCCGATCTTAAATCCACACAAAGAATTAGTTTTGTGGTGCGGCGAAATGACGGACAATCATCTTCATGCTACAAGCTTCATGAAATTCACTTCATGCAAAGTCACGTCCATTCCATAATGGTCATGCTGTACAGGGCTATTTCTGCATATTGCAACGTATATAATAGCTGATAAATTCCCAGAAAGCGAAACACAAGAGGGCGCTATGCACAGCCGGAGGTGTGTGCACGCAGCTGCCGACGTCACTTGACAAAAGTTACAGCCTTCAAATGAAGTTTCAGCCTGGATTTATCATCGATCATATCTAGCGGGTTTTTTGACTCTAGAATAATTGGCCCCTAAAAAGTGTTTGGCCTTGGTGCCTTTCTTTTATCAAATAAATGGCCTTGTTGCCCATGCTTTTGGCCCTGGTGCCCCTTAAAATGTCCACTTACCTGAGGCCAAAATGGCCGTGCCCTAAAATCATTGAAATTTGAGGATTGTTCAATCATGCAGTAATACTGCATAGGCCCTATTCTTTTTGCAAAATCTGACTGCACAGTTCCAAATTGTATGATTGATGTTCATGTTAGTTCCTTGATGTTTCATTTAGGCTTAGGCATTGTTGTGTTGCATTCCGAAGGTACAGTTAGGAGCACTGCAACCGTGTGAGTATCCACCCCTATGAAAGGAAACTACAGGTTTATAATGCAACTTCTGTTTTTGTACTCCTTTTCTAGTATGATTGTCGACAAAATTGATGAAGATAAAGATGGCTTCGTAACTGAAGAAGAATTAAGAAAGTGGATTGAGCACCAGCAGGTATGTTTTCAGTTTGTGCTGAGCACCTGTTAAATTAATTGTAAATGAATTAACAAAAACACACAAACATGAAAGTGGAAAGAATTACGAGGCGAGACAATATCCTGTTAAAAGCAGCATTTCTTTCTTGACAACCACATTTGCCGGATTCTTTAGTCTTAAAGTTGGTAAAAGGAATCCCAAAATAATGGTTTATTATGTCAATGTAAAAAGGAACTTGTTCACATACATGTACCCAAAATTTTGCTTGAAACTGAAAACATTTATGATCCTTACGACTTGGGGGCTATTTATGCACAGAAAGTTTCTTAACAAGTGGAGTCTGAATTTCAACACATTTTGTTGTTTCAGTGTAAAAAATCCTTGTGTAGTACTAGTTTTGTCAAAGTGCTCATGGCTTCGTTTCGCCTCATGTGTGTAGTTCCTTTTTTCTTGCTGTCAACAATTTATGCCAGCATCTTCATTATTTTCCCGTACAATATGCAACTCTACCACAGCATAAGTACGCCTATGAAGATTCGGCAATGCATTGGAAAAATCGTAACCGAGACCTAGACGACAAACTCTCTTGGGATGAGTACAATGCCACGACCTTTAGTAGTCTTTCTGGTGAGGGTTTCACTTTCGGACTCGGCGTTAGATACCAATCATCCCCTCATGATGCTTCTAACGGGTGGTTGGCAGGATTTAGACACACAGGGCGCCCTCTGACCAAGACCAAGTGTTTTGATTTTTCAAACACGTTAACTATTACAGCATGCTTAAGCTTGGTCGCTGTGGGTCATTCAGTGCCAAATCATCTGGTTGCAGTTTTTAAAAAAATCCATTCATGTTCACTTAGGCGAAGGCAATACTATACTGTAAGCCTGAAGTACTTACAGGCAGTGGTGTACACAGATGAGTTCATGCCACTTTCACAAGATTTTTAATTAGCGGTAACATGGGTGAGGTTCCATAAAAGAAAGTGCAATCGTAATCGGAGCCAGAAATACTGTAAGCTTTCCAAAACATGTGAACTTGTTGAACAATGTCGTAACATTCGCATGGTTTTTCCCGCAAATTTAGCTACAAGAGACATTTCTCTAACAGGAGACCTTGTGATTTGGCTCAAATTGGCCCTAACCCTTAAATTTACGCTACAGGAGCAGTACTTTTTCGAGGATGCTGGCACCCTTTGGAAAAGCCACAACCCCGATAACGATGACCAAATGACATGGGAGGAATACAATTCCACCACTTACAGCAGTTTAGCCGGTGAGGGCACTGCCACGTGCGACCACCATTTGACTGCTGGTGTTGGCACTTTACTGACAACAGAGGGAGCCCTTTGTGTTTGTTTCCCTACTAATTTTTCCCCTGGGTAGTGGCGTAACTAACCTCGTGTATCCACAGTAGGAAGCATTTTAATGTTTCTGACTCAAGATCTTATTTTAGTTCAAGATTTCCTTGCATGTCATCTTTTGTTTTCATTTTAGTGTCTGTAGTTCCATTCCTAAAAACAACGCATGATGATCATATTCTGCTGCATAATGCAGGCATGCAACTTTTCCGTGGATCGGCTAATTTTGCTCATTTTGAAAATGGACAAAATATTAAAAACACTCTACCAAGTCTTAAAGATTGGAATTTCCTCATTTCTTTTGTCCAAGTCCAAGTTGCATGCTAGATAATGTGTGGAGTGTAAATTGGATGTTCATGTATCACAGATGATTATGGTTCTGTTTTCACGAATGTGAGACAGAGACTAAATATTTTTCTTTCAAATCATCTTTTTGTTTCTTTCCTAATCCCTACTATGGGTTATAGACTGAGTATTAAATTAAAATATGTCGTGGGTCATTGTTCAGTGAGCTGATATGCTACTTCAGTCACACTTACATGATACAGGAAGTGGGTAGTTGGCCGTGACTTTGCTTATAAATGAAGGCCAGAGCCATTAACTGCATAAAAGCAAGTGAAAATTCACTAAGTGGCATCTTGCGACTAAGGTACAACATGGAGAAAGGTCATGCAGTTCAAGTCTTGATTTAAGGGTAGCCACATTTTATTTTAGTACCCTTTAACTCTCATCATAAATGCAGCTTACCTGTTTGATATGCTTGCTTACTTATCCCATGCTTGCTCGTCACTTGGGAAACCATTACAACTTGGTTTACCTCATCCTCATTGCTCTAATCTATGCCAACCACCTGCTTAAAGCTACTCCTTGATTCTTACATTCTCAATTGGACAGCCTGTTGCATTCGGGTAATTTCGATTGACAAGTGTACCCAGCTGTCTGTGCAAAGTGCAATCAAATATTCAACATTTCCCCTCTTACAAAACGCTTTCCCTCATGAGATCAAAACAATTTGAATCTGGCATAACTTGGAAAAGAGCACCATGTGGCAACTTGTCCCCTGGAACCTTTGTTTCACGTCATGTTCATGCAGTTTGGCTGTTTTGTTTAGAACCATGTTTGTTTCAGGGACCATGTTATGTTTATTGCAGGTACATACACTCTCATTTTTGTCAGTCATTGAGTCTTTTGTTTCATAATGGACAAGTTGAATGAATGGTTGAAGACATACCTAAACCCAGAGTTAACACTGTGTGAAGGTGATTCTTCAAGAAACCAAGAGTAAGATTTTCTGTACAGGAACCAGACCAGCCCTCGTGGTCCTTCAAGCATCCGGAAGTGAAGTTTGCATTGATCGGTGTTGTATCGTTTGAACTCACAGAGTCTGTACCTAGACGATCACTCTCAGCAGACATGGGATTCAAATGGGTTTGAAACAACCGTTGAATGGGACCAGTACCTGCAAAGCACATTCGGAGAAGTTGGTGAGGGAGAGATAGAGGCAAATCATTACCCAAACAGTTAGCCTGAGTACACTGCACCATTTCCCGTTGTAAACCAGATCGATTTTCTGTTACGAACACAGAGTAAAAGCAGTAATTGTCACAAAAGTCAAGCACGTCAACATTTCCCTCAGAACAGGGCGTCATTACAAGATGAAAACTATAGCGCTGAGTGTTGTGTAGCTTGGATTCTTTTTCCCCTACCTTTTGAAGTTGTCCACCCTCTTCCTTGCATGTGTTTGAAAAAAAAAAAGAAAGCATGGTAAAATCTCTTGCCTTTCAACACTGCTGCAATGCTAATAAAGGCTCGTACAGTGATGACCCACTAACAAGTACACTGTATGTACTCAATTTGGTCAATATATAGGCCTACATGTGCATACATGTACATGCAAGTATGCTTCATTTTTCAGCTGACTTTACTTTACTACATGTACATGTAGGTGTATACCTTCACATTTGTTATTACTACTATGTGGAGACTGTCAAGCCAATGCCATATTGCAAATTGAAGGATTTCTTTCAGACTCTTGGGAGTCTCTCAAGAGAAGTTAGAATGTTCCACTATCTTAGTGTTCATAAAAAATCTTGCTTCAATTCACAATTGATGAAAAATGTCAACTACTTGGTGATTTTAGGAGTAATTTTTGAATCTTTTTTACTAGGGAAAAAGATTGTGTGAGGTTAGGAATGTTGTAATTCATCTAAATTGAAGCTCTCCCCAATTTCATGTCCTCATTTGCATGATGCGTTTTGTTTTCATTACTAACTTTATTTCATTTATATTCTATGATAAGACTTCTCATATATCTCTCACCAAAGTGCAACGGAAGAAACATTTGGAAGTTTTGATTTAATTTACATTACTTCCTTGGGATCTACATGTATGATGAAACCAATCTGAGATTCAGCGGCCCTTGTTGGTTAGAAGGAAAGAAAAATATTGTAGAAAAGAGCTGTGGTTAAATCTTCATAATTTTTCAAGCATGAGTCATGTTACTCATGTCAGAAAATGGGCCATAGTCATTGGTTTCAGCCATAGCAGAAGATTCCCTTTTTGTGTCAACCCTAGATCAAATTGTTCCAAATATAAAACTGAATTTTCACCTTTGTAACCTTACTTTAGTAAGTTTGGACGGCCATTTCCTTTGCTTTGCTGGTCGGTTTAATTTTTTATTCATGCGTAAATAGATGATAAATGGAAGGAAAAAAGGTGACATTAGTCAATATGATAAAAAATGATATATATAATATCAACTGTAATTAAATACTCCCACCCTAACAATTCTAAATTGCCCAATTGTTGGACAATTCATGACTGTAAGAGAGAATCATCAGCGTTTCTTCCCATCTTCCATTTCCATGGTCCTGACAAATTCCTGCGTCCCATCTTTCAATGAAAACCAGAGGAGGAGCTGGTCAAACTACCAGAGAATGAACGAATGGACTTTGCCAAGATGATCAGACGGGACAAGGCACGCTGGGCCAGTGCCGACGAGAACAAAGATGGCATCCTTTCCCGGGAGGAATTCACCGCCTTCCTCCATCCCGAGAACTTTGACAGGATGCGAGGAATCGTTGTGCAGGAAACCCTGGAAGATGTGGATAAGGACGGAGATGGAAAGATCTCCCTGGAGGAGTACATTGGTAAGTTTGAGGGCCTGTTTGATTCGCGCGGATCCGGATCACAATCAGTGATCCAGCGTTGGTTCACTGACTCCATAACCTGTGTAAGGGATGGAGCAAACCAATATTGAGATCACTGATCTTGAAACAAATGGCCAAAGATGTGAGTACTTGGGACTTTGTTTTTACTTCCTCAACGGAATATACGTGTAACTAGCAGTGTAGTAGTAGAGAAGTTGAAAGGATGTTGTTTATTGCCTCGTCCAAGACTTTTTTCTAGAGCTAGGCCTAGGTCTTTGCCAACACCATGTACATGTATATCAACAACAGGTGTAACCATAGCTCTTCAAGCCCATTTTGGAGACAGCCTGTGGCGTTGGGTATATTAACCAAGTTTTGCTGTTCTTTGTGGACACTGCAGGAGACATGTACAGAGAGAACAACGATGGCGCTGAGGAGCCTGAATGGGTAAAGACGGAACGCGAGCAGTTTGCACAGTTCAGAGACAAGAACCATGATGGTTTCATGGATCTTGAAGAAGTCGGGGAATGGATCCTGCCAACAGAATACGACCACATAGAAGCAGAGGCTAAACATCTAATATTTGAGGCGGACAAAGACAAGGTGAGGCAGGAATTCCTTGTGGGCATTTGGGTGTCTGAAAAAAAACCTCACCGAATACTCATTTTGAGAAGATTAGCTAATAAACTCTGAACCTGGAAACAGTTTCTGCCTTTGGTACATCTTTATCAATCAATGTAGTTCACATTTTTGTGGTGAATAAACCGAATCGTTAACTTCGCTAATTATGGACTTGGACATGTTGAGAAACTTTGAAAATGCTGCTTGGACCATGAATGTGTTGTGCCCCCAAAAAGCAGCAAGAACATTCAGTTTCAAAAAGGGAATTCCTTTTCTGGTTCTGCAGGGAGCTTTTACATGTTTTGAAACTTTGCTGTAAACCTTTTTCTCCATGCCTTTGAAGGTGAATACATGTATCAGTGGGGAGTCAGGTTGGAGTGGTGGTTCTTTCCTCACCTTCCACCTCTGCGGTCCGGGTTCAAATCCCAGCTTGGTTCACATGTGGATTGGGTGTTCAGTTTCTACCTGATTTCATAGGTTTTTCCAGGAATATTTTTCTGGGGTTTTCCTCCCACCTGAAAACCTGTAACTGCTTCTTATTTCAATGTGCTTGAGTCTTCCAGTGTGTGAACTTGGCACAGAGATCTAGGCCCAAGAAAAAAACAGTAGCCAGACCGTCCACAAATATTACAGTCAGTATTCTGTTTGCTTCCTGATTTCTCTGACAGCCAGTACGATGAAGAAGCCCAGAGGGATGGTCTAATTGTCAAGTTCAATCCCCATAAAAGGTTTCATCTACCTGAATCCTATAGAATCCTACAAAATTTCCTTATCTGATGTGGTTTTTATTCGGTCCTCTTTCTCCAATTTCAGGACAAGAAGCTGACTAAGAAGGAGATAATTGATAATTATGATCTGTTCGTCGGCAGCCAAGCAACTAACTACGGCGAGAGCTTGCAGAGACATGATGAGTTCTAAGCATCACTTGTCCGAGCACAAAACTTGTACATGTAATTAAAGCCACATGCTGGACTTTGGACATCCACAACTCGTAGAACTATTTGTGAATTTCGAGATCTTTCCCCGTCGATTCTTTTCGCCCTACTTCAGTTTCTTCCTGTCATCAAAGTTGCGAATCCCTCCAGTGTTACATTTCAATTCCAGGATCTGCTGTCATCAGAGGTGAGATCCTAGAGTCAGCTGATGTCAGTTGATACGCTGATAATTCTTTTGGTGGAAATCATTCCCCTCCTGTTAATAAAAACCGTAGCTGTAATTTTTAGTACGATGAAAGTGTATATAATGACTCGAAAGCAGCTAGCTAACGCATTCACACACATGTAGGCTTGTTCTGCACATTTATGGTCACAATGCAGATCTACAGTAGTAAGAATGGTAGTGTTCTTCAGTGGTCAACAGAACTCCAAAGTAGTAACCAGCAAGAATGATTATGAACATGACTGAATGACGAAATATTTGCAACACAGAGGCCGATGTTTTAAAACTTACAATTTATCTGATTGTGGTGCTACTAAATATGCAAAACAATGTTTAGTTTGAAGTGCATATCAGGACAAAATGTCCAAGGCTAGAATTTGCATTTTAATTTAGAAAGAATGCTTTTAACAATCACTCAGAATGCATAGTCGTAGTTTGGCCTAATCTAGTATTTAGAAAGTTTACTCATTACTGTTTAGGATTCCTTTGAACAGTATTAACGTGTGCGCTTTGTAACATACCCGGTATACACATTAGTAGTTTCGACTTTGTTTTGTAAAATTCATTTTGAGAACTACTTCTGTTATCACCAAGGATATCACATTAATTTCTTGATTTTGTTTCATTATGCAGCCGCTTGTTTTGCCAAGAATGCTTTTGTAAATTAACACGTTTGAAAATAAAAGGAAAGGAAGAAAACATGTTTTGAGAATGAATTTTGTGAACTGTGTCTTGACCCTCTTTTTAATGGATTGCAATTGACACCTGTCTACCATTTTGAAAAAGATCTGCCCCATGTTGGTTTATGTGTGTAACAATGTGTGTAACAGTACATGTAGTCATCATTATAAAGATGACACAAGAAATAGACAGACAATGTAGCCGTGTTCAAGTTGCTTGTTTGTGGCTTGAAATTGCACGAGCTTGTGGTTACAGCCGCTTCTCATGGTCGCATGTAATTTCAAGCCGTAGCCAAGTAATTCAGACAGCCTCAGAATTTCTGATTTAAAATATCAAGTATCGAGTCAAATTCTCGTATACTGTCATTTCCAAAAGTTTTAAGACCACCTGGAATTGTTGATATTTGTGTTTATTACTGGTCCTGAATGTTGTCTCATTGAATGATTACATAACATGTTTTTACAGTAGTCCATAACATCAGAGTTGTGCTATAAGCCCATTTGAATGAAATACTTTGCAAAGGCAGGTCCTGTATGACATTTTGTCTGTAGTTTGGTGTGGGTAAAAAAGTCTTAAGTCATCAGAAACGGATTATGGAAAGATCTGCCCCAACATGTTACTGATGCTGAGATGCACGAGACCTTCAGACAAAGTTATTACAACTACACTAACCAAGTACCAATTAGAGGCCGCACTAAATATAAGACGATAAAAATTTCGTATTACAAAGTGAAGACAAATATTTGTTCAACCAAGATGGTAAGATTACGCATCTGAAATGATTAATTCATTGATCCCTAACCCCACAGGATGTACATGTATGTCAAATTATATTGAAATCAGAGGATTATTATTGTTTGGTTTTGTATGGTTAATGTATTATGTGTTTGGTTCAAAACTTTTGCAAATGACTACACGTCTGTGTTCACAGGTTAACCTTCACTGACTATCCAAGGCACAATACGAGACAATGTTAATTGATTGTCATTCATTTAATAGAAGCACCTCAATCAAAACTACTGCAGTACAAGACAGATACATACGGCATTAGAACTATAAATATGAAACATGACAGCTACAACATTTTCTACTTGTGAGGGCAAAAATCGTCAAATCTCATCTCATTTAAAAATTCCTGATTCTGATATATTTGAAGTCAACGTTAAATTTTTACTCTCTTCAGTCTTGATCTGTAAAATTTTACACAAAGGTAGGGGTAAGGCAGTTTCATAAGATGCACTGTGGATCATGTCTCACCTCACTGCCGTAGAGCAGTGCACATGTAAACAAAGCATGGCATTATGTTGTACATATAATAAACATTCAAATACCAAAATTGCTCTAAAAAGCTTGTCTAACATTTCGGTAAATCATTAAGCAACATTTTACACAAAATAGCCAATTTCAGCACACATCTAATTCTAAACAGCTATTTTTTCTATTAAAAAGCTCTATATAAATTTCACCTCACATATTTCAGAAATGAGACAGTATAATGTAAAAATCTCAGCCAACAGACCAAAAAACCCAACCTCAATGTACAGCTGCCTTTCAACATCTTAAAAGCTGCTTCATGAAGTATATGTTTACAAACGTAAAAAGTATATCTGAAACGATTCAAGAAATTCAAGTACCAGTAACTACATGTACAAAATAAGTACTTTTGGTGAATTCAATGAAACAAATTGCCCACTTTTGCTGAGGCATATAAACCAATGCAAGAAAATCAATCTAGGCGTAAAATACAAATTTTGAAGTACAAATACAATGCATAGTAGACTTCAGACCTCCAGGTCAGTTCCTGTCTTAAATTTTCAGCTGTTTTCCTAGTATCCAGTAAAAATAACAAAATGTCTTTCAATATCATTGAAAGTATTTTTTAATTTCTCCTTGCTATAGTTGCAGTGATTACTTGAGAGGATGCTGTTTTGACAATGTGATGAAATCCACACATTTGAGGTATACAAATCTTTATGTTTCCCTGCAAATTGACAACCTACCCTGTCAAAGGATATCTTAACAAAATGAAATAGGTAAAAAATTTCCAAACTTAAGTTTTGCTTCAAGCTCTGTCTTTATTCCTGAGAGAAGTATGTTGATGCCACCTTTGGCCATTGACACTTAGACAATCTTGCCTATTGCAGGAAACATCACTGAAACAAATTAGCTGTGATTTCAAATAATCATTGTCCATGAGACTTATTTAAATTTAATAAGTATAGATTTCAAAACAGGTTTAACTTTTTTGAAAAGTTAAACAGGACAAGGCATTTTTATTTCAATTAAATGTTATTTCAAATATCAGTGTTTTTCTGTACCAATATTAAAAATGAGCAGCCTACAGATTAAGTAAGAAATGGACAAAACATTAAAAAAACATCTAATCTAATTTTACTCCAATCAAAGCAAATTCATCCGGTCAAAAACAAAATCAGCACAACTCAAACTTGGCAGTCACACATTACAACTTACACAAAATGATACCACTTCATTAAAAGTTTGATTCTCGTTAATGAATCAAAGAGCCAATGTTGCAGATGACAACCCAATCAATTATAATACAAACACCTGCTACAGGGGAGCTAGTTCTTACCCGATCTCTGCCGCAGGTTGTAACGCCTGCCCCCTGCCTGTTCCTGCTCAGAGGTAGCATCGCCGGATTTCTTCTTTTTGTCCTTGTTGCCGTAGCTCTTGCGGTAGAAGTTGGAGAACAGGATGATGTGAGAGATGAGGTAACCAATGAGGGCGTAGACGTAAGGGTCAGGAAAGCCGCAGTCCAGGTAGAGGGTAACAAAGCTATGAATCATGATGCCGAAAAACTGAAGCTGCAGACGGAATAAAGCCATACGAAATATGAGGAGGTAAATTACTTAGAACGATATGAAGAAAAACAAAAATAATACTGCAGTTTTTATCATATATGGAAATTGCTTTTGAGGTAATTTCAAATATAGTGTACTGCTTTATTGCACTTAACTGAATTTGTCTCCATTTTTCAGATGAGTCAACAGGTTAAGCATATAAGCCAATCACATGACGCCTTGCTAAATGCACTTAGTGAGGAGCATTGTTATTGGTTTATTTCACACTGAGTGGAGGGGGCGGGGCTTACCAGCTGGAGGGATGTCAGGTATTTCTTCCACCACAGGAATGGCTGCACGCTTGGTCCCAAGGCAGACAGGAAGTAATAGGAGTACATCAGTGTGTGGATCAGGCAGTTCACCATGCCGGAAGAGTAGGCTGCACGGGAACAAGGTTGTAAATAGTGAGTGTCAGGAAGTGTGTTTGATTTGCTTGAGTTTTAGAACAGGAAGCATCACAACAGAAATAAATAAATCAGTAAATTACATGATAAAAAGGCAAGAGCTTACAATTTCCACCAGCGACCCATCGTACTCCGATCCACCATAACAGGACCATTGTAGAATGATGGTAGACATGCAAAAAGGTAATCTGGCTGTTCTTTTTCCGGAGGATGAAGATGACCTGAATAGAAAAAGAAAATGCAACATAAAACATCAGCAGTCCATTAAATTTCTTGAAATGATTACACAAACATGATCCCAGCCATAAAGACCAATGGAAGTGGAGCCAGTTATGGGTACTTACAGTGTCAAGAAGTTCAATGACCTTGGAGAAGAAGAACCACCAACAAACAGCAGCCAGCTGTGAAGACAATTGACATAACAACAGTCAAAAATGCCGATTTTCAAATTTGAAAACTTAGCTGTCTTGGCATGCTTGGTTGGAAGACCCATACGCACTGCTACACACACTCTGAAAAATTGTTGGGTGGCCGTGCATGCATTAATTATGCATGGCTGCCCATGGTTACCATTGCTAGGCAACACAACACCCTCAACTGACAGTTCTCGCAGCAGATCAAACTCTTTTGTAGAGTGAGTACTCACCCTGAGTGCCATCGGATCCTCTGAGTAGTCCACAGCTTGGCACACCGAATTGAAGTTGGGGTTCAGGATTGTCGTTACGAAGAACTATGAATAAACCAAAAGTGTAGAGATAATATCTTCTTATTTCATGTACTTGATCTGCCCTAACATCTTTTGGTAATTTTACGGGAAGGTTCTTCCAAACTTCAACACTGTACTATAATATCCTACAATAATTGTCATATTGTGGCCAAATCTGGACATGAGACACATTTCGTTTGATCTGAGTCTCCCTGCAAGGTTCTGTCTATAAGCACATTCTCCACAGCTAAAAAAAGACGGTGTGGCTCTGAAATTTATATTTACACTTTTGATTTCTCTGGGTGTGTTCGAGCAAGCTACTCGCATTGACACGAGTATAATCCTGAACGCTCAAATGGCTGGAGTACGACCCGAGGGTCAGTAAGAGAATATTCTCGCTAGAGGGGGAGTATACTCGTGTACCCGAGTGTAATTCGTACGCATCCTACTCGTGTTAACAGGAGTAACCGCGCGAACGCACCCCACGGTGCTCCAACACATAAACCCCAAGAATTAACGTTCAGGATGTAACCAAGTGTGTACCTCTTTAAACATGTATGCAGACAGTACAACCAGTGCCAAATTGTAGGCCATCATGATGTACTTGAGGTCAAAGGGCTTCCGGTCAGCCATGTAGCGTGGTCCCCACCAAACAACCATGAGATAAAGCATGACAAGGCTGTAGGATGGCACTGGACTGTCCATAAGGAACCAGTCCTTTGTTCTTGGGTCTGAAAGGAAAAACAATCTTTTTGAATGTTCAAAATTTCTACAACTAAATATGTGCAAATCATTTCAGTACATTGTTTTCCTCCTTGAAAGCAGATAAATGAAAATAAAAGTTAAAAATTGATCAATAATGGCTCGTGCACTGTTCTCTTCTTAGGCTAAGAAAAATTCTCCTGGTGGGAAGTTCAAGGAGAAAGATGTACCGCAGGCTAGTCCCCCTCATGTGGAGGTTGAAAGATCTGTTATAAAAAATCTTGAAAAAGAGATCTTCCATTGAGGAGCTTTACACTCCTGTTGCATTAATGTGCAGGCTTTCCCCAAGACTGAGAAGATATTTAAGCGACATTGTCCAAGCGTGTGGTGCGATTTCAATCTATAACCTACCTGCCACACTCTCTGCCCATGCTACTTTGCTTTTAATGTACTCTACCACACCAACCATGATGATGAAGTTATATGGGAATCCTGCTGTTTAAATGTGAAAGCTCTTGTTCCTTGTGGGAAGATATCTCTGTGACGACAGAAAGGGAGAAAAAAGGAGAAAATTTGAACCTAAAAATTACTGTGTTGAGAAACTTGCTTTCCTTCTAAAAGTTCCATGTCTTCTTGGCTGCAACGGAAACAGGTGTAGTAATTATGGCACAAATATCCAGAATTTCTAGAAAATTTCCATTTTCCAAGAACGGGGTTCTAAAAATTAAATGTCCTTGAATCTTATTATTACTGACCACTTTTTTGGACACTTTTTAAACCCCGATTTCAAAAAGGAGCGACAGTGTCCTGATATTTAGGGGGCTGAGATTTGAAAGTGGGTTAAGTAACTTTAGAAAATTAATTAAGTTTTGACAGGTCATTCATTCATTGATGGAACAGGCCGCTTGTTAGGAATACCACCATCACCTGAAGAGGCCTATCCTTGAAGTTTAGGCCTAACTTGCGAGTACTACTAGGCTAACAGGATCCGGAAGGATGTCATGTCGGCAGGTCGGTGAGCTTATTCTAACTTACTGAACTTATTCACTCAACACGCTTCTCGCACGGTTCGGTCATGACTGTACTATGGTCAAGTCCATAGTCCAACCATTATTCCTCCATGGTCCAACATTATACTTTAAACAGGCCCTGATGATATTGTGGATATGCATGTCAACGCTACGGCCAGCTAGGCTGCGCTACTGTACCGGCCGCTGGCTAACCGCACCCGTTGCGTGCAGCGCTGTATAACGGGTCGAAACTTCACTACTGAACCAACGTGTTGAGCTGCAAACTGAAGCTGCGATTTACAATCTTTCTACCACGTGAATCACCAATCACACAAAGGAAGGGAAATTTTAAAAAACACTTCGTAAGAGATCATTTTACTTAGATTTTTTACCATTTTTGGCGGCTGTTATGGTATCCAAACAACGTCCGATCACGGTCGATCGACGGCGCCGGCTATATTTTCTACACACGCGCTATTGCGGGTCAAAGGTAATGATTTACTACTTTCTAACGGGTTACAGTTATATTAAAAATTTCTACATTTGAAAAAAATAATGTTCACAGAGCAGTCTAATTGAGAAGTATAATTAATTTTTAGGTGTATAATAGCGTGGGTTTATGTTGTGGGATTATTTGTAAAATACATCTTGTATCGTCCAATATTTTCTAATGAAAAAATACAAGGATAAACCCCTATCCTTGAAAGTGAAACCGGCCAGGGCGTGTTTTGTGAGACTAAAAAAAGATGACCAATAGTATTATGGATACGAAACTAAGCATGCAGAAACCGACACCACCTCTAGTAAATAACACATCCACTGATTGGTTAAATAAATTGTCAGGCATTTTCCAGGGTACCCGTATCTATCGAGACCGCTTGATATGAATGAATGGGTAACTTCGCACCTGTCTCGCGCATGCCCACCCTCCCATGGGCCCCAGCAGGTGTAGGCTTCCTCGTGAACGCGGTTTGTCATTTCGTACATTCATCTAACAGATCTCAGGTTTTAAGATTTAATTTAGCTTACAAACGTCGCAAGTGTACGCTGGAGGTTGAAAAGAAATTGGTAAGAGTTGTCTTTGAAAAAGGGAGAACCTTGGTTCGGTCCTTCCGGTAGTTTTGTGTGATGATCGTGATGGATGCCGTGATCTGTGTTGATGTACAATGTACATTACATGATGTATGAATGTACATGTACATAGGCTGCGCTTATGCACATGTGCCCTTTTGTCCCCGTCTGAGCTATGTGTGTGGGCATTATTACTTGAAAGTTGAAGAATAAATCCCATCCTTGATCACCCTTGCCACGTCTGAATTATTTTCATGTGGTAGGCCTAACCCGTGTTTTAAAATAACGGCTGCACGACCTCTTTGATGCACTGCGTTTGATTTATGGCTGGACGTGAAAAGGACCCCACTGAAGCTGAATCTGTGTCCCGCACTATGTTGGTCTAAATAGATAACTCTGCTATATAGCAGTAGCACAGTGTACATGTACGAAGACGTTCTATTCTCTAGCCCTAGGAGTCCCAGATCCGGAAAGGGTTCCACATACGGACAACATTAATTTGTCCTCAAAACATGTAAAATGTTATAACAGCCATTGGAAAGTGATAACATGTCCTAAAAAGTGAAATTTAGCTGGGAAAATTCCCAAACATTATTTACTAAGAAAACACTTAGGTTTTTTCAGGCAAGTCTCCTACTTTTCTGCACTAGGCAGTGTTGTCAGTATGTGGAACTTTTTCCCACAAACAAAACATGTATCATGTTGTCTAAACTTGGTAACAGCGTCATCAAAGTAAATTCATTTTCTTGGCCGTACCAAGTTTGTAGGAGGTAATTCCTTCACCATGAATCCATTTGACTCAAAGTTTATGAAGTTCTCAGTTTTTCGAAACAGGCGTTTCGAGACAGGTCAGCCAGAAAGTTACCGTTAACCGTTGATGTGCTCAGTGCACATGTGCTGAGTTTAATAAAGATTGGACTCTTGTAGAGTTACTTTGCACAGGTTTTATAGGGAATGAAGGATGTATTGTGCTTTGTGGATGCTCCTATTTATAGAGGCGCATAATTTTACAATGATGTTAAATTCAGTTTCTCAGCAAGTAATGTGTGACAATGTGGACCTCCATAGTTGTAATAACCAAGTCACAATTTCCTCTAAAAATTGCAACTGAATTGAATGAAAGATCATACTGTGATAAATAGATTACTATTCATTGTTTAAGAATTATTTCAGTTAAAACACTTCCGAAGTCTAGGCTTCCGGTTCCACAGCGGGTCATTTCTGTTTGACGGTACTCAGCTTGTCTAAATGGAAAACTTTGCCAGAGTACTGCAAACAAATATAAGGTTAAGGAAACAAATCAACCTCCTGCAGTAAGCCACTTCAAATATTTGTTTTGCATCATGAATGGCACGTGCTGACCAATGTCCAACGAAGTGCAATTTCAACATGTTTTATAAAATGAGTAGAGGATTCCCTCTTAGTAATACAGCGACTCTGTGGTGCAGTCGATGGATGTGAGGACAGGCTAGTAACACAGCGACTCTGTGTTGCAGTCCGTGGATCTGAGGACAGGCTAGTAACACAGCGACTCTGTGTTGCAGTCCGTGGATCAGAGGACAGGCTAGTAATACAGCGACTCTGTGTTGCAGTCCGTGGATCTGAGGACAGGCTAGTAATACAGCGACTCTGTGTTGCAGTCGGTGGATGTGAGGACAGGCTAGTAACACAGCGACTCTGTGTTGCAGTCGGTGGATGTGAGGACAGGCTAGGAACACAGCGACTCTGTGTTGCAGTCGGTGGATGTGAGGACAGGCTAGTAATACAGTGACTCTGTGTTGCAGTCGGTGGATGTGAGGACAGGCTGGAATCACATATACGACAAATTTGTGATGTAGACAAGTTAAATTGTGGTTTGTAGTGTGCAACAAATGACTTGGAGATAACTTTTTTTAGTTCAACTTTTAAATGATACATATTCTAAGAGTCGTTACGTACAGTTTTCATTTGAAATATGTCCATAGTTTTTCAACAGGTCCTAGCCATCTCCAACTTGGTCCTTCAGTAACAGGGGAACATTCTTGGTTTGTTGTCATAGCAACACCATCGAGGAACGCCACCATGGCAATACAAGAACTCATCACCGATCAGATTGACCATCTGTATAAGTTTTACCTTCACACACTCACATTTAGTGGTACGTCGTCTCTTATCCTTTTGCTTCCCAGTCATCTTACATCCCTATAGACTAATCCAATTAGACACCGTAACTGCAGTGGTACCGCACTCACACTCACATGCTTCAGCTTAACGCGCGTGTACATTTGGCAAATCATGATACCCTAATGGTCGACAAGGCTGGTCACGTACCCGTTCCACCTGTCCATGAGTGTTGTGCAACCACACTAATTCTGGTTATTGGCGTGTTTTTTTGGTACTCGGGCATTGGCGCGCCATGAGGCGCGCAAGTATATGCGCGTTTAATGTGGAGCACTCTTAGTACGCGTAACTAATTTACGCTGGCATTTATGGTCTTTGCATACACACAGAGCGCATGCAAGAACCTGCTTGTAACCACCCGTCTTTCTTTTTGCCGATCGGGGGTGCACTTCAGCTCGAGGCAGATTCTCTACTCAGTGAAATTGTTGGAGTTACTCGGTGAAGATTGTTTGCACCCGATTACCTAATTTGTAATCGCCGCTTTTCATGATGAGAAAACTGTCCTGATTATTTCCTCCACAGATCCCCGTGTCGAGAAATGGCTCTTTATGGACTCACCAAGATGGACAATTGCTATCACTCTGCTGTATCTACTCATCGTGTGGTTGGGGCCAAAGGTTATGGCTAGCCGTGACCCCTTCACCCTTAAGTGGCCTATGATTATGTATAACTTTGTGTGTATGCTGATATCTTTGCACATTCTGAAAGAGGTTAGTAGTGACGCTTTTCATGACCGTGTCTAAATCAAATGTCTGCCGCCAGAAAAACAAATGGATGCCAAGGAGAAAACGTTTGGTTTGTGGCTGTGGTTACCTCTCCTAGAGGGGTGTGTTACACCCGGATGCAGCCACTTGATTCAGACACAACTTATGACTCATGACTCGAAATCTAACTCTAATTGTATGCAGCCAGTGGCAATATAATAGCCTGACCGTAGAGCAACCTTATGAGTTAGTTTGTGTTTAGTAACATCTGCCTAGTAAGTTCTGATGGAGTAAGCCAGCTGTGATTGGTAATCAAGTTCACACGGACATCAGTGTTTTATACCCACAATCTTTTTCAGTACCGTGCAGTGTCGTAGTCGAAACCATCACAAGGCCAGTTACAAGTAACAGGGTGAACAATGACAAATGAATGCTTTTGTTGCAGTTCATTTGAATAGCTTGTGACCTGGATTCAGACTGGACGTCTTGTGTTGGTCTTGTGTGGCCTTGTGAAGGTTTTAAGTGGTCTCAACTACCACTGATGCTGTGCAGATTTGATTGCCTCCAGTGATCCCACCCATCCCCCACAAACAGAAGGGTGGCGTCTGTGTCTTCTACATCAAAACATTCTTTCTCAAACTTCAAAATTATACCCAGTAACAAATATGTAAATTGCCAAAGTTGATGTAGCCAATTAATGTGATCATTTTGAATTGTCTGTAGAATGTGATATGCGGGTACCAGTTAGGCTACAGCCTCAGCTGCCAAGAAGTGGTCTACAGCTATGAGGAGTATGAACACCGGGTAAACAGCGCCCCCTACTGGCTGTAAATTTTAGAGATTAGTGATGAAGACTGCGGATTAGTGAAGAGAGGCACATTTGTGCATACCAATGTTGTGAAGTTGAAAAAGCATAGATATCGTGCTGCACAGTGCATGCTGGTACTTTTATGCTATTTAATTAATGCCTGACTAACCATCATACCGCCCTCAATAGGTGTGTACAATGCCAATAACCTGTAGGTTGACCACATGATACATATTAAGTCTTTTAAGTCTACATTAACTTTAACAGCTTCAGTAGATTTGAGAATGAAGCAATGGTGATTTTCTGCCACAGATTGCCATGTCGCTGTGGTGGTTCTACTTCTCCAAGTTTGTAGAGATGCTGGACACCGTCTTCTTCATCTTGAGGAAGAAGAACAGTCAGTTGACCTTCCTTCATGTCTACCATCATGCCAGCATGTTTGGTCTGTGGTGGATTGGCATCAAGTGGGTGGCAGGAGGACAGTGTAAGTCCAAGTTGGTGCAGGAAAGGAAGGTGTATACAGAGTACTGAAGTGACTATGTCTCGTTCACAGTGGTGTGTGTAAAACGCATGAGTGTGATAACCGGCTCATGAACCAACACACACTGGTACTCTATTCGTTTGCACTACAATCTCTGGTTCTAAATGGCATCACACTTCGATACACGTACTCTGTAGCCATCTCATTTTTAAAAACAAAAAGATCAATGGAATATGCCCCAAACGGCCACTTTTACTCTGCTATCAATGAGACCAGAGTGTGTCTGATGGGTCACTCCACTGGAAGCATTCCGAGTTCTTAGAATAGAGTTTTGTTTGATATATCACACCTGACTGTTTTGCATTAGAATGGTGTAACTTTCAACATATATATTTACAGTATATTTACAGTTTGTAAGACTGTGTCCAAATTGTTTGGCTATGGCTTGACATTACACATAACTCTAGGGGAACTCTGAAGCCACAACCATATGTCACCCGCTCTGCACAAAGATGTAATAAGTTGCACAATGCCAAAACAAGCAATGGCCTGTTCTATTTAGAGAGGCCAAAATTTCTTCAAATATGTGATTTTTGTGTTCTTTCTCACAAGTATAGCAAATAAGTGAGGTCTGTGAGTAAAATGATTTTATTGGAGGGCAAAATCCATGGATTGTTCAGTCTTGTAATCGAAACCATGACAAGACCAGTCACAAGTAACAGGGTGAAAAGTGACAGAGAAACACTTCTTGCAGTTCATTTGAATAGCTTGATATTACTGTAAGGTTGATAACTTTTGATGGAGTTCATGTTTGTTCCTTATTTACAGCATGGTTTGGTGCAACACTCAACTCCTTCATTCATTTTATCATGTATTCCTACTACCTGCTAGCAGCAATGGGTCCACGCATGCAGAAATACCTCTGGTGGAAACGTTACCTCACTCAAATGCAATTTGTAAGTAAGATAGTTCTTGGTATCAGAACCCATACTGAGAATACAGCCATGATTGGCACAGAAGCGGGAACTTGGCACATCTGTTTCTTCCACAGACCTTCATTCCATCACTTAAGAAGTCAGTGGGTTAAATCGGTTTGCAGGTAGGTTTTGGATAAAAATCTTGTTCGCTCTGCTGAGAACCAGTGGTAAAAAAAAAAGATCTTGATCATTTGAACAGTGTGGCATGTTCCCCTCTAGGAGACTCTGGTTTTTTGTTGTTTTTTTTAGAAAACTAAAGTAGAGGGTATTTGGTTTGTGCCGTTCACTACAGGGCCAGTTTGTCGTTGGTTTGTTCCATGCTTGCCAGTCTCTCTACTTTGAATGTAACTTTCCTCGCTGGATGCACTGGGCACTGATCCTCTACGGCATCACCATCTTTTCTCTCTTCATCAACTTCTACATCCACGCCTACATCCGCAAGGAGCGACTGCCTAAGTCAGAGCGCTCCTTATCAAGCAAGCCTAGGACTGCCGAGGCACAGAACGGAGAGGCACTTCAGAATGGAGCATCTAGGGACAGCAAAAAGACAAAATAAGTGGGAAAATGTTGATAGTAGATGGCATGATCGTAATGCGAGCTTTGAAGTGAACTAGTGTGTAGAAGATTTTCAGTCACATGATTATTGACAGTCATTGTTCATTTTAAACAGATGTGTGCGGAAATGTACACACCTTTGAAGCTTCTCCACATTCTAATAGACAATAGAAATGCACAGATTTGAAAATGCACACACCTCCTACGTAATGTTACAGTTCATGAAATGTCTTTGCCCTTCATGTTATGTCACTTGAAAAACCTCTATACATAGGCCCTTGACATCGCCTATCTGAAATTATTCAGTTTTTCTTATCTTTGAAGAATTGGCTTTTTATAGCCCAAATGAATCCTTATCTTCCTGAACTGAAGTCTCTTGACAAAGTGTCTTAATTTGTGACTTCTCATGTGAATGCAGTTTGTTAAGTAAATGCTGGAAGTGTCTTCATTTTGTAGATGAAGGGGCAGAATTTTAGTACATGAATAAGAAGAGGCGTGTAATGAAAACATCATCATAACTCTGTTTGTGGGGACATGTAACAACAGTACTTTCAAAATAATGGCTTTTCCAAACTAGGTAGATGGTTATATTTTTATTCTTGAAATCTTGCTAAGTTATTAGAACTCCAAATTATGCTTGGAGCAGATGTGCTAATGCATTTTTTATTGATTTCTAGTAAATTAAGTTAGTGTGTGTAAAATTGAGAAAAAAAGGAGAAGGCACAGGTGTGTCTGTAGCCAACATGAGAAGGCATCTCTTGTTATCAAAGCAAAAATATCCCCTCATTGGCAATGGAAGAGGCGGGTCGCCAACCATGTTGACTAGGTGCACTATCAAAGAAACTGACAATTTTCTTCCCATTCGCTTGATCCATGCCATGTGTTGACAGTTGTATGTGATGTGCAGGGCGTATCCAGAACCAACATTTTGGGGCGGGGTGGGAAGGGGGGGTATGTTTTTTACAGACACGCATTTTTACAGCTTATTGAAGGAAGGGAAAGGAATCAGAAAAAAGTCACCCTGGGGGGGGGGTTGAGCATAGACCCCTGTGGCCCTCAGTGGATCTGCTCCTGGTGTATCATCCTAATTAGAGGTCATTGCATGCTTTGTAATAAGAGTCATTTTGTATTGAGCCCACATGCTAAAACCGTTTCAAAATTAGGTCATCTTTTACGACATATTGGACCATACACAAGACTCCACTAACCCCTGCTTAAATGTACATCAATTGCATTCTGTGTCCAGAAATCTTTAGTTCCTAGTCTGTAACCTCGCATTTAAATGACTATTTTTATTTACAACTCACTGTGTCACAGCCAACTCGTGAATAATTCAAACATTTATAAACGAGGGAAATTATAATTTTGTCGAAACAAGTTTCAGCAGAAAAATGCCAGTTTGCCCTTTGACTAAAAACCTTTGGTTTTCAGAGTGTTACATGTTCGTTGTAGAGGAATATTTATTTTATCCAAGGTCCCAAAATTTATGTAAGATTTATTTATAAATTTCAAAACAACTTCATATTTAGATTATTGACAAATTCGCATATAAGATAACGCAACTCTCCAAGAAAGGACCTTCATGAAGTAACATTGACAAAAAGAATCAGGTTGTCTGATTTCTGCCATTATTTTAATTTGTACATATATCTTTATCAAAAGTAGCGGTCTTTTTCTTGTGCAAGCATTGTTAGAGAAATAACTTTTACAGTAGATGTTTTTATGTTCGCGATCAATGTAGAATTATTAAGCGAGTTGTGTACGGTTACAGTACTCTACTAACATAATTGCATGAAATAAAAGTTTAGTTTACACTTTACAAGTAGCAATTACAATGTTGGTGACAGGCATTGCCATGTCTTGTGGGAACCCTACAAATTCTTCAATAAAGTTGGTTAAAACAGCAGCTGTAGTTTCCACTGGTTGCAAGACTTTCATTATCAGAGTGGAAGTTGATATCGTAGTGAGAAGTAGGCCCCGCTCATATTATGGAATAATCTAGCCAGCTCCCACCCTGAGGAAGATGTGGACTAATCCAGACCAGCCACCCAACATTCCTTTCTTTGTTATGAACTCTCTCTGGCCCACCCATTTTCAGTATAAGAGGAATTTCTAATCTGCATGGCCTTTTGTCTAAGCCCTGGCGCTGGGACCTAGCCTGGGTTTAAAACCTTGGGTGTCTGGACTCTGCAGTTGAGTTCAGCAACCAAGTTTGGGCATAGTACATCTTGAGGGTGTAGCTGTCGGCACCACTTTGGAGAGGGTATGTAAACATGTATCTTCCATTTGGCAAACCTGATGTGATTATTTCTAAACTTTGCAGCCTGTTTCAACCAATCATGTATGTGTCAACTGGATCCTGTCTTAAACTGAACTGTCCTAGTCTCGGCCACTGAAAAAATGTAATTACATTGTATTACAGTTAGTTGTTTCAAAGTAAGGCATTTGGATTATTTCTTTCAGCATCAGAACAAATTTTGACAACTTGTTATTTCTCTGGCCCATCTATGCTACGATAATTATATTATCGTCACAGATCATTGGAATAGCTTTGACTTGAGTTCATATCAGACAGGATGATTTGCGATGGACTCCACTCACTGCAACACATTGCCAAGTTCAGGCTCGTTACTCTCGATACTTGTGGCTAAAGGAACATGCTGTGTGTGCCTAACTCTTGGATCACATTGTATGAATGGCCAACGGTTACCATTCTGCCATCTTGAAATAACCACCTGATGCAAGAGTATTCTCCAAGTCTGATGAAGAGTATACTCTTGATCACTCAAGGTACACTCAACAAGGAATACTCTCAACTTCAGCCATTAAGCCAACTAAAACCATGTTTATGTACAAGACGGCTGTTTGGCTTATGTTCCTTGACCTGGGACCAGCTACAAAAAATTCCTGTTAATATGTACAAACACAAGTCCACATCAAAGTAAAGATCAGAAAATATTTTGTTTCACACTCTATGCATGCTACATACAAACACAAACCAAAGTAAAGATCATGGAACATTCTGTTTCACTGTGCAAAACGGCAAGCTGAGTAAAGATTTCATTTACTATTTATACACCAAAATATTCGAACCTGAAAGACATTCTTGACAGCCTTAGAAAAATTTAAAGACAGGTTCTCTAATTTTGAAAAATTTTCCTGCTAAGATATCACACCACAGTGAGATTTTGAAACTAAGCTTTCAAGAAGATCCAGTTGAAGATTTTCACCATCACAATATAATATTGAGAGAATGAACTTATGAGTCAAGATCGGAAGGCACAGGGGTTAGAATTCAGCTGCTGGTCACATGCTGTGTCCTTAGGCAAGCCAATTCACCCCACCCAGTTCCTTCTGTCCATCCAGGAGTCACTGTTAGTGTTTGGTAATTTATGACCATATTTACGTGTAACTTTGACAAAGATGCACAGAGGAATAAACAATGCTGGAGCACGTCTGTTTAACAAGGTTCCTCCTTAATGTTGACCTCCATTGTTTTCTGTTTCTTGGAGTCTGTTTCCATGGTAACAGTTTCCATCATGTCCTGTGATGCAGCAACTATTGTGGAGTCGGACGACGCACTTTCTGCATCTGAGTCAAGTGAGCCGGAATGATCACTCTCTGTTGGCGATGCACCATCGGAGGTTTGGCCACCCTCTCTGGCTGTTGATTTCTTCTTGGATTTGGAGAAACGAGGAGCATTGGCAATGTCTTTTGGGTCTTGCAGGAATCTAAGCACGTGAAAGCAAAGATTACCGGCAACACAGTGTTAACACTTGATTTATTTTGTACAGGTACAAATGCTGAAGAGAAATGTCTGCCGACTTTGACTAGCATTTACACAGAGAGCCAACACGATACTGAAAGTCTGAAACACAGCATTGGAAGAAGTCTTAGTTTTCTTGTGACAAGTCCTAACGTGTGAACAAAAGCTGTTCTTTTCCCCAAAAATGTGAGATAGAGGATGAAAGAAATCCTTGAAACATTTCAGCAAAAGGTTTGGTAGAAATGACAAACAAATGGCTTTGGTTTGGTGAATCTTGAATATGCTTTTAATACAGAGTGCCAAATTAGCATACCCCAAAGGATTAAACCTCTCATTATCCACAATATGTGAGTAACAATTCTGAAATCTATAACAAAACCTCCAGAATTCACACCGGTAGGATAGGCAGGTTGGTGCCTTATTCCCTGACTGTTTACCTGTATGTTAGTTTTTGCCCTGGCACCTTAGCAATGATATCAGTCTTGTAGTAATACCGAAGTGCACGAGACACCTTCTCGTAAGTCATGTTGGTCCGGTTCTTCTGAAGTCCCCACATTTTGGCAAAGGCGTTGGGGTCAACAAAGCGGAAGATGAGCTTCTCCTTGTCCTCCCAGCGGATGTAGGAGGTGTTCTTTTCGTTACTGAGAAGCTGGGCCATGAAATCCCACAGAAGTCGGCACTCTGGAAAAGACCAGTCACATTGACCACTCTTATTTTGCCTCAACTCAACTGGAATGAGCGGCCAAAGTTTGCAGAAATATCACCTGTTGGTTGGTTTTCGATTTTACTTCCAATTTGTTCAAAATGGACAATTTTCCCATTGATTTTAGAAAGGGTTTTGTTTTCATTTAGTATAAAGTAGTGTGTGTATTATTATCTGGTGTTCTGATAGCTGTGTGAGACTTTTAACATTTTCTGAATTAATCTTTTAATTTTGTATCAACAACCAACCCGACTTTAGCAGCCACTTGTAGGAAAAACATGACCCCGACATCAAAAGCACAGACCCTCAGCTGACCACTCCAGTTTCACACAATCTTAAAGCAAAAGCTTTTTTCGTTACTATGGAAATACTCTTGAAAAAACTATGACAAGTATCTTCTGCAGCAAAAATCTCATTAATAATGGGTACATGGAAGTGGGTGATTAAACACTCCTGCACAGTTGATCAGTGTCCCATCCCAGCTTGCGAACTTTGTAATACGATGCAGGGGCACAACAGCCACTGTACCTATCCTTAACTCACTGGGAGCTCATTTTACCTCTCCAAGAATATGGTGCATGTGGTCTAGAGAGAGGTTCAACCTTTTCTAGAAAGAACTTTGTTGGAGACAACTCTGTGCAGCTCACCTCCTTTTTGTTTGAAGGAGACATTATCGACTCCCTTCCGACATTCTGTCGCTGATGACATCAGCAGACCCTCTCGTGACTTCTGGGGAAAGAATGCACTCTGGACTTTGGGACAATGTCTCTCGTCCGAAGTCCCCTTTTGCTGATGGCTGACATATGAACTTGGAGGTAAGCCATAGATGGGTGCATTACATGCATCTGTGTCTGTCAGAAGTCTCACTGGTATGGGCTGGGCAATGGACTTTAACCCGATGGAAGCTGAGCTCGCATCTGAAGCTCTTTCAGGAGAACAGCTTCGGTATTGTTCTCTTGTTGTCCTGATAACTGGTACCTCGTGTGCAGTCTTCACCATTTGTCTATTAGGGTCAGAGTTACTGTCATAGCGAGACTGGTTAGCAGTGATGGAAAGCCGAGGATTGCTTTTGACTCCATTAAACAGCTTCCCTTGTTCACTTTGTCCACCAGGAGACTGATGCTGCTCTTCCTTCGAACTCAGACCACCCTCCTTCCAACCATCTTTTATTACTTGGCGGCATCTTGCTACATCAGCTTCAGCCAGTTTGCCCTCTTTGTTCATTTTGTACTTAATGAATGTACTCATGTCACAGTACCGATTCCAACTCTCCCATCCATTTTTAAAATCAGGCTGCACAGGTAAAGCTGAGGCCTGGGCATGAGAGCCACAGTGTGTGTCTGAAATGGTGGCAGGGGTGGGATAAGAGGCAGGAGCAGTGTAAACAGTCGGATAACCAGTAAAGACATGAGACTTCCGTTTGTACTGACTCTCTGGTGATATGGATGACCTCCTGGCATGACTTTCAGCTGGTGATGACCTCTCACTATGACCTCCCACTGGCGGTGATCTACTGTTAAGACCACGTATTGGCTTTGCTGTGCAGGTCAATGCTGGATGGTCAGGGAGGCACAAATAGGCACTAACAGCAGAGAGGGGATGAGCAGGCGGGGATATCCTGTCCTCAATAAGTGCCTGAGAGATGCATCTGGAATCACGGGGACTCTCACTTCCAACTTCTGATAGGAAAAAGAATTCTTTTCAACAGCTTGAAAAAATGAATTCTATTTCATGAAATAGCAGTGTTAATCACCAGGGCATGAGAGAAATCATTATTTTATCAATGAGGATGACTTTTAGGGTTTAACCCCTGCGATGATTAGATGTATGCTCATACTGTGTGAACCTTTGGCACACTCTACAGAGGGCAGTGTGTGGCAAATGGCTTAAAAGAATCACAGCATGTGAAGGGCACTTACATGTATATATTAGGCCATTCCTGAGTTTTGTCTATGCAGCTACATGTGGGTCTAAGTTATTTTGCCGTTTGCAAAATCGTGTCAGTGCTAAAAGGACCTTCATGAAAAAATTACATTAAAAGGTCTTTATTGAAAAATGTTATTCTTAAAAGAAATTAATTGAAATTTAAATATATTGGCCCTTGAAAACTAGTTTAATAAATTAAAAGTAAAACAATATAGTTTGTTTCAATACACCTTTTCTTTCATGCTCAGAGTGAGGCCTTAAGAGTACTTTCAAAAGTTATATTTTTGCTGTAATGACCTTTTAGCACTAACCCGATAAAACATGCCGGCAAGTGTGGCCAAAAGACACTGCTGTAGTTCTTAAAAGCTTATTTGAACACAACTTTACTTTTCCAGGTTTGTTCTTAAATCTATTAAGCATATTTTGACATACCTGATATTTTGAGATTCAATGGCATATTCTTCTCCTCTTCAGTATCTTCCTGAGAGTGTCCAGTGATGGAGGGGCCACTGTAGCGATCTTCTGCTTTATTTTGAGAGCTTGGCATCGCATCGTTTGCAGCACTTGTGATGGCAACCACAGCTAATTTGGATCAAAACAAGTAAAAGGTTTGATTCTGTTTGCTTCCTTACCTCCATACCATGGGTTTATTTGACCTTTTTCTTGGCCCAACAGCAGTAACACACTAGCATGTTTAGGCATCTAGATCCTACAATGTATTCTAATACAATTGAAAATCACAAAAGAGAGGCAAACGGTTGATATGGAAATTTCATTTCTGAAGTCCATTGTTTGTAAAAAGTTCCCTTCTGTTCTGAATTGAGGACACTGCACAAGAAGATTTGGCAGGTGCTCCGATTTCTGACCTACCAAGATTTAAAATGAAAACTGTGTGCTCATATGATGAATTGAAGAGGTTTTCAAATGTAGCGGAGAGTAGATTATTACCAGCTGAATATATAATGCACAAAAGATCGCCAGCTGTTCATGGAGAAATAAGGACAGTTGACAGCACACTGTTCTGTTAACTGCTACATCCACTCTAGCTGTTACACTGTAATAATTAGAGATTGCTCAGATTTGTTTTTGGGTTTGCACCTTGTCTATACTCCTGTGTGTCCCTCTGACTCTTGCCATTGATGGCTGTTGTTGGGGAGCAGAGGTGCTTGGCTAATGTTATCGCCTCATTGGCTGAGGAGGTGGGCTTCATTTGCATACCGGGCACTGGTGGGTAGTATTGGATTCCATCTGTGATGGGAGAAACAAAGTCAAGAAACTTCATTTGTACAAAATCACAATGGATTAGCACCAGCAATTACTCCATGGAACAACACTGTGATTAAGGGGCATGATATGCCTGGAGCTAGGAGGTGTGGCCATGACTCAGTTATTTCCCAACAATGTCGATTTGATTCAAAAGAATTTCTCAGCTTTCTTCTACAAATGAAAACAATAAACTACATGTATGTAGTTTGAGGTATCCAAAGTCTTGCTTAACCAGCTGTAGACTGTATCACTGCTCACTGATAAAGTCCATTTTCAAGGATGCAGAGAAGAAAGACAACTAGTTACATCTTTGACAAATACCACCTCTCAGAATATGACTACTTTCATATTTACACCAAAAACCTGTTAATTTATGAAAAGTAAGCCAGTTAGCAATTCATGTACTAGTATTATGTACGTAGCATACCGTATGTTTGGCACTGCACCATGTATTTCACCTGTTTTCCCATAAAAGCAACAAGTGGCACAGGTTAATGATATTTGCAACAGAGTCAAGTTTGAGTTCTGGGAAGTTTGCCTAAAGGGACCGTCCCAGAGGTCTGTTGGCCTGGAAACTTCCCTGTTTTCCTTGTTTGTTGTGTGGCCATCAGAGTGGAACCAACTGGTACAAAGTGTGTTCATGGCGTACTGTGCACGTACACGTGCAATATTTGGTGCACTGCTAGCAAGTACCATTTCCCATGAGCATTGGCAAGTTTGCATAATTTCCCAAGTCAAAATGCCAATGAACAGAAACTACCTGGAAACAGGGGAAAACTTGTACCTTTGTCCAACTTACGGTGAATTAATAATACCAATGCCCTGTGATTGGATCGTGCAAATTGAGTTCCACTATAGGACATTAAGTCCGATTATACTGAAACACAATATTATTTTGAAAATTTATTTTGCTGAAAAAACCTAGACAAAACCTACAAAAATGCATCTGGGACAAGACTGAATGCTATTTATTGGGTACATCCAGATATTACTTTTTACGGCACCCCCCCACAAAAAAACACCAAACCTAAAAGTAACATCCATTTTCTCTCAAAGCAATGCTGCTTGTGCTGTCAAATTAAACTTTACCCTGTTTTCTAATCAAATTTTATTTAACACCTCATTAAATTTCAATGAAGTCTTCAGTTTTAAAAATACACTATTCCAATCTTCAATTTTACGCAGCAATTTCTGTCAATTGCATTAGGAGACAATAAAATGTTACTTTAGGGTTGCCCTTGGGGGGGGGGACTACCTTGTAATGACAGCTGTTCAACATACATTGAAGTATGATGTTCATGTCTCCTTGAACTAACTACCAAAAAAGGCTTATTTATGGCAAGACTTGAAGAAACATTTTGATAGTTTCATAAAAATACACATGCTACGGAACTAGTAGTTCTTTTGGAATTTTGAAGGATACTTCCTTTCCTTTCATTAACTTCACTTTTTTAGTTTCAGAGAAGATAAACCACAAGTCAAATCTTTGTTGTTCATTTCTGGTTTGTTTGGGTTCCTCTGGAAACAGGAAGGGATGATTTGGCAGTTTCAAGCTGTCTGGGGGTGTTGCCTAGAAATGCTGTTTCCACGACAGAGATCCACGTCATTCTATACAAACGGGGCCAGATTTTTATTTTAGATGAACCCTGTCACATCTGATATATGACTGTGTATAAGTTTAGAGCGCAATCTCTGATTTCCAAGAGTAATTAACTAATGCAAAGCACCTGCCAAACAAATGACAATAGTTTAAAGTTAAGTTTAATGCTATTTCCAAGTCCAATTAAACAGGTCAGGTGTAACATAGTTACAAAAATGTCACACTTTGGACCTAAGAACGACCAACTTACATGTACAACAAATACATGAACTGGCTAGTAGTGCGGTCATCCATGTTGAACAGGGTGTCAGAATTAAAATGTGTCCTTAATATTCCTGGTTTGGCAGCCACAATATATGGACCAGTGGATCACAATGAAGAGGGGTTTACAAGGTGGCTGGTCATTATGGACAGGTGGCTGGTCATTACGGACAGGTGGCTCCCGATGAACAAGTGCATTTCAGTAACTTGCAAGGACAGTAAACATAAGTGGTCACAATGGCCAAGTATAGTATGATCAACAACTGGTCACTTTGGACATGTGGCTGCTGTGGATAGGCGGAAATCATGGACAGACCTATGTAGCTATCAGTGGCCACAATGGACAGCTGGTGGTCAGTATGAACATACTAGACAGGTGACTATGTACAACTTCTGGGTCAAGTGGCCACAATAGGCAGGTGTCTCCAAACAGACAAATTACATGTACATGTATCATGGAAAACTGGCAGGACAAAATTCACAACATGGACAGATATGGAGACGTTTCCAAGAGCACTATACCTTTTCCCAGAAGTTTTTGCAGTAAGTCATGTAGCACATCACCAGCATATGGGGCACGGTGTTGGAACCCGTCCTTTGTCAGCAGGCAGAGAGCTTTACCATTCATGGAAAACTTCCTCAGTTCCACACCGCCAAGGGAGAATTCCTGGATGCACCATTTCAGCCAATCTTCCACCTCTTCTTTGTTCCAGTGAAGAGGAAATTTGCCTGGAAAATGAGAATTAGTAGAAGACAACAATTTTTTTTTTTAAGGGTGGTTGAGATATTGATCAAAGAAGGCTTGAAACTGCGGTCCTATCCATAATTTAGATAAAGGCATCCCAACAAAATGGGAGAAAGGGACAATTTACTGGAACATTGATTTATTTCTCACATAAAAAAATTAAAACCTGAACCCTCTGTTAAAAGCAAAGTCCCAATAAGACAGAGGTTTGCATTGTTGTAAAATTACTTTATTTCTTAGGTTAGACCTGCTTTTAACCATTTTGCAGGAAAAGGAGAATTTATTTAAAAATCACAAAAGAGTTTGAAATGTGACACCTTTTCCGGCACTGAAGCCTTTTCAGGAAATGTTTATCAATTTAAGCTCGAAAGATGTATTCCCAATAGAAATAAAACAACTTTTCCGTACTTTTTTCACAAAAAGCGACATGATCTTGAAATACGATTCCAACAACAACCCCACAGAGGTTTCTTGTTTTCAGGAAATTCTTGTAACACTATCCCCAAGTTCCGATCTTTTTTAACCCCAGGAACCAAGATAACAAATTCCCAGGGTAATTTCGTAAAAATGAATTAACAAATGCGCTTTTCTTTTTATGCTAAGGTACCGAAATAAATCCATGATTAAAGTGAAGTGTGTGAAATTGATTGGTGAAATTTATGCCTCCCGTGAAGGAACAAGATACCTCCACATGACTTATTGCCTGTTAAAGATCTTTTCTTGGGAATGAATCTGACATTATTGTAGAGTAAACATATTTAAGGAGACTCGTGTTTCCTTTTAGAAAATTTGAAAGGTCAACCAGCTCTGATCGCCTGGCTGTAATTCTGGAAACACAATGCAGAGGAAATCCTCAGTGCTAAACTTGGTACCGTGTAAATGTCACGTTTACAGGTTATTAGTGTACTTTCAGGAAGGATGATTCCTCACTAGCAACATTATCTTTGGGGTACATTTTCTCAGAAAACTGTCTCTTCTTACTTCTTTTCTTCGCACAGCTGCTGCTGCAATGGGGGGGAGTAACTCACCTAAAAGATCCTTTGACAGAAAAATGGTAATTTTGCACAATGCCACAATATCTACAGAGCAGCTTTTCTGCACTTTTCTTTCATTAAATTGCAGATGTTGAATCCATGTACATGTCATTGGTCATCAGACTCTTCTTCAATCTATTTTCTGTCATTTTTTGTTCACAATTCGGTTTTTAGTGGTGAAGCAAATTTATTTCCCTTTCTCACTTTAGGTGAAACTTTTAACTGGTGATAGTCAATCTGATTTGTATCGTGAATAAAAGTTTTAGATTCTGGCGTGGGTGGGTGGTTGGAGTCCCCCTTCTGAGTAGAGCAGGATGGACCATGTAGGGTCATCTTTTCCCCACCTCACACTGCATTTTGTTCCCCAAAACAAAAACAAGCCTTCCTTTGTCAATGCTGCTTTTACATGTGTTGCTGCAGTGGGCATAGATTCTGTCTATTATATCCTTCACCTGTCAATTAACGTTAATGATTCATTCTCATCCCGTTTACTCTGAACTTTTCTGCGTCCCTGGCAAGAAGCTTGCTGCCATTATGTGTCACTGTGGTCATGATGCCATGAGAGAAATAACGGCCAGACACCAAACATTTTTATTTTTCAACCATTTGTAAGTGTGGATTATACTCTGCTCATCCTCAAGTTTATCTCACTTTGATTGAATGGCAAGCAAAATGCCAATCATTTCCAGATACACAAACAGGTGTGTCTTGTGTCCACAATTTCTAACATGAGCCCACCACCAGCTGCATTCAGCTTTTAAATAAACAAATGCTGCAGGTTATTGGGTTGAATGTTGGTTAGTCTCGCACCTGGACCACCTGCCAAGGCAAAGTTTGAAACCTGGACCCTACTCGTCTTGAATTGGCTCTTACGAGATGTCGAGTACAAATGCATGAACAGTTCTGTGTGAACACAAGTAACAAACATTTCTGAAATCATATCACTATCAACGAACACACAACCTTACAAAAATAGCTTCACTCCTGATCTTAAAAGGAAGTCCAATCAATTCTACACACACATCTGAAACAATAACACTTAATGTTCTGTAACACCTACATGGATGTGTGTCTTAAAGCTACGTTTCTGGATGAAAAGCAGCATTACTACGTTATATATACACACAACAAGTCCATTTCAAAATATACTTTCATTTCATGCACAGTATCAGAACCAAGGGTAAATCAAACTGTCTGTTATTAACACAGTTGGTTAAGCCAACGCCCAAAGGTGTTTTCCTAGATTCAACATTTCTGTTTCCTGTCACGGAAGGCCTTTTACCTGAAAAAAAATTCCACTCGCATGTAGGCCTGCGGTATTTCCTTTGCAGAAATGTAGATTTCGTTGCCTGGCTTCAAAAAAGTGTCGTTTTGGTCACCAATGTGGAACACAGTAATTGCGTAGTTTTGCAAACCTGATCAAGTCGATTAACACCTCATGTTGAACTTAAATTACTATTGCCCCATTCACTAGTAAGGGAAACTTCATGGCAAGTTATTGGAGAAAAAAGAATAAGGCCTAACTCACAAATACGATCAGCGTGTAGATACCGGTATGAACCAGTGAGTTAATGATATTTCACGAACCATCACACCATTTAAAATAAACAAACTACTCCAGGTCTTTTTTCCGCCAAATGGTTACGTGATCAATTTTCTTTAAAGCTGTCTGATATTGCTGAAGTCAGAACGGTACGTACACACTGTACTATGTTGCCAAGTGTACACGATGTACGGTAAATCGGGAGATGCTGCTTTGGTTATGATGGAATTAAGGGGAAGAAACACCCATCAGCGAGAAACTTTTGAACAATCAAGTAGAAGGCAGTTATTTCAGAGGTATTTTTCAAGTAAACTTAATTGTGATTCCAACCTACTGTTTCCTTTTTTTGGTTTGAAGGGTCTGTTCTTTTGACGTCATAGTCGTGTTTTTCCTACAAATACCGGTAGCTGCTAAAACTATAGTTGGCAGTTGGTGCAAAAGTAAAACAATAATTCAAAAATTTGAAAAATCCCATGCAGCTATCGGAACACCAGATGGCAATACACATACTCTTATGACAAATGCCCACTTTGAACAAATTTGAGGCAAAATAGAAAACCAACCAAAAAGTAATACCGGTATTCCTGCAAACTTTTGCCGCCCATAAAAGTTGTAGGCCACATAAGAGTGATCTCTAGTTTCCTTCTCCTTCTTGATTTGTTCTCTTCTTCTTATTCTTCCACTTTATTCAGGTGCAGGAGGGGTGCAGAGAGAGGTGCAGGAGGGGTGCAGAGAGAGGTGCAGAGAGAGGTGCAGGAGGGGTGCAGAGAGAGGTGCAGAGAGAGGTGCAGGAGGGGTGCAGAGAGAGGTGCAGGAGGGGTGCAGAGAGAGGTGCAGAGAGAGGTGCAGGAGGGGTGCAGAGAGAGGTGCAGAGAGAGGTGCAGGAGGGGTGCAGAGAGAGGTGCAGAGAGAGGTGCAGGAGGGGTGCAGAGAGAGGTGCAGGAGGGGTGCAGAGAGTGACTCCTTTGCCTCCCTCTAGCCAAAATCCCTGCATAAAGGACTCCTTCTCAATCATGTGTCAAAAAGGATGGCAGGCCCACAACCTGTGCTTTCTATGTACCAATTTACATGTATTGTACAATGGAGTCTTAGAACTGAAAGCAAATGTCTTTGAATTATGTAGTCAGCAAATGTAAATCTATTAATAAGGAGTGCTGACAATATGTCATTTTTGTTCATAACCTCGATCAAGGTTTTTCATGTGACATACCGGTCCATGTACATGTAGCATGATGGGCAAGGCATTTCAGGAAGCCTACTTTGTCTGGATATTTCTTTTGGCAATTTCATGTACACAAGAATGTTGAGAGACTTCAAAGGCACGCATGTTTCTGAGCACATCTGTGTAGGCCTAAATTGAACGCTGACCCTCAATCTCATGTGACTGAAAGTCCTCTATATTGCTCTCAGCAGTTTCCAAAAGAAACGTACCTCCATTTATGGTTTACCAAATGAGGAAAACGATTTCATTTTTTTTTCTGGCACCGTTTAAATCTCACATCCTTTATCTAGCTGTACCTGAAACTGGAAGCTGCACATTGGATACACATTTGTGATGTTATTGCCCATACTATGCCAACAACACGAGAACGAAGACAAACATGACTTTGGTTTCACAGGATACTGAAACCATGAAACTGCAAAGGAATCTACTGAAACAATTGCACACTTTTTTTGGAACCTGCTTCTTCCACCCGCTTTATGACCCGCCTCAGGTTGTGTTTTCTTTTGTTTGCACTCTTTAAAAAATTGTTTTTATAAATTATTTATTTTTGAGGTAGAGCCCCTCTTTCACTTTCAAATTTTGAAATAGGTATCTGATCCGACAGCAAAAGTCTACATGTACATGGTACACTGTATGTGTTAGCTTTAACGTTGTGAGTTTTAGCATTGAGTAAGACTTTGAGAGTAAACGGTAGAGATTTTTTCACACCACACTCAGACTTTCAATAAGATATTAAACTTTATTACTTTTCACAAAGTTGACAAAACTCAAATTTTAGGGTCAAAATCACAACAACAAAGAACTAGTGTTTGTTTCTTTCAACAACAGTCACTATTTCTTGACTAGGGTGTGTGTAAAATCAAATTGAAATTGTAGGATTCAGGATTGTTGGGCATAACAACAGCACTGCAACAGCACAGCAATTGCGCTAAACATTGAGGTTAATAGAAAACTGTCAGGCAATTACTGTTCCGAACACTGATAGCGTGGCATACCCTGTCAAGTACAGAGGCTTGCCATGCCAAGTGTAATTTGCCGAGCCAAATTTCTTGCCATACTGAACTTTGAAGAAATTGTTTATTTAAATTTAGTGTGATAAAGCATGGCATATACATGTAGCCTAGCCACGGGCCTTTGATTCAGGACAACTCCACAAGCTTCCCGTGGTTGGTTGATCATGGATTCTCTTAGATTTATAAGTAACGTGATAGAATAATGACAAATTTTTCTGAATGCTAACCCATGAGGTCAAATGGTCTTGGCAAAAATAGGTGTACACATGTACAGTAGCCATACCTGCAAGTGTTGATGGACAGGTGTTGAATGTAAAGACAGCTGGTTGTGGAGATGCACCTTTGCTAGCCGGTGAATGGGCATGGGTACCAGGCACAGTTGGGCTACATGTATGTACAGTGGGCTGGCCAACATGCAATCCTGCTGCTTGTTTCGGAGCAAAGTGGCCATTGGTGGTCCAGCCAAAGTCCCAAACAAGGGCATGAGGCTGGAAGGCTATGGTGGGGTTGGGGTTCCGTTGGTAGGAAGCTGGAGAAGTCGCTCTTTCCATGGCAACACAAATCTTGGGGGTGTATCTTGTCTAAAAATTGACAAGTATGAGAAGATTAAAATATCTGTAAGATGCAAATTATCTCTCCAGCTCAAAACTGATTTTTTGTTTTCAATTTTAAGCATTTAGCATGTTCCTTCTACTTTACTACCACTCTCATTTTGCCTACAACTTGAATGGGCTACCAAAATATCACTTTAACTTGTTTTCGATTTTACATCAAATTCGTCGTAATTTTAATATAGGTCGTCAAAAGAAAAGGCTTTCACCAATTCATGCAACAGAAATTTGGACTCGATTTTTAAAAAATGCAAAATGGTTTGAACAGCTTGGGAAAATAAGACTTTTTGGATGGCAGGGAGCAATGTACTTGATTACAACACAACTTCACTTCAGAACTTGTCTCTCGCGTTTTTTATTTGTTTTATTTGGATTTCTTGGAGGGCCCAGAATGATATTTGAGGGTCTTTTAAAAGCTCATGTCACCTTGGTCTCTTTAATTTGATTTTACAAATCTCAAAATACTGTTCTCATTAGGGCTGTACAAAGTATTCAAAAATAAATTGTCAAATATTCGAATGTCATTTTTCAAATTTGAATATTTAAATGTAAAATTCATAAAAAGAATGAGAGAATTTTCTTTGGATTTAAATGAGAAAAACTGCACTATAGAGGCTTGTTTCAACCAAGCTCAAATGATAAGCAACAGAAATCTTACAACTCAAAAATTATTCCTAACCCCCAGCGTGTATGTAAAATCATATTGAAATTGGAGAATTTAGGACTGTGGCGGGGGCTATACAATTTTCAACAGAAATTTTCAACAGGGCAAGGAGTACTGTTTGTTTCTCATAAATCTTGCTAAATCATGGCTGGAGACAGTACTAGAAGTGAGGAGCTACTATGTATTATTGTGATTATAATGCGTGCATTATTGCAACTGATTTTGTACTTGTATATGGTGTAATCATCAACAATCTGCCAGCCAGTGGTTTCTGGATATTTGATCGGACTGAGGGTCGAATATTCAAAAAGTGAATTTTTCAAATTGACTCAGCTCTTGTTCTCAAAGTCTTCATGAGTAGACGCAACAGCCAGAAAGCAGGACGGACTAATTTAATTATTCCGATTAATAATGCGTTTGAAATTATTGATTTTTTATTTATGGAAATCTTACTGTGAAATTTAAATTGAAAGTACACAAAATGGCATTTATAAATTTATGCAACCTGTTACATCAACAAAACGTTCTGTGTCACTGTTCAGTTCAGCAAATGATTTAAAATTTGAAAAAAAATTGAATTGCTCAGAGAATGAAAAATAAATATTCTGAGAACAGTTGACCCTTCAAAAAATGCAGATGTGGTAAAGGATGGATGAATTCTAATTTCTTGCTGCATACGCTTGAATCTACCTGCAGTCTTCTTAAGGTCAGCCAAACAACTCATTCACCTAATACCTCACAAGTCTTTCATGACTTGATAATAGTGATTATGGTCAGAACAAATAAACAGAACTGGGAATGCAGATGGGGATTCCCCCTCAAAAGCACCTACAAGACTCTTCCACTTCCTGATGGGGGTGGGGAGGAATTCAAAAGATTGGGACTGCACCACTTTTCCTGCGGAAGTAAGTTATGGCCTGGAAGACAGGATTACTCAGTGGATTGTGTTAGTCAAGTAACTGTACAAGTTCATGGAATTGAATACTGAATTTGGACCAAGTTCTTCCAATGGCACAACGTGAGTGTTGACTTTGAGAAGGGAAATATTGGAAGATTTAATTGGCTCCATAGATTTATACCGGTTAAATCAAATGCATGTAGATCAGGTGGGTGTTACTCACTACACCCCCACTTCACTTCCGTGGATCAAAAAGATACAATGATAATGCTCTTCCTACAAACTTGGCATAGTTTCAATGTCCTTTGAAACCTTTTTCACTTAAACAAACCAAACTGAATGAAATTTCAGTCTCTGACTTCTAGTTCAATGCAACCAGTCTACATAGATAGATATTACAGTGTGAGCAAAGGTCTCTCCTGAGAGCAATGTCTCAACTAGCCACCTGCCCACCTGTCATGAGGACAGTTACAACCAAGGGCAAGTTCTATCAAGGACCACAAGTTAATTAGTGGTTACTCCGTGAGTACTGGTACCCAGCGCATGTGCAGTGACGTTAAAGCATGAAAGACACTACATGTACATGCAGTCGACCGTTGTCAGGTCGTTAGGCCAACGGGGAGAAAAGGTGGCCACAGATAGGGCAAAATACCAAAAATTAAAGTGAAAATGGTCATTTGTTACTGGCCTAATGTCTTTCCGGCATTGTTCTTACAACTGGTCCTCTCTTCGCTGTGCTATAAAGAAAGATTTACAGCAACCAACGATGCGACCAACCTCGGTAGGCTGGTCACAAATAGCTGACTAGACTAGTCCAACTATCGTCGACTAGTGTGCATTCAATCAGAATTAGTCAACCTCTGGTCATTGATTGAACTTGTCTCAATTTTAGAGATTCCGTGCTTCCTTACAAAATTTAACGAGTCACTACTGCTTTTGAATGATGCCTTGTGTTTGACCTGCTGATTCTGACTAAACAAATGCCGTGAATCATGGCCTTGCAGTAAATGCTGAATGCTCAGATCCTACTTTGTTTAGGAATCACTCTAATGAATGATGAACCGGTAAGGTACACCAACTAGGAGGAATGTGGCTACCGTACTTCATCCTTCAATGAAACCCTGCCTGCTACAAGATTTAAAATCCGAGTTTGACTTTTTTTTTTACTTATCCAATGCAGCAATTATTCGACTTTAAGCCAATTCTTTAAGACCAAGGGTGGGTAAGCCTTTTGTGAGTTAAATTTGAATAAATCTGGTACACCGAGTTATCTGATTGTACATAAACATAACAATTTAAATTCCCCAGACTAAAGACACTGTTGCTATACCTCGTGATTCGGGGCAAGCTTTCGCATAGTGACCACCATCTCTGGAATGGACTGGTTCCTTTATGCCCTCCTTATCCATTAAAAACAATGTACTGGTGCAAGTCATCTCTTGTGTAACTAAACAAAGTTTGCCCCGAATCACAAGGTATAGCATTAGTGGATTTAGTATGGAGAATTCAAATTGTTACGTTCACATGAATATTAAGAACTCAGTGCACCAGATTTTATTCAAATTTAACTCACAAAAGGCTTATGGGAGGGAGCAACTCAAGCCATGGCCCTCCCAAGAGCCCCCCAATTTTTGTTAGTGAAAAATAAGAGAAATGTGATTTTAATTTGGTACATCTCCTTTCCCTTCTTTTAAGAAAGGTGACAAAAGGTCACAAAAGGTTCCACAATGTTTGGCCCCTGTCCCCCTAAAAACACAACTTTTTGCATTTTAACTCTGTAGAGGAAAGAAATCAATAGAAGATCAACCAACAGGCAACATACATGTAGAACTGAAAAGGTGCAGATTAACAAAAAGATCGGTGAATTATTGTCACAGAAAAGATGGCAAAAAGCAGGACATTTTCTGACTTCCAATTGTTAAAAGAGAACAGGTTTTTTCATCTCTGCAAGCCCAAACAACCTGTAGTGAATTCCGGAACAGCTGTCTGCACTCCTGCCCTGATAATCCTATCATTGTCCAAATCTACAGCCTTTATAATTAAATTCAATGGAAAGGGCAGGGCACTCCATTGAGAAAAGCAGTATAAAAAGCTTCAGCGCTTGCAGCATGCCTCTCACTCCTTCGCTGTGCAGCAAAGCTTCAAGATTTGAGATTTATTTCAAGAAGCCACTGGTGCACTACTGTATTCAACTAGCAGCCATTTTATTTTGTAGTTGTGTCTGGATGTGGGGGTAGGATTCGGCTTGGCAGTGTTTGCTCCTTACGGTGAACATCCCCGTAGAAGGCCGCATTTCCTTAGTATTTATTTTTGTAAATATCTACAACAATTTTGCCGAGTCAAGAAACGGGCAGAGAAGACGGAGACGCGAGCTTTTCATTTAGGGGTAACTACATGTAGCAGGTAATTTCGAAATCTTTATCAAAGAAAATGTGGAGAAGTACTATTTTCTGAAAATTTCAAGCACATCCAATATTTCTATCTTTATTTATCGACCAAACCTCTAAACAACAAAGGCGATAAAGGATTAGAAAAAGAGACTAGTTTGGACTTTGGCATTTTCATGGCTTCAGAAACGTGTACAACTATGCATACTCAAATAAATGTGAACAATACAAAAAGACTGCTTACAAACAAACACTTGCTGAGTAGAGTGGCCTGAAATATACCACAGAATGGTATGAAAAGATTGAAAGCAGGATACTCGAAAGCAGAAGTAAGATTCTGTAAGGATAAATATGTCAGGCCCTCTTTTAGACGCATGCTCAAACAACAGAAAGAGATAGATGCACCTGGCCTCCAGGATTACCGAGTTTGGTACAAAACATCAACAAGTCCAAAATGGGATGTGTTTAATTTTGGGGGTATTCTAGCAAAGTGAATGGGTTCTGTACAAAAGGAGTAATGGCAAGAGTACATCTGACCCCTTCTCAAACTTGCTTGGTTTTTGTCAAAGTCAAAAATCATTACGGCTGGATGTGGAACTCTCTGCCAAATTTTTCACACATCAAGGAACAGATTACAATAATGATCAATGGGCATATTGTTTCACCTTGTTTTTAATTATAAAGTTAAACCCCACATATGGTTATTAACTCCATTTAAGCAGCAATTCTAAACTTGTTTGCCTCTTATCTTTCAAATTCAGAATTGGAAATCCTAGTGTTACAGGGAAAAGAGATTATACAAAAGGCGACCAAAAAAGTTTTCTTTCAACATTTCAAAACGACCAAAAAATTCACAGATAATATTCCAAACAAAACTTTAAAAACAATCATACTACAAACTGGAGAATGGAAGGTAATATGCAACTCGGTACACAGTTTATCCATCCACTAACCTTATCAACTGCCCAACCTCGTCAACTACTCAGAGAAATTCTCAAGAGCCGATTAGCCACCCTGTGCACAACTCAACACTCCCCGCGAAAATAGCTCAGTTGTCCCACGACACCGTCCAACCGTGACGCGGTAAAATGGAAAAAAATCCCCCGCCACCGAACATCACGCAAACATTACTGTGATCGTTGGTGACGGCTCGAAGCCGACTTTTCCCATCCAAGTTCCGCCTCCGTACTTCATCACTTCCCCAGATCCAGATATCAGACAACCACTTACACGATTTAGCTGGCATTCTGGCTATATTTAGCGTTCAAAGAACGGCGATTCTCGGAAAAGCTTACAAAGTACAAACCTGCTGTTTCTAGCGAATACAACAAGCAAGCACGTGGGTCGAGGGGTCAATTCATCCAGGGAACCCGGAAGTTGGGTAACTTAAAGGAGCAGTCCAGTTAAAAAAATATTCAGATTAGTAAAGAAAAACTGCACGAATTAAATGAATTACCAGACAGATTAGCTAAATAAACTGCATGGAATAAACAAGAGAATTATGTGTTCTTGCAATTCGAATGACTATTCGGAGTTTAAACAGATTTAATCTTTATTGAGGTTATTATTTCTCTGGACGTTTTATATTAACATTTTCTAATAGAGCGGGTTTTGTAAATGACCACATTTGACGCGGTTTGTATGACGTCACATTGAAAGGGGGCATGCAGTGGGCTGGCGCTGCTAGCTGCTTACATCATTTGTCAGAAAGGTACTATTCGTTTAAGAATAATTTGTTGCCACGAGAGGGCGTGCTTTCCTAAATAATTTGTGTAAACCGGAACAAGTATTTTGTCTCCAACAAGAGCATAAGCGGAAGACAGTGTTTCGTGTAACTTGTAAAGTTGTAGTGACGTTGAAGCCTGAATTTGTTGTCAAGTTGCCTTTTTAATTCGTTTTCGTTCTCTGTATGTAAGTAGATTAAGTTGGTTTTTCTTTTTTACGAAGTGCTTTTTGAAATTATTTGTTTGTTTTATTGTTAAAAAATAACTGCCCTAACTTTGTCTCAGTGGCTCTCACTTTCAATGACTTTAATGCTTTTAACTTGAGCACATTGTTACTTAGGCTAACTTAGTTAGGCCTACACTGAGTTGGACATGTTTGACATGACACTGACTTTTCATGTTTGTCACATGCCCAACCATGTCAACTGTGTCCACGACATAGTTGGGGGAAAAAATGTTGCGTCCTGACTCCACTTCAGCAGTTGTCATGGTTGTGTACAAAGTCTATGGGAAGTGAAGAATATTTTACCGACAATGATACATAGGAAAAGTTTCGCAGTCCAGAATTCGTGTCTGTCCAGCATTTTTGTAATGATTGACTTTTATTGAGGTGATATATGATGAGAAAAGTGGAGTCAGGATGCAACATTTTTTCCAAGATTAGCCCCATGGATGATGGAATGTGTTTGTTGGTCATACAACACAGATGTTTTGTGCAGTGGTTAGCCTTTTTTAACATTTGGACACGTTAAAAAAGGCAATTTGTAGGGTCCAAGTTATTCGGACTGTGCAGTGGCATAGCTAGGTTTTTACTAGTGTGGGGGGCACCAGCTTTCAGTGGCGTGGTTTTGGGGGCAAGTTTTTGTTAAACTTGATCAATATCCATTCATTCATTTTTCTCAGTGGGGGGCACCGGGGGGAGGGGGCATTGGGAATGCGTGGGGGGGGATGTGACCCCCTCGGGCCCCCTGTGGCTACACCACTGGTTTTGTGTTAATAAGGTGTATTGGCTCTTTACATGTTACGGTACAACTGAAGTTTCAACAAAAGACTAAGATTAAGTACAGACAAATGGTTTTACATGTAAGACTGATTTGAATTTCATCAATGTTTCTTAGGGATTTCCCACAGTTTTGAGGCGGTTCATTACAGCTTACTATCTAAATGGCAAGCACAGCCAGGAAGTGTCTACAATTGAGTGGAAAACTTGTGGGTCGAATTGGAGCCTATTCAGCTATCTTGTACTGCACCGCTCACTGCATCACTGAATATGCCTTGGACTTCACCAGGGTGAGAGGAGCTAATGATATTCCTTTAGCAGTATCGCACGAGGGCAGTATTTTAGGTTGGGTTGTAGTATTTTTAGGTAGGGCCTTGGGATGGGACCTCAGAGGGCAGCAGCGAAAATGATGAAGCTTAAAGACGAACTGTGGCCCATGCATATGTGGACCTAGGGTGGATGAAATTCAATCGAAGGAATTTTTTGTAGAAATCGGAAGACGGCCACAGACAACTTTGGCAACAATGTTGAACTGGTTTGGTGTTGTGGCTCCAACATCACCTACATCATTCAGCATGCACTTGTTATTTATCAGAGTTCGTTCTGTCTAATTGTCTTATTCGTAGTGTAACAAACACAGCAAATACAAAGGCCAAGAGTTGAAGATTTTTCCTTATTTTTGCCTGTGGAAAACAAAGCTCATCCTTTATGGTATGGTAGAACACAATTGAGTATGTATACATGTTGTGATTTTAAGTGAAGCAGAAATTACAAATCATGATTTACTTTAATGGTTGAATTCTAATATAACAATGATTTTGTCTGCTTTTTTTAATCAGCATCATAACATTTATATTTTTATGATACAGTGCACAGGGCCATCCATGCAACCGACCATTGAAAATAATGACATTGTTCTGACTGAGCATATAAGTACAAAATTCTTCAACAAAGTCGATAAGTGAGTATCAGCTAATGGCCTTGATCGTTTTTCGTTTTCCTAGTTCCTGTCAAGATGCTGTAAAAGTTCAACATCTTCCACAAAATCCGTATATGAGATGGATTTCCCCGCCTACTGATCCCTCTGACCTTTATCCACTTTTTGTCTTCATTTCAGGGGCGATGTGGTTGTCTTGAGGTCACCCGTGGATCCGAAACAGTTCTTATGCAAGCGAGTGGTTGGTATGGAGTTTGATGAGGTACCAGTCAATCGCTGGAAGTTCTTGCGAACCAAAAATGTGAGTCATATTTTTCTTTGTACTCCAGTCCTCTCTGAGTTGAAGTGCACCCTCACCGTTGAAAGAATGACAGACTGGTAGTGTACAAAGTTTTCTAACCGTGCTCCCCAGTAAACGCGCATAAAACTGCATGCCTATGCAGCGAATTTGAACCAAAGGACTGTCAATTTCATTTGAAAACATGCCCTTTTTTGTTCCCACTCAGAGTGGAGCAGATTCTAACGGACAAGCCCCAGGTTTGTCAAAATAGACATCTTAACATAAGGATTGCCCTCTATATGTCTACTTTTCAATAACTTCAGTGCTGTTGTGTGAAACTCAGTAAGCACAGACTTTCTCAAAGTGAACACAATTGAGTACCTGTCCTTTAAAATATCTAAAAGAGATAACTTGGTTGTAGGAAGTCTTGTGGTTAGATAAGTCTGTAAATACTGGTGGTGTTGAGCTGTACAAAGCTTTCTGAAGGAAATACATGTCTCGTAAACCATGACTAGTCGCATCTTTTTTCTGAGTGCTCATACAATCCGTGTAAATTTGGAATCCACTATCTAGGATTTCTCATTCTTTGCACGTCTTCCTGATAGATTAAACTGAGGCGTTGCATTTCCTCCAGTATGGAAGACCATGTATGATCATGTCTGTTCTTCTTGCAGGTTCCCAAAGGTCACATATGGATCGAGGGTGACAACAGAACCAACTCGACCGATTCAAGGGAGTTTGGTCCAGTCCCGTTAGCCATGGTGAGAGGCCGTGCTGTCTTGAGGGTCAGTAGCCGCGAGTTCTTTCCCTTTGTTGGTTTTCGTCACTCAACCAAAGCATCAGAAAAAAATCCTGAAAAACAGTTGGATAAAGACGAAGCTGTTTTAGTAGTTTGAGTGACCGTTGGATGCATGAAACAAAGGGATTAAAATCGGAAGATTGAGGACTGTTTCATAAACCCTGAACTGTGTACATGCATGTGGAGAAACCCTCAGAATTGGAGGAGATGAGGTCCTTTGTGTCAGCGTGGATCGGATTCAAACCTGGGCCATGCATTTGGAAAGTAAGAAAACTTGGTTCGCCATGTAAACTGCCTGGATATGTGTGACGTGTGCAAATTCAATTCAATTCATTTCCAGCCCTAAGCTGCAGTCCATAGCCATGGTGTTGAAGTCATTGCTCTAGTCACTGTCATTCACTGATCCTAGAATTCTTAGATGTTTGATCACAATTTCTTGCTTCTGTTCTGCCATATGTTGAAATATCAAGGTGTGGCCGTGGGAACGGAGAGGCTACCTGGCCCCACACCCTGCCAGCAGGTGACCAAGAACCCCCCCCACCCTGATAGGTGAGTCACTCCCTCACCCTTGACCTGTGTTCTTTGAAACTTTGTCTCAGAAGCAGGTCTCCACCACCTGTTAGCCGAAGTGTCTATTCAGCTGTGCCTGTTTCACATAAATGCGTTCTTCACTTTGCACAAACAAGTCTCAACCTGTAAGCATTGTCCAACCCCCCAAACATTATCCTCAGTGGAGAGTTTATTCTTAGAAGATGAGCATTCCTTTTGTATCCTCTTGGAGTATGTCAATGTCTTCAGTTTCCCAGTGAGTAGGGCCATACCCCAAAGCTGTTAAAGGCCGTTTGTTTTACATTCCCCCCCCCAATGTGTTCTACTTTCTCCACCCCCTTTGGCCATTCAGATACTCCAAATATTGATTGCTAATTAGATCAGGATGTATACTATGCACATTTTTAGCTGACAAAATTTTTCTGAGTCTCTTTTGATGATGTTTCATTTGTGTATTTGCCACTTAAATGTGAAGTGGGTTATTCTTGACTGATGGGACTGGAATGACAAACAGGAACCTTTCCTAAAAGATGAAATGTGAAGTAATTTATCCGAGTATTTGTTCCATATTTGGTACAAGTAAGACGTACAAAATTATCTACACTAAATTGTCAGCAGGACTGTTTTTATGTGTTTTTATTTTAAATGAGTGTTTTCAAACATTGACACAGAAAATACACAATTAAACATGTCTTGTCTTTTAAAATCAGCATTACAGCACACATCAATCATAAGTCTATTAAAGGTAGACTCGTAGTTCAGTATTCTTTGTATTTTGTCCAAATAAATGGAATTTTTATCTAAGCATATTTTTTCAACTCACCCTCGAAGTCATTTTTATTCTACTTTTCAACTCTTCGCATGTAAATTACAAATTCCATGCATGAAGACTACAAAATGATTACATCAACTCTTTGACATTTTTGTCTTGATTCTGTACACCATTTTTTGTGTCCTAGTTACTGTTGGTGTTTTAGGGGTTAGTTGGCTGGGAACATTCCGTTTACAGTAATTTCATGTTAAGAGAGAAAACGTTGCTAAAACGTTATAAATCATTGTAAACTATCAAGATTTAGAATTTTATTGAGATTAACCACATGAAAGCACAGTGTGAACCCCCCCCCCCACAACCCCAACGGTTTAACCGACGCAGTGTCATCTGATACCACACGGTTCCCCGGGGCATGGGGTTGACTTACAAAAACGGAAATATTGGCGTGCTGGTCTGGTGTTTACGGACCCAGTTGTCTGCTTGACAAACTGAAGTGGCCCCTAACCATGGAGAAGAGAAGTTGAAAACATGCAAATTTTGTATCCTACAGCCAATGGTTCTTTTATTTCTCCTCTGTGAAGTTGTGCAACTGTGCTTTACGTGCGCTTCATGATGAGAGAGTGGAGTAGAGCTTTTGCATACGGCTGTTTTATGAGGGATCCGATGATTTGGGATTGTCCGTTTACAGTGTATATGCATTATATCACTGAGTGGTTTCGTTTCGGGTTGGTTGAGGGCGCTCTTTGAATTTTTCCATCGGTTTTCCGTTCTGCCCCTCCCCCCCAAAAAAAATAATTGGGAGCTACTCCGACCAACCTATCTCACCTCCAACTATAGGATATCGCAACGGTCGTGTGACCTTGTCAAAGTTTTTCCATGAATGCATCCTTCATAATACCGGGTGGCGGTACTGGACGCGTTACAGACTGGGACGCGCAGTCCTTTCTCCCCTGAGGGGGGGTCTATTCTCCCCGCCCTACTTCCAGACGAACGCGGCAGATGTCCACTCGAGATTCGCGGCGTCGCCTTGAGATCAAGAGTCAAGGAGTTCAAACAAAATGAAAGCGTTGTTTGCTCAGGACGATCGATATTCATGTACATCTTTATGTTTAAAACGAAAGGGGAAAATTAGAATAAAACCACCTGCAGCCAAACACGGTAAAGAAGAGAAAAAAATTGTTTCACATTAAACTGCTCCACTGACAAGCAGCGTATTCCACACCTCCTGAACCAATAAAAGGAAAAAAACCCTTTTTTGATGTAGACGTGTTCTTTTTTCCAAGTCCTACAAACGTCTGCATTTTTCAAATCATTAAGCTAGACCTTATCACAGTGCAGACGCTTTCCTATAAGAATCATGCAACCAATGATAGATCGTCATAAATAGCCTTGAGCGTCCACTAATTTACATCTCCGAGCGTGTCATCTCCTATTAATTATCGTTTAGCGGGGTGGGCCATTTTCCATTAATTAGCGCGACTTCATACTATAATTGGTGGGTGGGTAAACAAACACGCGCGACTTGTAAAGCGCCACCTGGCGACTACGATATTGTCGTCGGCGATAATTACATCGGACGTGCGTATCGCACGTCTGAATTGGGAACCATGATACCGGAAACGGAATAACCTCGCTTGAAATGAATGACTAATAACAATGTCAGTGATTATTTGATAGGTTAATTATAAGACTTAGTGACACTTCTTTCCCCGGAAGCGTTTATTTGGGGAAGATATGAATTCGACTGACCATTTGCGGGCGCTGGGGGCGCCCTTGAGGCTTTATTCTCTTTCTTTGTTATAAATTACTCTCAGCATAGGCCTAGAGTGGAAACGTCTTTTGGGTATGATTTCAGCCGCCAGCGTTGCCTAAAGTCTCACTGTTTGGGATTCAGCGACAGTCTCAACCTGTTCTTGTTTTTCAACAGATGCAGTGCAGATAGTTTTTAAAACCCACCAACATTTTCTGTCCTGGTTTAAGGTTAATTGTCCTGCTAGGGACATGGCTCGCTCGGAATCATGGCAACCGTAAAAATCAGCCACTCTTTCGAAACACCGTGGGAATTTCCCAGAGATACAATGTACGGCCTGGAAATTGCTGTTACTTTTCAAAAGGTTGCTTGTGAACAAACAAACATAATTATATCGCCGTTCCACCATTGCATTGTATGTTCGTACCGGTGGCATGCGCTGTTTCACAGCTATTGTGTTTAGGATCTCTTTGATTGTAGTTGGGTAATAAATCTTGTTCTGACCAAAATAAGAAAGGTCCGTCACTCGATATGGAAAGCATTGCCATATGAATGTTGCTATAAGTATCGGGCTATTTGTTGACTTTTCTATAATTTTGTTAACACCGATAGATGCACTGTTGTTTGAGTGGAACGAACTGAAGTAAGCCATTAGTGCATGGAATAGTTTAGAGCGTGGTACCTGTAGTGGTCGGTTACGAGGTTGAAGCAGGGAAATGTATCGCAGAACAGAGCGCTAGAAAGACAAGTTTGAATAGATGGCTGGAGTGAAGCAGAAAAGAACGAACTCAATGGAGCATAACTGGGCAAAGATTATAGCAGAGCTGACTGATGCAGACTAGAATAAGAACACAGTTTCGTCTGAGAGCAGAGTAGTGTTTAACTATGGCCTTCGATCTAGACCAAGAAGGGGCGCCATTTTCTCAGCAAGGGAGAATCCTTTGGTCAGAACTGATCTTGGCTCGTTCACGAAGGACTAGGAAATGCAGTTGTGTGGTCACATTGCTCCCAAGAAAATGAACGCTGCCGACCAAAGCGGCTCTTTTCAACCGATGACGGGGCGCTTCTGCTTAAAGCGCAGAATGAATGAGCTGGACCGAAACTGAACATATTAGCAGGACAAAGCAGAACATAACTGGACGGAACCAAACAGGGCTAAGCAGAACATAACTGGACGGAACCAAACAGGGCTAAGCAGAACATAACTGGACGGAACCAAACAGGGTAAAGCAGAACATAACTGGACGGAACCAAACAGGGCAAAGCAGAACATAACTGGACGGAACCAAACAGGGCAAAGCAGAACATAACTGGACGGAACCAAACAGGGCAAAGCAGAATATAACTGGACGGAACCAAACAGGGCAAAGCAGAACATAACTGGACGGAACCAAACATGGAAAAAGCAGAATATAACTGGACGGAACCAAACAGGGCAAAGCAGAACATATCTGGACGGAACCAAACAGGGCAAAGCAAAAATAAGACAATAAGACAATACAAACAACAGCAAATTAAAAGAGGACCGTGAGTGTATGAGAGCAGAACAGAAGCAGAGCACAATAAATGAAAATAGAGCAAAGGCAAGACAGATGTAAGACTGCCAAGCAAATTAGCACAGAGCAAGCATACCTTGATGAGCATCTCAGTAGCGTAGATTTGCCGCCCCGAGACCGCCATTCCTCGCAGACTCCCTGTCAACTTTCCGCTGAGCAAATTTAATTGCAAAATTGTCGTAGGACTGGTGTGTTACCATAGACGTGTGCGTGATATTGTCAAAGCTATCCCCTCTGGGTGCGTTAACAGACACCCGATACTCCTTTACAGGAAGTTCGCCATATTGCCTCAAGATTTCTGATCCATTTTTTTCTTGAGTGCGCGGAACCTTAATTTCATTTGTGTTTAAACGTGTGGAATTATTACTCATTACACGGTTTATGACTTGAGTACAATGTAATAAAGCACCAGTCTCAATAAACTCAGGCATTTTAGATTTTGTATCTCCTTGCACATATTTGGAATTACATATATAGGATCAATTATGAGATTCGATTTCCCATCAGCAATGCAGGCATTGGGTTTTTTGTTCGCTATGACTTTTTCAATCAATCTTAACTCTTTATTTTCTTCATTTTGTCTGTTGTCTTGGGTTAGGAAGGAAAGAGAAACGGCAAAAAATGTTGACTTGTTTTGGAAAGTTTAGGTCTTGAAACTGGGTTGTAATATGATGTTCTTGAATTAATTTCAAAATGTACAGGAGCTTAATATTTTGTATGTTCAAGATGAAGACGTATTTTCACTACCCCACTCTACCTACAGCCGATGTCACAGGCTAAAACATGTCAACCTAGTCGGTGCTGGCAGCGAGAAAACACAGCGAGAAAAAAGGAGGGGAAATGTAATTAACTAGGTTTATGGCAACAAAAAGTAGCATATTATTTATGGTCGTTGTGGGCGTTAAGTGCGTGGTAGAGCTGAGCGCGCGCCCAGCGGCAAGGTAAGGGGAGGATCGACGCTATTCTCGGTGCTCGGTGGGCGATGCTTACACGGTGGTGTGTATACGTAGCTGGACTACTGCTTGTCAAACTGACATATGGACTGAGTCGATTTTCTGGCAAGCCCAGAGGAATGGTGCTATCATCAAAATCGAAGGTCTACATTAACTCCAGAATATTTCTCGTTTTTCCCCCGTGATTGCAAAGTGTGAAAGAAAAGCCTGTGTGGTCATGCTACATTGTAGATGTTTCTTTTATGTACAAGTAATAATAAAGTTATTCCTGTAACATGCTTGCGTCTTTTAAATACCATCATTTATGTTTACTTTCTTCTGTCGAACCCGCGCCTTTTCTGGCAAATCACAGCACCTTATTGGTGTTATGTGTGCGTACCACCTGTCCACGAGCGTTGTGCCACCGCTGTGTTTAATTCTGGTTGCCGAATTTCACTATGGATTCATTTCTACCTAAATTTTTATTAAAATACCGATGACAACCGCTGTCAAATAAAGTCATAACTCGTTCCTAAGAACTTGTCGTCGATTAACAAGTTTTAGAATTTGAAATAAAGTCAATTAAGTGTCATTCATGCAGTTTTCTAGAGAGGTTTGAATTTACTGTAGTGTCTTATAATTCTTACACGATGAAATATCTCCTGGTAGGTTTCCTTCGACGTATTTATGTTAGTTCCCTCCCTTCCCAAAATCCTCAATATTATTATGCAAACAACACCATGAAATGGCCGTTGGGTAGACCTAATCAAGGATCCCGAACTGCTCAATAACTCATGAAACGCCTTACTACCTATCTCACTCCACGAGAAAATTCAGCTTTGTCGAAGGGCCAAGTTAAACTTTTTTTCTGGAGTAACTTGTCGGACTCAGTGGAGCGGCTAACGCGATGCGACGTTCCCTCGCACCGCGAGGCGAGGCAAGTCATCAAGCTCGGGCCGGGCTTCGGCCGACTTGGGCCCTTCTGAGGTTTCGCGTTGCGGACAAATTGGTGAGGGTTCCCCCATGTTTTAATAAGCTTGGCTTGGTTTTCAGCGAAGGGATGATTATGTCGGGGATGATGTCAGGGAGGGAAGGTGGTTTATGATGATGTAACTGCTCCTGGCAAATTTCGGCGCAAAAAGATCTTATTTTCGTTCCATTTTTGTGTCTTCAGCGACTAATCGAGACCGTGGCTCAAAGGGTAAAACTCGAACTTTACGATCGCATCGACCAGCTAAGAATAATCATGCCTTCCCATGAGTCTGTCAGTTTTCGATTGTTGATTTGGTTGTTGAGATGGGTTATTATTTAAAAGAGTATTTAAAGTTTTGGGTGAGAGGAACTAGTGTTGGGGATGGGAGAGCCAACAAAGAGGGTGGATGAACGATTTCTGCTTTTGGTCTTTTGCTGCGAAATTTCTCTCTAACTCCTGTCATCTTTGCAGGTTGTCTAATTAAAGGACGTATTGTCCATAGTCTCCGTTCAGACCGTTAGTGGGATAATGTCTACAACTGCTCAGTGCTTATAGTTTGCAGTACATTCACGCCAGTCAATTAGTAACGTTTGTGTTGAAGACTTTGTGGGCGAATCGCCACATTTTTAATTGTACGTAGCTCTGAAATATACTCTCGCTTCTATGTTGCAATTATGCCCAAATGCTGTTTCCCAGACATGGACATCAGTTTGGTCTCTTGCCCCGAAATCTTAGGTATTACGCGGAAAGCTTCGAAGCATATATGTTTTCGTCATTATCGCATCAACACACTGATGCAGTCCGGGTCCTTAAAATCACCAAAGTAAGGCCTAACACCGAACCGCAAACAAAACCGACGTTTGAAAAAAAAAAGCGCTGAAGACCCGGTATCCATTACTTTCATCGTTGCTGTATTCATGTCCCTGCTGGGTACGTTGGTCGGGACGATCATGTGCGGCGCGCCAAAAGCACCGCGCGGGAAACGGCGTTGTTGACTTAGCTCTAATGCGACCAGCAATTCTCCAAGAATTAAAACTTGGGCGTCCGAGGGATGTTTTTGTAATGAAGATAAAACGATTTGCCGCCGTGTTATCAGTGCACAGCGTCTTCGGAGACAGGAAAGATGGCGAACGGGGAACATTTCAGGAGGATGTGGGACCAATAATGATACGGGATATGAGGAGCTAAATTCTTATGAAACGTTGAAAGATTGAGTTATTAAAACCTCTTTACTGGAAATTGTTTGAAAGCTTCATTATGTGTCAAAAAGATTTCGATACTGAACACCCTTAGGAATTATTTAATCTGGAATAAGTTTTGTCGTGGAAAAACATACTGCTTTGGAATTTGTTTTTCTGACGATAGTGTATCAGCGTTGGGATGACTTGAGAGTTGGAATGAGGTCAGAAAGTTTGCATTCGTCCACTGATTATGTTACCCCGGGCGACTTAAATTCAAACGTTTTGGCAAGCCCGGGGGATCGTTACCAACATATAGTGCATGCAGTCGTGCCTTAGATCGGAATTTTTCAGTGTCATTGTGTAAACATCTCTACGTTGCGAGGAGATAGTGTTTTCATGGAGATTCTCCCATTCTGACTGGTCTCTTCACTTTAAGCTCGATGGAACATTGACATGCCATTGGCTGCTCAATGCAAAGTTTATCAATGGGTTATGCAAATGTGACAATCAATCAACCAATGGTGTGGAACGCTTAGGTGCGCTGTGGTTCTGCCCAGCCATTCACGGTTGTCCATCACTCTGTTGTCTGCAGGAGATTTCATTATCTAATCAAGGAGGACACCGCGTTAATGGAGTGTCTGTACTTGGTACGTCACATCCAGCAAGCTATCTGTCTCAACTGTACCAGACAAGACTGTTTGTCCGATTCCTACCCCATCTTCGACTCATTCTCTGTCGGTTTCTGTGGAACTAAAAAGGTAAGTGAGTCTTTTACAATTATCCTGGGTATTTTCTCCTTCGTTGGTTTGATTTTTTATAGTTGAGTGTTTTAGGTCAGATGTGATTTGAGAGCTCGGCGGTCAAATCAAGTAACGATAAGTCGGCCATTACGACCGAAGATACCTCTGCGTGCTAATCGACGCTGTACGCGAGCTAATGGCGTGAGTTTAATTTGCAACTGTGAACGTTCTGGAAAAAAGAAATTAGCTTTGTCAAGCGTAAGAAGGACAGTGAGACTAATGCCTGTAGGAAGCTAGCTCTTTTACCAGAGACATTTCTTACTTATTCCCTAATGTAGTTAACAGAGGACTAAATTGTATTTCTTGCTAGGTTCTTTCAGATGCATGCCGTGAGCATCGAAAGATAACTCAATACATCCACATTTCTAGTTCTCTCTAATTTCTCTACCTACAATATAACAGTATTACAACTTGAATCGTTGTCGGTACTTTTTGGTAAAATGGGTCGGATTTCAGTAGCTTAGGTTCGAGTGAATGGTTGATGTAATTTAAGATTGAAATATTTAAATTTTCTCCTATATAGTGTTGAATGGAACTTGTTCTTTAACACCTGTCTGTACCCGGTGGTTCTTATGACATAAAACATTCAAAATGCTTTCACGGGTAAGCTAACTTTTTGGATGTTTCCATGTTTTTTCCATGTTTTGCCTCTGGAGATCACTTCTTTGTGAAAACGGATTGCAAATACATAGAACTGGTTCTGAAATAATGCCGTTGTGTATTAGCCTTTTGCATTGAAAAAGCGTGAATTTCATCACCTATCAAGACTATGGATTTCCCCTTCATGAAAATGGTGCATGTTCTGCGGTTTTTGGGTTTTGTTTTTGTTTTGTCTTGTGTTTGTTTTGTTTTTTGCTTGACCTTGCAAGCTGCTTCTATCCCTTCACCAACCGCCTTTTTGTCCTTCACCTTCACTGCCATTTCGGAAACATCATACCTCGTCAGTTGATCAAAGCCGTCGACGTCATTGCTTCATAATGTGATCTTCTTGTTTTACTGGAGAGGGCGCTCCGAACCATGGTGACAGTGTTGTTCGAGGATTGCATTAATCCTTTTACAAGTAGTTGTTTAATACGGGCGCGCCCAGGCGTTTTACAAAAGAGCGCCTCCAAGAGTTTGCAACGGGTCGACCAATCACAGTGCGCGAAATCCAGTTAGCTTGTTTTCTTCCGAGTAACCAATCAAGCCAGATCCCGTTTCAAATGATAATGCAGACTTGCAAAGTGTCAAGTTCTGCAGTCTGAGAGTTAATATAGTATACAGCATGGTCAAGAATGCCTGAATATGAAAAGAATCCTTCTCACAATGATTGGCTGAACAAAACTCATGTAATCAGTGACTACGACGTTTTATCCCAACGCTAGAGTTTGCGCCTCGCGAAAATGTAACAGCGCCCTCATTATGGTCAATAAACTAATCAGAAGTTACATTTCCCTGTCCTATTCAGCATTAAACAAGTCATCAAAGAAACCTTTTGAACGAACGAGTTTGTCAAAAATGAGACCAGTACAATCCGGCCTTATTTCAAGTGCACCCCCAAACGGGAAAAGAAAGACAGATGGTTGTATGTTTTCCGAGCAGGTTCTTGTACGCCTTCTGCGTGTACACAAATACCTTACATTAAGGAATAAATTTGTTACGCTTACGCAGCGTGGTCCGCGTCAAACACGTCACTTATCTCCATTATGAACGCGCATCTATGCGGTGAGTCCCACAGACATAAATGTGGTGAGTCCCCCCCCCAAAAAAAGAACACGCCCTCTTCTATTGCGCTTGGTACTGATTACTGTCCCGATGAACCGACAGAGGCTGTTATTAAAAGGGATTTTTGTCACTCTGTGTATTTCGTAAGCTGGACTTGGAAGAGGGCGCCCTAACCATTCACCGTTAGTTCAAGAGTGGTACATGTATTATTCAAAAGCATAAATAACCATCGAACCAAATGCTACAGCTGCAAGAAAGATGATGATTTTTTTCTCTGTCATTAAAGTATGATTTGTGTAGTGGATTGCTCTTGGTATAAGACTATTCCAAGAGTGAAGTTGGAACGCTCCTCAATTTAGGCCTAATTACGGAAAGCATCTCTCATCCCGCAAGTTTATCGCTGGAAAATAAATGAAAATACTCTCAGCTGTGAACAAATATCGCATTCATACCGACAAATGGAATAACCTTTACATAGAGGTAAAGCATCTGCATTCTCAACAACAGTAATTGTAGCTATGACAAAGCAACAATATCGCACTTTATACCAAAACGTAACAAACATGAAGACGACAGCATAGCCTACAATGTTCACTTCATAAGCGGCACAAGTAACGATTCTCCCTTGTCGAGCCTCCCGTAACAGCAAGATAATACTTTCGTGTCAGTAAACATTGAAACGAAAGAGCAAATAACCAGACAACAAAAAGCCTTGCCTAGCTCGATCTAACGTGTGAGGTAGAACTAGGAACTCCTCTTTAAACCCAGCAGCTCATCTCTTTCGCTATACAGAATAAGAACGTGCGAAACCGCGTCAACCTCATCTGGCTTAATTACGGCTATTTGTCGCGTTACCTATGCCTGCCTGCGCCCTACGCTCGCTTGATTGGATCCTTCCCTATCCTGCTCATGGTTCTGCTCGTCATATTTTATGAATAACCCTCCTCTGGAGTCCTTGCTTCAATTTATTAGCAAATGGCAACACCAGACTCACCTTGAGAATGGAGGGGGTTTAGCCCCATAATCTTCCACACTTCCTCGTCTTGGCTTGTCGCGCGGAAAAGCGTGCTCGCTTATTCCGTACTGCCCGAATGATACTGTAAAAAATGACTGTAGCAGAAGATAAGTGATTTTTATAATCTTATCCTTCTCAGGAATTTATTCGATTATCCTATGAATATAATGCAAGCCGCGTTTCAGTGCTGAAAACCATGCCCAACCTAAACAAAACAGACACCTACACAGACAACTGAAGGACACGGGTGTTGCCATTAAATTGCGCATTGAATAAATGAAACGAGGGCAAACTTTCGAGCGAATGACTGGCCAGGAGTTGCATTTGATGATAAATATTTGACGATTTCATGTGACTTAATTTGTGTTGAAACATCTGCATTATTGATGACTCTTTTGGTTACGAAATGAGGTCTTCTTACGGTCACACGGACTGCATACTACGATGGAATAATTAATGTCACCGTTGTAGAAACTTACTTTGCTTATACAGCCGCGCAGTTTTTCCTCTAATTTAAATTAGCTTTAAAAAGCTGTTCCCATTTTCGATGATATTGACTATTATTTGGTATCATTTTGCAGTATGTTAAGTAACAAAACATAATGGAACAATAATACATCGTTTAAACCATACGTCATCGTTTGGCACAGCACTCAAGGCCTAGGCCTACATTATTGTTTTTAAGGAAGTTTAACCCTTTTCGTTTCATTTTGCTTCTTAAATAATAACGAGCTAGAATTTGTGAGCTTCTTTCTCGGAAAGTGCAAAGATTCCAGCATCGAATGAACATATTGAGCTTCGAGGCGCGCGTTGTAAGATCACCCGTCGTGCCAACGTGCGGTCTCTCAGCAGCCAGCGAGCGAGGCTCTTCCTGCCGCGTTGATTTGCGTTTTCGCTCGGCGTAGCAATGCTCTTCCGCTCCGCTTCCTGTCCTCTGTGATCCGGGAATGGCGTTGATGTGGGTGGCGGGCGTTATGCATGCTTCAGGTGTGTATATGTACACGTGTTCTGTGTCACTGAGCGACTATCGAAGGGAGGATCTTCGGAATTTTCGAGAGGGATATATCCCAGCTGCACTTTAACCAGAAAATAATGCTTAATCTGTTTATCATGAATTTGCTACGAGGGAAGAAATATGCTTACGCTTTACAAGCATTTTCCTTCAAAAACTTGGTTATAGAAATGGAAAACTGACTACATTACACCGCATTCTGCTGAAAGATTGAATATTAAACTCTGTTGTTATTGATTTCGTCGTATATAGTTAAACAGACATGTTGACGAAGGGACAGATCGACCAAAGATAGTGTTTTACCGAGGCTTGCCTTTTACATGAAGCATTTTTCAATCTTCACATTCAAAATTGATCTTTCATGGTTCAGATTTGGGAAGTAGTTTGATTTCTTTGAATATCAGTCCCTTAAATATCAGTACTTTGTGAATTCTCCCATGCAAAGAAAAGTTTTCGTGGAACTGTGAATACGGACAACAATAAAGGGAACAATGGAAAATTACAGCAATGGGCGCGCGTCTTTAATTCTCGGCTGATAAAGCACGCCAGTTAATTTCGCCAACGTTATTTTCGTTAGACCGAAAACAGTCAGATTTGGCTTTTAATCTCCACTTTGACTCCCGACAGTGAAAAGTACTTGAAACCCACAGAAAATTCGCGCTGTACTTGTGACGTTGAACAATTCTCTCGTTAAGCTGAGAGGTAAAACATTTTCATCGAACGTCACAACATTAAGCCGAGAATGGTTAACGACGGCGGTTAAACACGGGACATTAGCCGGCTAACATGTGGAATGGAGCTACGCCAAAAAGGCAAGCGTGGTTTCAGCCGTTCTTCCGCGGAGTTGAGCCTGTATAGCGTCTGGGATTGAGGGTAAGGGTGATTAACCGTTAATCCCGAGGATCTGATGATCGCATGCGCATCCATCTGTGATCATCAAATCACGGGATTTGTCACGGGCTTTGGAAAGTCCGCTACAATCATCCTGTACACCGAGTGGCGTGAAACCTGCACGCGTCACACTGAAGGTTTTCGCGCACGTGCTGATATTTTTCAGCAAGCATCGACTACATGTACACAAAACGGTGTGTGCGTTACGTTATGCTTGTGTAGGCCTTAGGTGATTGTGCAACAACCAAAGTGTGCTTGCACAAAGCTTTTTAGCAAATTGAGAGTAAATAATGTGATACCTCACTCGTATGATAAACCTCAACAAATACAGAGTAAATTGCTTTGCAATGTTGTGTCGTATGGGCTCCCTTTCCATGTTAACAAAGTTCACTAATCCTTATCAGAAAGCCGCGTATACATTGCTCAGAAGTGTTTTGCGTCAGTGGCTTAAATTTGCAGAAATAAAATGAAATTGACAAGCATACCAAACTCCGTCACATTCGCCATGTTCATGGGATCGTTTTGGTGGTTAGAACGAATGCTTTTTCGGTGGAGTCTGTTCGGTTAATCGCTTTGCAGTTCTTACCCAATACGGGCGATTCACAATACTACGCCTCAAAGTTTCACAACGCTTTGACCAATCACAGTATGCGAAACCTGTCAATCCAATGCATGTTTCAGAGGATTGACAGATTTTGAGCGATGTGATTGGCCAACGCATTGCAAACTCTTGGAGGCGCACTACTGTGAAACGCCAGTATTGAAATCACCAAAGAAATCTCCGACGTTCCAAACCGCACGTTTCGCTTCCTTGTTTTTTTCTGAGAAGATGCATGCGTGTGAGAAGTATGTAGTGACTGATGGGCCAGTGTTGTCGTGCTGTCTTTGTACCTTGCTCTCTGGAGACCCTGGTTCGACTCTTGCCAAGGCTGATTTTTCCCTCGTTTCGTGAGGTTTCCTAAGAGTTAGTAATGTTCTTCTCTTTCTCATCATAAAAGATAATTGGTTACCCTCCTCGACTGTCGCCTCTAGACGCTGAAGGACTGCGTTCGTACCGTAACGCTGAAAAAGGGATCCGAAAAACGCCTTATTTGCATTCCTAATTACCTTCGTAAGCAGTTACTTTCATTTCGCTCACACATCTGGGTTTCTCACCTTTTTCTTTGATGACATCATATATTTGTTTTGCTGCTCAGAAACCCATTAGGTTTTCCCGGGAAAGAATGGACCCTCAAACGCCATTATGGGATAGGTACCGGTATAAAGACCCGTCCGAAGGAAAGCACCGGCGCAGCTAAGCAGATCGAGCGCGCCTAGCTCCGGACGGAGACGGGGAGGAAAAAGCAGCTCCGTCCCGGCCTGCCCCCAGGGCCCGTGCCTGGTCAGCCTAGCGGCACTAATTCGGCGCCGCGGAGTCTGTCTCCTTGCGCTAGGCAAAGCGGTTGCTCTATAGCATTCAACTCCAAGTTCACATCTCACATATGTACAGAGGCAGCGGGCCCATCTACCAGCCCTGGGCGACAAAATCGCCATGAACATTGGTTTTCCACGATTCCCCCGGAATTAAACCAACTATTAAGAAAAATCCATTTGTGCGTCGTCCCCTTGTTTCCTCGCCGCCAGTTACCAGCAAATTCCAATTCCTTCATCGACATTTTCTGTTATAATGCTGAAAATTTCATGAGATTTCTGCGAGACCTTGTGTGTTTTCATGTGTCAGGTCATTATACTTTCATCACCTGTAGTCTTTGTTTTAATCCGGCGTCATTAACAAGAAGCTTTGTGTACAAATTAAAAGATTGGAAGTTTCCTTTTGAGAACCTCATAAATAAGTTTTACGCAGCGGCTGGGTTGCTTATGTCGACGCTGTCGTTCTTAGTCATCGTGCAAGGAACGTTGCGATCCGTGCCGTAGATTGTTGAAACTGCTTTGACTCAATTCGTCTGGTAACTTGACGGTTACAACCGCTTTGCGGTTTTCTCCCAATCTGATTGATACAAGGCTCTGACATTCCGGCATTGGTAGATGTTTGGGACGATATGTGTTGTGCCCTTCATCATGAACGCGGATAGAGCGCCATCGCTATCCTGTAGCATCTGAAAGATACTTGGGCCTTTACCCTTACTGTATGTCAAGTCTCCAACAGACATCTGCTTTGCTATATGTTAACATATTATTCACACGGTTTTGGACTCAATCCTTGCCGCCAATAGGCCTATTCGATAAACATGAAACAAAAGTCATGCTTGTCTAAGAGCAATGAAATTCAGGCGTCCATTTCATCCTTTCTCGTAGATAGAAGAGGGAGTGCGGTGCACCGTACGCTTCGTGGAAATCCAGTCTTTCACGCCGGTTCCCCCACAATCGCCACCACGCCCCCAGGCGGTATAAATACCCTCTGTGCCGTTTTGATTGTCATAATAATACCCAATAGTTCAGCGCCAAGTTCATGCCATTCAAGATGGCGTAATATGTAGATGAACCACTTCCGGATTATTGCGGACAGCCTAGCGCCAAAAGAAGAACCGCAAAGGTTGACCAAGAAAATATGCTCCACTAAGCAAAACACAAAAATTCTAAGACCTCGGGACTTGGCGTTTTGGGTTTTTTTTATTTCAAGCAAGTGCACTTTTTTATATTCAGAGCGCCCTCTTTCGATCATGTCTGCCGTTGTTAACCTCCAACTTCATCATGCACAAGTCTCTAGCTTGATGTGGTGGACACAGAGACGGTGCTGGCAAGTTTTCTTGTTTAAAGGTTGCCTTACGTGAAAGCCAAAATTATACCATAATCTTCACATTTTAGCTCAATAGGTGGCGGGCATAACTTGTGGTCTTTCCAGGTTGCAGAATGCCCAAGCTGACATTAGACGTAACTGCAGCCGTAGCGACCTGTTTTGGTCTCTGCTGCCCGAACATGGCAATTCAGTGCCAAGGGTTGATCGCATATCCGATTCAGTTGTCTGACAGGTATTACGCAGTGTACATTTCTCTGACAAATCTTTGATTTCATTTCAGGGAAGTGATTTTTTTGTTCAGATAAAGAATTTACCAATTCTTCGAAGGTTCGGCTGCTCGCATGTACTGTTAGATTCGAGTAAAAGTACTATCTCAATCAAAGAATCGTTGCAGGTCATGAAAAGGTCATACTTCTAGCCCCAGAATTGGTGGTCAGCATTTCCGGATTGAAAAAACACGAACCTTTCATTTTTTGCCGATCTCGATAAACCACAAGTGCCTCTGTAAACAACGAGCAGAGTGTAACCAACAGTTTGTGTACAAATTCAAAAGCGCGGCACAGTTGAAAATCGAGCTGGCGAGCTGTACGACGGACAATTGTCGTAAGTATAGCACAATGCGCGGCAGGAGCAGAAACAATGCCTTCAGTTTGCAAACGGAAATTCGACCTCCGAGAGGCAAAAATCCCGCGGCCAAAAACTACATGACCTTTTTAATGTAATCCTGGGCTTAGAAAAACAGATCAGTGGCAAATGTGGCGTCGGATTAAATTTTAATTGTCCCGAACGGTCGAACACGAAAGACCTCTTGGCAAATAAAGGCCGCGTGTTGGTCTCAGGGGCAGAAGGGAAACAAAGGCTTGTCTCTAGAAAGTCCAGAGAGAAAGGATTTTGTAAAATGAACAACCAATAATCCATAGGCCCTAAAGTTGTAATAAATGTAATCCAGGGCTTTGAGTAAACAGATTATTGGTCTAGGTTTGGCGGCAGCTTGTTGGCACTAATTGGCGGCAATTTCTCAAAGGTCCTTCCGCTACCCCAAATTACCATATTTTGGCTGACACAGCATACCCCGATGTCCCCAAGAATTATCAACCGAGGAAAACGCCGTCCAGTCTGAACCAAACACTTCTCGTTCTTGCGCTGAATTCACGTTCGGCTGCAATTGCAAGTTGTGCTGTTTCAGCAGATATATGGCCATTCTCCGTGTTGTTTTCAAATGCTTAAATTGTTCATAATAGAAGTTTCGCTCTTAAAGGTGAGGATAAATTATGCTTAAAATGCCCTGATCATTTGGGAATGTTCAACCAAATTATTGGGGGGGGGGCAATATTTGTTTAATTACAATGAAACCAGACATGTTTAGTTAGATTAAAAAAGATAATAAATACGTACCCTTCCTCGGTGTTTCTTCGAAAAAGCTGAATATATATTTGTTTTTCACAGCGTTCTATGAAATGCATATTCCAATCAGTACGTTGTATTAATATTTTTCCGCTTTTATGTCAACAAATCAAGTTTCTATGCTGTTCCCCCTTGGGCAATAGTTCGGCGATCAAAGTGCCCCAGGACAATAGTAAATCCTGTGGTTAGGGCCAGCTATTCTTCGGCAGCACCAAGCTCCGGTTGGCCGACCTTGAGACGCCACAAGCTTCACAAATACAATATATTTAGTTAATACCGGTAGTCGAAAAAAAGTTGGGGTCAAAGTTATTTTGCAGACAGAGCTAGCTATCCAACAAGTTTCTGGATGTACCGTGATAAACTCACGCAGAATATATGCGTTGGAATTGGCTCAAGGTTTTCATGCCCAATCATCTTTGAATTGAAAGAATTGTTTTAAAAAATTGTTGTGGTTCTTTTTCATCACGTCTGTATTTCATAAATAAGGTTTTACCCTTTTTCAATTTATATTTCTCGACGTCGAGTTCCTCACCCTCTCATACATTCTTTATTTTGTCTAGGATGCTGTTACTGTCTGTTTTTCTTCTAGTCTGTTTCCTGATGTCGTTTCTAATTTGTAGTAAGAATCTTGACAGATGTATCATTAGGTCTGGTGCCGCACCACCATTTACTTCAAGTTCATTATTCGTCGGTCAGGTTACCTGGCTTTACACTTGAACTGACCTTCAACCTGATCACAATGATGACGTCAAGACATCCCACTGGCCCCCACGTGATGGGATTCAATCATATTGGCACGGAGGCTCGTTAGTAGTACGAGCGGCCCGGGGATAGTTGAGCGGGTCCGTGTGATCGTACCGCCCCGGTTCGTAGCGATTTAATCTCGGCGATGCAGCTTCACGCTTGCATGGTCCTTCCAATCTCGCTGTTCAATGACAATCAAATGAACACCGCGCTGTGAAACGGCGCACAGCTACGATCAGCGTAATGTAGGATGTTGTGTTACGGATCTTTTCAATATCCATGTTCCCTGGGTAAGGGACGAAAAAAGATCTGCAGTCTTGAAATTTAGGGTCTATTTTCTCCCTCTGTTTTCGCCGAAGGTTTGCGCTGAATTAAGCAAGGGCCAATTGAAAAACAGTTGGGACTTGATGATTGTTCTTGAACTGTTGGAGAGACAGATTTAGGGTTAACCAAGCGCTGTCATGCTCTGACATAAGCGCTCTGTACGTTGAAATTGCGTTTGTGTCTCAATTTCTTCGGGGAAAAAAGTTGGCAGCCTTTTTCTATTTGCTCATGTGCTGGCTTTTGATACCATTTTTTAAGACAAGGCGGTGCTGGACAAACTATTTGCATTTGGGAAAACGCATTCCTGATTTTCAATCCATGTCATGGCAGAAGGAAATGAAAGACAATTTGGTTGCTTCCGATGGGGACAATAGAAAAGGCCATGTCAGAAATGTGCTTCAAATTGCACATGAATGAATGGAGACAGTTAAAATGAAGACATTTATTTCTAGTTAGCAAACTCAAGGCTTCTTCCGAAATCGTTCAATTCATTTAGAATGACCACGACATAGTTCAAAATTAGCACTGTCAAAAAAGTTTACTGTCGTTTTCAATATTTTGTTTCTCAAAACTGAAACCTTATCTGAAGAATAGATCGCTCAATGAAAAGTTCAGATTTCCTCTTATTTACATACCAATAAAAGTACGCACTTTAAACTGCAACACGATTTCCAAATAGCACTTTTTTTCTAGCTACAACCGTCCGTGTAGTGTCTCCATGCAGCGAATGGGAAAAATCATCAAGAAAATAATGTAATTAATTATCGTAACCGTAAGACAGACTCCTCATAAGCCCCGGGGTTTGCGGTAAATAAAAAAAACCCTATCCATTGAGCAGATTTTCCCATACCCTTGGCGACAGCGCGGCGGCAGGGAAACGCTGCCCCGGCAAAATTGACCCCCGTGTCGGCAGTGGTTTAGCGGCGGCGCTGCGGTACTGTCTGTACCGAATGAAGCGGCAAAGCGTCCCGCACTTCATGTGACTCGAGTACGCGCCAATTAACACCGACAGGCGTTAATAAAATCAGGGACAAAAAAGACTTTCGACCTGACGTAAGTTTCCCTCGCAGGATGAAAAGAAACTGAGTAAAATGATTATATGTGGGGGGATGCAAATATTTAATTAATGGTGATCATATAAAAGATGACATAAATGTGCCCAATAGAATTAGCGAGAATAATATTAATAGTTGGCTTTTTACCGCTTATCAATAGAAACTGAAACGAGTACGGCACAATAAAAACAAATCCTCAAAGTTGACATTTGTAACTCGTGCAGTTTGGCTGAAGCTGAGAAATCTTAATGGATAATTCTAGAAAACAGGGGTCCAATAGTGTGACATTTTTGTGTCCCTGTTACATCTGACCTTTGTTATTTGACATGGAAATATCACCGGAATTGGTTTCAAACTATTACTATTTGTTTGACAGGTAATTTGCATTGAGTCATCACTCTTGGAAATTAGAAAATGTGTTCTGAACTTACAAAATCATATGTCGGATGGACCCTTAATTTCTGGAATTACTCCGATATAGTTAAAACGCCCTACGTACACTTTCGTTTAACAATAGCCTTGCTCCTCAAACCTCAATGGGCCTAGCACCAATTATACACAGCTTAATATAAGGGCATTCCCCCTAAATTGAATAAGTTTTCTCCCCTAAGTCTTTTCATATAAAAAAGCAGTGTTATGTACAGAAAACGACAATAACAATTCTAGCTTACATTTTTTCTGCATCAGTTAATGTGCTATATCCGTAGCGTTGTAAAGAAGACGATAGTACTGTCACGTTTCTCAAGGGAACCAACGAAATATAACAGCGCCCCCAGCGTCCATTGACGGAGATGGTTGGTTTCTTGATCTATTCAATCTAGGAGGACTTTCACTGTTGGCAGTCGAAAAGCATGCAGATGAATTCGCCGAAATCTCGCTTTCAGTGGTCGTTGTTTCGATTTTGAATGCATCCTACACTTTGCACATGACAGTCTGAGGCAATTTTGTAATCAGTTTATAATCGCATCCGCTGACCTGGGGCAAAGGAAGTGATTTTCAATATCGGAGGCGATATGGCCAAACCACAATCGGGTTTAATTCCGGGCAGAAATAAAGCCAACCACTGACCAAAATCTGGGGCAAGGAACCAGTTTTACCTCCGGATGGAGCAAGTGAGGCGTAGAAATTGGTGGTCCAGTAGGACTAAAGACTCTTTAAAGAGCATTTTGTGGATATAGTTTTGAACGTGTACTTGAAATAGTTGGAAACTTTCGTTTCCATCGTCTGATGAATTGTATCGATTGTCCATTAATCTTCCTATAGCCGAAGCCGAAATCAATATTGAGGGTCCTCTGCAAACCTGTCTCTAAATGTTTAAAGGATCCTGATCTTATCTGCCCCGATGGTTTTTAAAGATGAGGATAAGGTTCTGTAATCACATTTCATATCCCACTCTACTCGGTCCACAAATTGCCCAGCCACAAACAAGCTTGAGATTCATAACAGATGCAGTTTTGTTAAAATGTAATCAAATATAGTTACGTTTCCTGCTGAGAGTTTCTTGGGTTATTGAATTGTCATCCTTTCTGGTTGCCTTCGAAGGGGTGGTAAATGAAATTTATCATTCGAAATTGCTGAGATTCCTTCCATTTTCAGAATCGTCAACCCTTTGCACCTGAGACACAAATCTGTTTGTGTCTTTATTTTCCTCGCAGGTTTTGCACCAATCTCCATCAAATTTGATTTTTTTTTAAATTGCAAGGAAAACCGCAGATTGTTTTCCCTCAATATGTTCAAACCAGAACCTTAATAATTAGAATCTGTGGTCAAATGGACAAGGCAAGAAGGGGAAGATTGCGCCGCCGCGAGCAAAAATCTATAGAGTGCGACCCTGAAAATGTCTGGTTATCAACACATAAGGTCTGCAGCTCTCTGCTGTTGATGAAATAACAGTGTAAGGTGTGCCCGGAACGCGCCGTACTGCGTTTACCCTCAAATGAAACGCGCGTGTATAATCGTACATAACCAATCATCAGTCTTTTTGTGTGTATTGGAGGATCTGAGGCTGTTATGCTATGAAGCTGATGGATAGAGCTTGTAGCTTTGATAACGTGCGATCAAGCTCTTGGCAAACTTGTTACATCCCTATGCTCATCAGAGAGTCAGTGCAACACGATGTTCAACTTCCTCACGGAGTAAATCGAGCACGCAGCAGCACCATGATGTCGGGATGATAGTGAGCAGCTAGCAGGGAGATCTTTCACTCGAGTTGATCCATCATTCTATTTGGAATGAATCCATAGCAGAACAGCAGAGAAATTGACGGTGCTGGCCCGGCCGGTGACTGGGACTTCGCGTGCTAAGCGACACAGGTTCATTTTCTTAGACCCGATTGAAGATCTAGCTAAATACAGACCCGCGTTGACATCACGAACAAATTATACTCCGGGGATTTACTTGTTGTTTAAGAACCGACAGAGTGAAGAGCGAAGACCTCATCAAGGTCGACTTTGTGACGGGGACGGGTCCTCGGTATACAGAGGATCCGGAGGCGGGCATTTAGACTCCACTTTTAAGAAACTTTCTGTGGATAAATAGCCCCAAGTCGTAGGGATCGTAAATAGTTTCATTTTGAAGCAAAATTTTCGGTAGGTGAATCAGTTCCTCTTTACATTGAAATAATCAACCATTGTACTTCGACTCTTATTCCGATTTGCTCAGAGGTATAGTTATAGCTCTGCAAAACTTCGGGATTCCTCTTATCAACTTTAAGACTAAAGAATCCGGCAAATGCGGTTGTCAGGAAAGAAATGCTGCATCTAATAGGATATTGTCTCGCCTTGTAGTTCTTTGCACTTTTATGCTTGTGTATGGGCGGGGCTTGACAGTTTTCCAAGTGGGGCTTATGTAATGTACATGGCCCACTTTACTGTGTGAACGCGACTGAGTTAAGTGCGTCCATAGTTGAGAGATTTGGAACGAAGTACGCTGTCTGTTCCACTGCCGCTCTGTCTACTCTTTTATCCATGGCCCGCCGATTACCAAAAATGTTGACCATTGCGCCATTTTTGATGCACTTTTACCGATTACTTTCCACCTTTTAACCGGACTGAGAGGGGTTTGGCATGCCTGGGAAAATAAAATGAGACACTCGTCTGCAAGCCTACTTTCTTTTCTGTCAGGACAGTGTGCGTGTGTTCAAGATTGCCGCATTTTAAAAAACCTGCTCAGAACAGAGGGGGGAAGAGCATCACTGTGAAAGAAAAAAAAATCTCATCTGAGGACAGTAATGGACTTTGGCAAGATTTCGTATCGATTTTGCTTCATTTAGGTTGTTAGAGTACTTGGGACGGGCTCCACGCGCTGTAAGAACCCTGGGGCCACATCTTACTACCCTGGTGGTGACGCTTAGGCCATTTGAGACCCGGCAATCTCAGCAGGAGGGAGGACCAATCATAACCAGTGGGCATTTCTTGCTCGTGCCCAAGAGATTGGTATGAGTTTAGACGGGATTGGGAATTATGTACATATTTAGAGTGATTTCAACCGCTTTGAACTCCTTTTTTGTTTACTCCGTAGTTTTATCTACACGCAGAAGACAGTGTTGCAATAACGGACCGTCATGGCATTAAGATTCATTATTTTTAAAGCACTGTTGCTTCAGATTTGTTTCGATTGTTGTCACGATCGTTTGCAGGTATTTTGGCTTGTCCACAACACTGACAGTTCCCCTCGGGAAATTAGTCACGTTTTAACTCCCGTATGCACTGATCGCAGCCCCCAGAGGTGCAGCCCGGCCGGAACTAATCCGAATTGAACCATTTTCACGGGTTTTAAACCCAAATTTGGCCGGTTTGTTCCGTGCCCAGTCTGAAACTGACAGCTGGACAAGGCGGCGAGGGGAGGGAATTCAAGTCGGGCCCGCGTCGAGTCCGCACCGTACATGAACCTTGTCCAAACCAGATTGTCGTGTCAGAACATTCAGAACATCTTCTCTGTCCGCTTTCGGCAAGTTCTCGATTCATCTCTTCTTTGGTAGATTAATTTAAAGTGAAGACAGAACTGGTCCGTTTGAGACTTATTCGCGGAACCCACGACTCTAGCCTTTTCCTTTATGCACCTTGATTGCTTGCCCGGTTTTGTTGTTTACTTTCAGTTGGTTGCTCGTCAGTGTGTTCCTTCCTCCGTGGTGTGTCTAGTGACGATTTCATATCCGGTATGATGCTTCTCTCTGCGTTCAATATCACTGAACGTCGTTACTCTCTAGGCCTACTTCAAGTTCCAAATCAGCTTCTACTTTGCTTACCCTTAACCACTATAAAACCTTTTTATCTTCGTCATCTCTTGGTGTTCATTCTTTTTTTTCATATCTAGACTTCAATCGTTTTCTCTCATTCTTACGTCAATTAGATTTCTGCCAGTTATCATTCCCGACCTTCTCACATCCATACTGTCAGTATGTGCCAAAATATATTTCACCAGAAATTTAAATCCTAAAATTTGGGTGGAAAGTGCATTGGTGTTTTTCCGCACTTGTTTTTCGGCGCCCTTATGCCCGTGCCAGCGTAGATTTCTGTCTGTTAGTTCATAATTAGCGATATCTTATTGTTTTCGCAGCTTTGGTTTGGCGGATCGATATCACGCGTTCTGGAGGGTGTTTTCTCTTCTTCTTCCGAGTTCTTCTGAACTCTGGCGGGTTTTGGAGCTGACGGGCCGCTGGGTTTATTGAGCTAATCCACCGGGCTATTAGATTATGGAGGCACGGCCGAGACCTTGGCTCGGCGCCTCACCTGTAGGGATAACACCGAGTGATGGCTCGGTTTATTGGACACTTCAAATCGTCTTTTATTGAGAGAGGGAAGATGAAGCAAGTAGAGGTATACAGCCGCACATTTTGCCCCGGTAATTCGGGGACATTGGCTCGGCGTGACGCGAGAGATTGGCGAGGAGGATTTTGACAGTTCGTCTTGAGCCAATTACTTTCAAATTGCCGGTGGATTTGAGCTCCCGATATTGGGAGTTCAAGTTCGCCTGTCTGTGCGTTCTTCTGTGATAAATTCCTTCGACCTTCAAAGCGATACATTTAATTGAAATAAGATTTCATGAACTCACCGGGCAACAGTCTAAAAAGAGATTTTAGTGATAAACACACCCAGATAGGCCTACAGCCTCCTGACGTCTTTTGGTTAATGTTTCATTCGTGATTTGCCATCATCCTTTCTCACTGAGATGCCTGACATAAGGCAAAAATACAAAAATGATAGAGCTGAATTTGAAAAAAAAGCAACAACAACAAAAAAGGAAGAAAAGGAAATACAAAGCATGTGAGTTGTAAATGCTTGGGAAAGCTGTTTTGAATTTTTTATTCTCTTAGTATGGACAACGAATGTAAGAATTTACGGTAATTCCCAAAGAATTTTGGTTGATCAAGCCAAAATACAATTGACAAGAACACCTGAAAGGAAAGCTCTACAAACACGCCGGCCGTATTCTATACTTCCCAACATAAACTGTCACTTTCGGCCGATGGAATACACCTTCTGTCCTGTGGATTTAAGAGGTAATTAACCAATTGTTGGCGGTAGTCCGGGATCACATTGTGTAGCAGATACTGTGATCCGTTCCTGGTGATTGAAGCTCTGAGACGAGGGCTCGATGAATCAATGAAGAAACCTCTTCTCTTTTGTTCGCAGGGGCGACTGACATCCCTTGTGGTGATGTATAGGGGATGTTGTCATGGGTGAAATGTGGTGTCCTATTGGGAGAGCGAAGAGCTCAAAGTACCCCAAGGGGTACTTACATGGACGCAGAAGTGATGACCTGTGTTGAAAAGTGCAACAGGTTGATTTACCCAATGGCGATGGACGATCCAGAAGAGAAGCTTTTGAAATTCTGAGGCAAATAGATTGTCAGATCAGATACTCGCTTGTTGTTACAATTTATTAGACCATTTGGCCATAAAATCTATACCTATAGCAAGTTCAAACACTTTTGTTGGACGCTATGTGTTTAGAAATATGCTGTTTTGAGGTATATGAATATAATGGACAGTCCTTTTGAAGCTACGTTTTCGATCTCTCGCGTTTCCTGCTGAATGTAGGTGGGATACCTCTTTATGTCTTCATAGTTGTTAGGTCTGTGTACTTTATGCTGTACTTTTTGTAGGTTTCATTCCGGCGCTCTAGGAACTTAAATAAGTTAGAAATGGAGTGAAAGCTGCCAATTACTGACTGTCTTCAGTCCCTTTAGTTTACCCACCCTCTTGATCTGACAGGAGATCCAGGAGATGGAAGATAATTTACTCTAGTACAATGGAAACCGAAATACCTTCAACTCTGAAACTGCTATTGAGTAAGCGAGGCTACCCAAGATGGCTTCTGTCCAATCCCTACAAAAAAAAAAACCTCATCTCGATCCGATGAACAAATAAACCAGTAAAAGTATTGCAATGAAAAAAAAGACCCTAAAGATGAGGGGAGACTTCCTTGACGGTTAAAAAAGCAGATAATCCCCTAGGAGGTGGGTGGACAAAAAGACCCATGGTCGATTGACTGAAACAATAGCACATTAGTCGGAGGCACTCCGGGGCAGGGGTATTGAGCGAGCGACTTGGGGGTCAGCCCTCCGTTAGATTAGCCGTATTGTCGGTCGACGGGGGCTCACAAAAGCCGGGTAGGGGATCAATCTCCTAGTGGGGCTGGGATGAATGGATTGGCTTGCCAAGTGACACTCTTGTCGTGGGGGTTTTGAAAAGGATCGCGGTCGTTCCCCTTGCTGTCAACCTTGAAGCTCTACGTCTGTCAGAGGATATTTAGGACTGGGTAAGGTAGGGCTGGATGATTAAAACTGTTAGACCAATGAGAAAGGGGAAAGCAATCGATATAAGGGTATCGATAATTTCCTTGGAGAACACTAGCATTTTCTTCATGTCTTGGTTATCTGTTACAGTTTGCGATGACTTGCCATCTTTATATTATGTAATCACTTCTTCCACAGACCGTTGAGGGCGTTGCAGTTACCTAGCAACAATGACTGGTTCTCGTGAGCTGTTTAGCTTATAGTGAATGGGCGGGAACTTGATACTGTCGGTAGTCGCTGAGTTGTGAGTTGATTGGATTTGATAGATCTACCATGACCTATCTTGTCAGTTTCTTTGCTGTGCTCGGGTGGAAAAGCAAGACAGAAATGGTCGTTTTTGTTCACTTGAAATACTTTTTGTGTTTGCGATCGTAATTCTTTTCTTGGGCAATTGCCACTGAAACACTGAGGTCTTTTTACTTTGCCAATGATATCGTTAGCAATCCTATCACCATCGCACAGCAAGCAATATCGAGTTTGGACAAGTCCTTACACAAGACGGCACTGAGTCTTAATGGAATAGAGTAGATCTTTTCAATGAGACGATTCCTGTGTTGCCGTAAATGGCCCCTTTGAGCCGAAACTGACGCTGTCTCCTATTCATACAAAACAAACACAGCAGACCAGTGCTCCAAATTCTCGTATCTGTGATTTAGAGAATTAAAGAAGATTTCGTCGAAAAATCTTCAGAAATGGTGTTGTATTATCACGACGTCTGGCGTCGTTTGTGTCGTAAGTTACTCTTATCAAAGTACAGTTATTAAGTAATTCGAATCAATATGATAAGTCACCCTGATCACATCGGAACTGGTATCAAATGACTATTGTCAAGTCTAGAGTTATGTTTTTCAAGTCTCAACTCATCCAAGTCAAGTTTTGAGTGAATATCTCCAGTCAACATGGTCAAGTTTCTCAAGACACTTTGATCTGGTTTCATGTCACCATGGCTATGATATATGTCAAATCGTCATAGCCAAGTCCCAAGGTGCCTTTTCGAAGAGTCGGTATTTTTTCCCTTCTGAGCAGGAAGCCGATTTTTTCTGTTAGTTTAGCAAATTCAGCATTTTCAAACTCACATCAGCAATCCTGCAGATCTCAGGAAACCATGGATTCGGAAATTGGTCGCAGGGGAACGTCTTAAGCTGTCCCCTTCAAGCTAAAAGGAAGAGTTGGTGGGAGAGCAAGACTTGAATGACCCCATAGGGAGGGGCCGAAGACCTCTGCTGGTGACAGGGGCGTTTGAAGGGTTTCTACGCCCACCTATCGGGCATACAACAAAACCAAACTCAAAGAAGAGTAAAATGGCTTTTAGGCGTAGGACTGAGACCTTTTAATTAGACCGGGAAGTATATTTGGTGAGATAACTTCTTAAGGATTCTTCCACGCAATCGGGCTTCGGCGTCTAGTATTGTACAGGGAATTTCTTTAATTAACCTGACGGTCTTGCGGCTTTGAAACGGCCCTCCTGTACTAGTTGGACTTTAGAAGCATGTTATCATTTAATAGATTTGGCTCTCACATTTCGTGTATTTTTTCATCCAACTTGCGAGTGATTTTTGGTTAAATGTTGAATGTATAAGGAACAGGAAACTCCAAATGCAGCCAGTGCCGGGTAACATAGCATCACCAATCTCCATGCTATAATGTGGTGGTGGCTGTTGTCTGATGTGTGGTGGCCATCTTCTAACTTGGACTGTTTTAGGGGCTTTCAACTCCAGATGCACATGTTGTGAAATGAATTCTCCTCTAATGGAGCGTTGTAATTTGCTAATTGATTAACTCGACCTTAATACACCCAGATTTTGGAGCAAATTAACCGAATGATTGGTACTGTGGCTGCACACGTGTATCGGCTATCACTGACAGAAAAATCGAAAATTATCCAACCCGCTCGATAACGCAACCAAAATGCGAAGTTAATAAGTCGGAAACTACCGCTGGGTTAAGAACGTTGCAAGGAGTTTGTGCTGGATGGAGGCGGGTCGAGCGCTTCAAGTCCCAGGGATAAAAGCCCTTTCAATCGGTGAGTTCACGGGAGTTCATGAAAGATTTTGGGGTGATACTCCCTGTTTAGAGAAGAAATTGTATTATGACCGTATTACTGGGTGATAGCCGTAGGCCCACAGTCCGGGGATCGATTTAAACCGCTTCGATCCCCGATTTCAGGATGAGCGAGACAAGACAAACGGATAAAGCATCGTGTCAGAGATACTTCGTTAGTTTAGATAAAGAATCCACACAGTTGAGATCTTGTTGCAAAAATCACCAAAGATTTGCTCACTAGTTGGTTTCCTCATTTTCTGGAGACGCTGTCTTTTGCCCTATTGCCAGAACTGCACCTTTGAACCTATGCGGTGAAGACGGGTCGTCGACACCGCCAAAAGACTTGACGGTAATTTAGCCTGTGAAAATTGATGAGGCCATTTCTGGTATGAGTGTCTATTTTCAGGGGGCGATGAACAGCTTGGGACCGCTAGCTTTCATTATCCCCCTTATCAACCTTTGTGAGAAGTGTCGTTATGTGACAAGAGCAACTTAATAGACCTTTGCGTGTGCTTCGGTCCTTTCAAGCGTTGATACTTAGGATGAGAAAAATTGGCTAAATTGCCAATAAATGTGACTCCTTTATCTTCACAAGACGTAATCGGAATGAGAAGACAGAATAGACACCTCACAGCTAAACTTCGTGTAATTTACATATCGGCTTAATTAGATTAATATCAAAGCCAGACGAATTGGTGAGTTTAGAAAGTTGTTTGCTTTGTGCAATGAAATAATGAATGCATCACCCGCGCTTGGTGTAGGTAACCAGACATTTAACAGCATTAACAGCATCCAAGTCACCATGGTAGGTGTTTTTTCTAACTGTTGAGAAGAATGTATGTCCAATAATGTAAGTCTTCTTGAAGACGTCCCCCCCCCCAATGTTTTTAAGCTGTGTTCTTCTGGACTCAGCTCCCGGCCAGATTCTAAAATACACAACCACCCCTTTTTCACACCACAGACAATGCCATCTAGAAAACCTCATTAACAGTCGTATTGTCCGTCTCATACTGCCGTAAGCAACCGTCAAAAAGCCTAGAAATCACTGTTTTGTAGAAGGATGTGGAGAGATGATTCTTGTCACAGTCGCCAAGTTGGTATTGTCCAGGTGTAGTCCGGGATCAAAGGAGCAGCGGCGTGTCTGGCTGGGACGGCTCGCCAGGGAATCCACTTGGGAATTGCCCATCAAGTGTCATCTTAACTGTCGCTGATCCTCCACCGTTCCATCCCTGATTAACCGCAGGTATCAGGGTTCCTTGTGACGATTGTCAAGTAAGGATTCTGATGGGAGCAATTCAACGCCAATCGTGTCTTTTAGACAAAATCCCAATTTTGGCGCAGTCTAGATCCTTGTACAGCCTCCCCCGACGGTTCGAGGGTGATAAGATAAGGCCTAGTTAGTTGTTAGTCCCAACTCTCAAAATAGAATCAGTTCTCCTAGAGGCCGGTTTTGAAAATGAAACCAAACCAACTTCTTTCGGTTACTACGCTCCCCTGCTCAACTAAACGCTCCCCCTTGTAACCATTCTGTCCTCATCAAGGCAGATCCGTCATGAAAAAATGGAGGGACCATAATTCACAAAAATGGGCGCAGGGTGAGCAGCGTTTTAATGAATGGAACATATCAACAAGCTTGTCAGAGTTACACTCCATCACCTCAGTTTCTGTCCGCCCCCCCACGCACCCTTTCCCTAACCCTTACCCCAACGCTGCACCGCACCTTTGAGGGTACACCCCAAACGTCTCCAAGCCGCCTACTTGGTTGGGACCTGTTGCTTCACCTAATGCCTCACCCACCGACCACGAACGTCCCGTAAAAGCCGCTCCATTCGAGCGGATACTTGCGGACGTTGATAGGTCCCGGTATGAGAACTATGTAGTCTCAAGTTTCAGTTCTCAGACCAGGGGAGGGTTGCCATCGATACCCAGCCTGAGAGGATTCTTGGGTAGGGGTGAGATGGTCTGTGCTTGGACTCATAACCCAATCCTCTGTTTCCCCAACCTGCCAGCTGTCGTGGCCCTGCAACACTCACTTGATATTTGTAGGTTGTGTAAACTGTTTACTGAAGTCCCCGTTGACATAACGCCTGTTGATGCAAACACACCCTTCTGATCGTCGTGAGAAGATCTGCTGAGATTTCTGCAACTGGAGATGATTTGTTAATGATTACAAAAAAACAACCCATACAGCTAAAGCCAATTCACATTTCAAACAGTAGAAAGTTTAATTTTCAGTTTTGGAACTTTTTGGATATTGCTGTGTTTTATTAGAATTTTGATAATCCAGAAGTTCGTTGGTCTCTTTTCAAGATTAGAATGGAAATTCTGTTTCTAACATGGAGCTATGTAGCTTCATGTTTACAAGTGGTAGTTAAGTCTTCTGTCTTTAAAGTTTAGTTGCAGTATATGTGACAGTGTTTAATTTCAAACTTTACTTCGTTGCCGCTGCTTTGTGCACTCCTGGCAAACAAAGACCCCGAAAAAGACACGTCTTTGTCAGTTATGGAGGCAGCCAAAAGCTCACACCATCAAGTCATTTCAAAACAACCGGATTTATGGCAGGCGGCCTTTTAAGTGGGATTTTGGTTCGTTCCCGTCTTTCTCTTTGGTCTGAATACTGAGCAGGGGAGAATGACCTCGCCGTCAACAGATGCCCAGGCCCCCGCCTGACCTTCGATCTTTGTCCGCTGATATCTTACACCATTGCTCGTTGTTAGTCCTTCTTTTAAGATCACGCGGACGCGTTCTTGGCATTTTTATTTTCATTACAGCTGTCTTTAATGTCACTTGCGATTTGTTTGCTACTCTAGCAAAAAGTAGTTGTTTGTTCGTCTCTGTCTTTTTCACTCTTTGAAACATTATTGCCATATATTTGGACGCCGTTTTACCACCATGCGTTTGCGTGGTTATTAAATTAGTCCCCTTGTGATCAGCATCAAGTAATGGAGACGTTTTCAACACCCTTGTGTTGCAACGAAGATCCTGATTGGTCAATTAAACTTTGATCCTCTTTCAGTGTACAATGCAGAATAATTTGACCACTCTTGTTGTCATGGAGATATACATAGTGTGGCTATTCAGCTTCGTTTGAGAACCTTAAATCTTATCCAGAAATAATCCTGTAGAATGGCAGTAGAGATGGCGTCCGTGGTATAATCCAAAGTCGTGGTGATGTAACGAAGTCCTGTTTGGCTCTGACTTACAACCTCATTCCCAAGCTGTGGCTAGCCATGCATGTTTGTGTGCACCATTCTCGTACCCTTGAATGCATGACTGACCCCATTGATCAAATTACGAGGTTGTCGACCCCAAATAAATGATCACTAACCGACCGTGACCATATTGATAATCGATTCTCCCGGTCAAATCAATCACTGTTCCTTCCTGAAGAATGTGACTGAGATTGCGCCAAGTAGGCAATACTGTTGTAACCGCTGTACTAGGTCAAGATACAATGTAGAACCCGTCCATGGGATTTCCCAGTCTCACAATGGGAGGGACAAAACTGCATTTGTTAATTTCTTGGCACGGAAGTCTTTGTCGCAACAGTTTAAACCATTTGAAAATCGTCATTACCTGAACAGTATTGGCTTTATTTCATAGATATTTGAATTCTCTGTGCGTTTTGGGTGTCGAGCGCTTAAATTAATCGCGACCATTTTTAAAACATTGCGCATCTGTAATGAGTAATGCATCTGGAGATGAGTACTTATTAGGTAAACAGGTTCACATGGGATGTGTGTTGTGGCTGTGTAAAACTAGTCGAATTGATTTAAACAAAAGCGCACGTTTCTACAGCCATTGTGAGTTTTTGAGCTCCTGTTATCATGGAAAATTTTGTGTAAAAAGCACTTTTGTCTGCCTTGGAACAATGTCATGTTACTACAGTTTTGACGTTTTTGTGTAAACTTTTTTTCCTTTTTGGTACGTTTTAGGAGGTAGGAAGTATTTAGCCCAGCGGTACCCTGGGACTTTACGACATTTAGACATGTTTTTTTCAGAGTGTGTAATCTTGGTCGACAGTCCCTTGTAGGAAATGCTTGAAGCTGAGGGATGTTTGAAAATGGAGCTTGTTTCACAGTTCGCTAGTTGTGAAATCAAGCATAACATCTCATGTCCCCCAGAAGTTAAACACTCCTCCCTCGGTAAAGTGTGGCACAAAGTAGGGGTCTTTGACACTACAGAGGTCATGGGGCTTTTTACCCTGGCGCAACTCTCCTTTCAATTTCGGTAACAATGCCCAGCCTTTCCGGACATCACACAGAACCACATTCTATTTTGACAGTTTCTCCAGCCAAGCGAGTAGTGGCTTGATTCATTTCCATTTTACCAGAGGAAACTCAAAGAAAAAAAGTGGGTCCTTGCCGAGGTAGTCTAAAATGTTACGCTCGTCAACAAGTGAAACAATAGGTAGCGGGATTTAGAGGCTCGTGGTACCGGTAAAAGACCTCTGAAGCCCCCGCGGGGGTAGCGGACACTGTCTGGTCCGGTGCCCGTTGGGTCTTCATGCTTTGTCGGCGCTAATCTTGCCCCGTTGTGTTGGCCCTAAGATACCTGTTCTCAGTTACAAGTAAGTAAACAGTTACCAAAACGGGAGCAATGAACCACAAAGGGGTAAACACCGATTCCCTCAACACAGAAGGAGGATGTTTTTCCTGCGCCTTTGAGAGCTAGTTTGCCGGTCCAGAGGATGTTAAGAGAAACGTAAAGAAAGGAGAATAATTGAAAATCTCAAATGGGAAAAGATACATTTAATAGCCTGATGCGTTTAAGAACAACCACAATGGATAAATGGACGGCTGTACAAAACAAAAATTGCAACAACCTGTTTCCTTTAACAATTCCTTGCTTCGCTTCAGCAGAAATGCTAACACAAAAATAACTGATGCACGTTTCACACAATTCTGCTGTTCGTCAGCACCTGTAGGGGTGAAGGGGGGTATATAGTCGCTCCCTTAAGCATCCACGTCTGATACCCTCGCTATTGCCCAATAATAGACATACCAGTCGCCCTATGTGGGCCAATAATCTTTACTCCAATAAGTTTATCACGTGTTTCTTTCAACCTAAGAAAAGGTGCACAAACTTGTAATTAACTCAGCTGCCAACTCAGCCGTGCCGGAATAACCCTCGAAGTTAATGCGCAAGTAAAGTAAATGTCCTAAGTAAAACACTCCTGTGCGCACGCGCTCAGTAAGCGAGGGTAAACTCGTCACGATGTGATTTCTGCACGCCCATTGACGAAGAAGAATAAACCTAGGAAGTTACGCTATACAAGCATGATGTCTTGGCGTGGAATTAACCGTTCGCCCGTGGCCAGTTACCGTGTCAAATTAGCCGTGACAGTTTAGGTACTGCTGTGCGAGTGTTGGCATTGCTATCATTACTAGTTACGTTACTTGTCAGGTTTCTGTAAACAGAACCGAATTAAAGTGATCGGAACTGAGGAATGCATGTTGTTTTTAAGTTCCCTGCACTGGTTAAACGTTTTTTTGCTGGTGGGGGGGGGGCGTTTGGAATTTCCAAAGATCTTCCCTATTACTTCAGAAATCTTAATACAAAATGCAGCGTCGCAACCTTTCATCTGGCATATTCTTCTTAAAGTTTAAATCTTGAAAACATTTTCACGTCTTTTCTAGAAAGGAAGTAGCTTACTTGTAATTGAATAAATGCCAACACTAGTAAAGCTGGCAAGTGTAATTTAAAACCGGAAGTTACATAATATTGGTTGACTTACACTCCACTTACACGCTTTCTGGCTGATACAAACTGCATGTCTTTTGATGAGACGACCCACAGTTAAAAATAATTTCATGTCTGAAATAATATTTAACATTTTGAACAACCTTGATTAACATTTTAAACAAGGTTGTTCGTGTACCCTGCTTAAACAGGAGATTAAAGGATTTTCACCATTGGACTGAAGTATTCAAGCAATATGCTCCTATGTTGAAGTAAAGTAGACAGAGATGTAACAGTGGGAAGGTACCACGCACGGGCCATACACCTGTAATTGTCTATCCTGACACTTGTTATTCAATTGGGAGACCTTAACCACGTTGGCCGTCTGATGTACGGGTGAACGCCGAGCAGCTACGTTCGCGCACGCATAAAACACTTTGGAGTAGCGATAAGGAATATTTGTACTTTCCATCGATTCAAGTGTTTTCAGAATAGTGTTTCTTAACGGGAACGAAATGGAAAGAAAGCAACGGAAATGTTTCAGTTTGTTCGTTCTAGTCGCGCTCACTGACGGAGTCTTGGTATACAGACACCCAAATTATACTCATATCAGTATGTTGACTTCTTAAAGGAGATCAAGTAATAGCGTGTAAGATGGAAGTAACCGATATTAAATAGAGACAAGGGCCGCTCGATCTTAAAATTAGCCCGCCCTACGCGCCCCTGGTCGTCCCGCCAAAATTTCTACCAAGGACTAACTACGCCATGCGCTCCGGCAACTTTCATCAAATCTCCCACCAAATTTCCCAGGCGAGTTACCGCGTCGACAGTGCCCGGTACGTTCCTGCGTCTCGTCAACAGATGGCAATTGTTTGTCTAGTAAACACCAAACAGTCTTACGGCAAAACTAAACATGTCATCCCTTTTGGAACAGAAATTGTTTCCATGAGAACAGAAACTACGGAAATTAATTCCTTCTCTGCCACGGAACTTGCGGACGGCTATGTGGCCAATTGAAATCGTATGCAAACCATCACACATCTACGAATGTCCACCAAGGTTCAACACACAAAAATTACCTGTTGACTTTTTACCTTGCCTTCAGTAAAAGGTCTCCAAGCGAGGTTCTGTTTCAACAAAAATATTTAAGATTTGTCGACTTGATGGAATCTGAGAGTGATAATGGTTATTTAACTTTCGATCCAAGAGGAATTTCCAACATCTTAGAAATCGTTCATTCAAAGCTTCACTTTGTCTTTACTTCTGACAAAAGTTTTCAAGATCAAAAATTACTCATGGGGCAAGAATGCTGAAAGGAAGCCTATTCTTCGATTTGAAATGCTTCCCGAAATATTACAAAGACAGCCATATCCCCCTAAACTGCAGTTCAGTTATGTGTGGCTGAAATTAGAAGGAAATAAAAGAGTCGGATATGAATAGAATTTTGCTTTGATTGGACAGGTGTCTACAACATTAGAATACAATTCCAAGAAAGGTAAAATCGTTGGTTAATTGCCAAGTGCCCATTAAGAGCACCCTTTCCCCTGTAATGCACTTTTGAAGTACCCCACGGCTCTCTCGAATCGATTTTTCCATCTTTGCTCATTTCGTCTTTGCTCAATCCTCTTTCCTCCTGTTCTTCTCGAGAGTTCTCGTACTAACGGCAGCTGATGATCACGCAATCACCCCATCAGAAGAGCAATTTGCAATCTACCTCTGAGCAGACGACGACTTCGTTTCCCGCTCAAAAATTGCACTTTCTGTCCATTTCCCGCGGCGGTCTCATCATCAGTTGCTCCGTGTGGTTATACCCATACTGCTTTGCACCTGTTCCCAGCATGCCCTGCGGCAATGCCATTTAATATACCTGGGGTCAGACAGGGTTAAGCACGAAGGAGAAAAACAAAATTCTGAGTGTGATATCCCATATTTTCTGAATTAGACGAATAAACCATTTGAAATCAAAAGTTCATTTTTCTATTTAAAAAAAATGACCATAGCGCTTGTGTTTTCGATTTGACCTTTGACCATTCCTGCCTCTTCGAAAAATGTTCCACTTTTGCCACACTTCGGCATTACAGGTCGTAGAACTCATGAACTCTGGTAACAAATGAAATTGAAATCTGAAATGTGAGTAGGTTGTTTCATTTGTTTCTTATTCTTCCTTCCTTGTGATGCATAGTCGTTTGCAAATGAATTGTTTTTATATCTGAAAATAGTCGCGAAATTTGTGCTTCAAACTCTACCTCTGCTTTCATTTCTGTGTTTGTTAAGCTGTTTTCAGTACTGAGCACTATGAAGAAGTGTATTACAACATGCAATATGCCTTGCTGCCCAAATCTTCTTGCCTATGAAAACATCTACACCATTGCTATCACTTTGTTTGATGATTCCGGTTAGTAAGGAGTCACTAAGCTATTCCAGGCAATCGGAAACGCCCTGGTGCGCACTGAGAGTACATTGCCATCTGTGTCACTTCCCTCAATGCCGACTCGTATCCTCTCTTGGCGTGTCCAGGCCAGAATCACGGTCAATGCTGGCTTCGTAGAACCCGTTGTCCCTTCAGCCGGACTCCATTGGGTTTTTGATAGTTTCCCGTTCATTTTAATCGATTTGCCTTCTGTCCAAATTCTTCCAAATCATTCACAGGTCGAAAACGGTACATGATTTGTTTTAACTACACTGTATGCACGAGTGGGACAAGAACATGAAATGTCATAGGATCTTTTTATTCATGCTTCCAGTCAAAGTTTCTATCGTAGAATTCCCTTTTCAAACACAGTAACAAATCTTAGCATTTTGGCTACCCTCTCTAAATTCCTTAGGTTATGTTTTTCCATGATTTTTTTTCGCCTATTCCGCCAATTATTTTAGCATGCACTCAGCTTTTGTGTTTTGTTGCTATGGGGAGTTATTTTTTTTAATAAGGACATCATCTTTCAGACAGAATAACATGAAATATGTTCCAAGCAAAATAATAGCGTGTGGAAAATAAGAGAAATCCAGAATCCTTCAAGTTCAGCATGCTGAAACGAAACACTGTATGTACAAACGGAATTACCTCCCTAAGTACCTCAAGCTGTAGACATCCATTGTCTGACTTCTCTTTCCGTTTGTCCAACTCTTTGTTTTGATTTTGGCGCATTTCATGCGGAAGGACCTTGACCATGCTTTACACTTTGCTCAGCTGTAATGGCACACTTACCCACTTCTATTGTTTGGAGTACTTTTGCCCTGTCACTTTTTGCATACAGTAGCCACATTGCCATGGTAATATTGGGCAAAATAATACAAATTTTGAAAAACAAGGAAAGATTACGATTACAAAGTGCAAACAGTTAATTATCCATTGCTGTGTTCACGTCCTAAAGCTTTATTTCAAATCCATATCTGTGTATCAGTTTAAGCAAACGACAACCTCATTAATTAATATTCTTTTCTCTGTTTTTAACCAATCCACTCTGAATGTTTCCGATCCATGCACATGTGGCCGTCCGACGGGGAAGATCTCTTTACGTGAGAACACATTGCTTGGTATTCTGAAGCAAACAGAACATCCAGATTCGCAAACGGCATTTATTCACATTTCTTACTCAACTCTCCTGGTAAACAGACGCCTTGATCGGCAGGAATTATGACAGCTACCTGCCAGGGGCCCAGGAAGTATTTACCGCAGCCCCCATCCGTTCTGTCCCCCCTATTCTTTCCCTCTCTCTTTTTCTCCCAGGCTTGCAGCGGCTCCGGCCCCACCGTCAACACCTGTGATTGCCCCTACGCCCCCCCCCCTCCGATGGTGTTGTTTTGTCCCGGCACAGTCTTGACTTTTCTCTTGACTGTAATCCGAACTCCGGTGCACAAGAAAAGACCCCGTGCAGAAAGTCCGAATGCACGGCGGATGGCCTCGGGGCATTGAGCACAAAGTTTTCATATCAGAAGGAGAAAAGGGAAAACTCTCATTGATGTAGGATTAGGGATAAAAGTAACAGAATTCGGTAGCTTTCTGGCGGTTTGGAACGGGGAAAACAACTTATGTGGGTATGCAGAAAGCCGCAACTTCGACAAACAGGTCACAGGACTTTTGAATGGGTTTTGAGGGGTTTAAAAATACGAGGCCTGTTTGTTATTCGCCAGCTTGTGCAAGCTGACGCTGAATGGGAAAAAAATCACTAATGAGTCTATGTGGAAATATGATTGGAAAGCAGTAATATTCAATCTTGAAATAATACGCGAGGGTCGAATTTGCAGTGCCTCTTCGGGCAAATAACCGTCCATGGTTGAAGTAAACCAGTGTAGCTTTTCACAGAGAGCCGGGATGGAATGTCCCATTCACTTTAACATCGTGACAGGTCCCCACATCCTAATCGAACTCAGCTACAAACCAAGGACGAAGGGATGAAGGCAAAACTTGCAACTAATCTCGAATAAACCAAACCTTAATCCCAGAGTGGTATGAAGTTTCCACAGCTCAGCTCAGCTCATGTTGATGTAACCTTACCCGTCAACTCATGATATTCTCTCAGTGAATAATCTTGTATTTTTTTTATTCCAGGCCAGCATTTTGGGATGAACCCTGCCGCTCTATGTCTCTTTAATTTCATATCAATTTGATTATCCTGCAAGCTCTTGTTCTTAATTTTTAGAACGATTATCTTTACGCCCAAGGTAATATTTCATTTTAAATTTCAATTTATTGTTCACACTAAAAAGCACTGAAATTAAAGTTTTTAGACAAATAATGATTCAGACCCATGAAATATGTTTTCATCTGTAACTACTAGATCTTTTAAGTTGCACGATAGGGTGCAAACATTATAAGGCAAATAATGATTTAATCTTTCTCTACACGATAAAAATTTGGAAAGAAATAATGAAATATAATCACATCCTCAGTTGTTATCTAAATACCAATCTACATCCAAAGATCACTTTAAAGATGTAGCACCGGCAATGTTTTTGGACGAGGTTACATCCTCGTACGCCTACAGCCTTGCGGCCATAAATGGTAAGTTGTATTTTGGGACCAGTCTGGGACGGATGAATTGAGCGCAAGTCGACAACAATACGCGAAAAGTACACGGAACCTTTCAGTATACGGGTTGTTTTCTTAAGGGTGGTTAGTAGTGGCGAACTAGAGAGTTGGACTTTCGAAACGGCGCTGACTTTAAGGATGGCAAGGGAACAATCATTGTTGTTATGGGGGAGAATTTCCTTTGGGGTTGCAGAATAGGAAGTGATTTCATGTTCATCAACAACACGAACCGTGTAGAGGGAAGCGTTTACCGAATAATGAAGTCAAAGTTCCGGTGATTTGCTTTAGATGATAGCAAGGCTCAGAACTAATTCATCCATTTCATATTTCAGTTTTGATTAGATTTGATATGACTACGTTGTTTATCTTTCCCTTTCTGTACCAGGATAGGCAGCTTAAGTTGAAGTTTTCAGAGTCCTAAGACAGCCTCTTGTCCAGATAAAAACCACTCGGATTCTGATTTTTCCACAACTGATCAGAGTTAGTTTTGTCATCAACTTAGAGTAACTTAAGGCTGTGAATATTCATGACAATCTCGAGAGCATCATTCTCATTATGTGTCAGAATTTGTTTCATTGATTTTCAAAAACACTAATCTTAAAAACGTGGTTCTCTTTTGAGCGACTGATGCCCAACCTTGACACTGTGAACCTGCGTCACTGGGTTCAGATTAACTCAGTCGTAAATATGGTGTTCTTGACTTGAATTGTGGCTTCAAAACAACATGAATTGACCGGTGAGTCACTCGGCCACGTTAATTTTCCTTTGCGTTTGACATGCAGTCCAATTGTAGGTCATCAGTAGTCATCAAATATTCAGCCCAAGTTGGCTATACTTATTTAGAACAGCATAATTCATCGAAGAAAAAGTTATGGTTGCGTATTATTTTTCTTTCAATCCATAGACCTCTGGGCTCTACATGAGAAATGCAGTTTTTAAAGGAGATCAAACCAAGAATGCATAAATTCGACGGACTGTTCAACATTGCCGATCAGACTACCAATTTTCGTTACATTTTTTTCTCCTAATTACATCAGGCTGCTAGATACCTTTTTGTAGTTTGAAATCTGAAGTTTATTATAATTAACAGGTTCCTCTACTAATTACATACACAATGCAGCATGTGCTTGTCCTTAATGGTCAACTTCGGCTCATATGGCGGTCAAAATTATCGGGCGTCCAAATTCGTGCATTGAGCATCATGAATGGCAAAAAAGGATTTACATCTAAGAGATTTTGAAGAATTTTAACCTTGCACCTCTTTTCAAGTCCTTCGTTTTTTGAGGTAGCATTTTAGTATAATTCCCACTCACTGTTAGTCTTTTGATTAAAAACAGAATTACCTTCAAAAGGAAACCTTGATTCGCAGACTCGCTGTGCCTGTCATACGACACATCTTCGTTGAAATTAAACTACGTCTGGAGCAGCGGACGACTGTTGCATGTATTATCTCCACCTTGACTCATTTTTCACTAGTAGTGTAATACGGCTCAAGCATGGAACCAACTGACTTTATTCGAAATTTCCAAAAATGACCTTTCAGATTCAGGTCAAGTCAATTTCTTGGAGAACGTGGATGTACCTCTCTTGGTCGGGTCTTGTTGGGCATCTCTGCAGGCAGTGCGAAACAGTGTTGTAACTAAGTCATTTTTTCCAAGTCAAGTCTCAAGGCCGACTCGAGTCCAAGTCAACAACACTGGTACGAAAGCTGAAGTAACATGAATGTGCGGCAAGTTGTCATTGTAGGCAATCTCGATGGGAACTCATGCAGTGAATAGTCATTGACTTGGTTGGCTTGACCAGTGGGGGTTAGCGTCAACCGCTGTCCACTCCCCGTTAATCCCACCCTCCGGCCTATGTCGGTGTCTAACCTTTCCGATGGTCACTTTGCTTCCATGATGCAGTCAAAGAGGAAGGAACTCAATTCAACAAGTGGTTCGGTCATCTACAGAGCAATTTGTAAAGCTGTGGTCAATCGATTGATTAATCAAGATCGACGCTGTTTCCAAACATTTCAATATGAAATCATTTGTCACAGCCTGAATTGCCATGAAAGGGGGGTCTTTGAAACACCGCGGCTATTTTGGGAAGTATAAAGGAGAGTAATCTCCAGAGACTGAGGGCCCCAAATTTTAATACAAACGAAGAGAATGTTTTTTCATTTCAAAAGAACATCATCGGTTTCTAGTTATATTTGTGGGGAACCAAACCTACCTACCCTAGTTTGAAAGTTGACAGACAACTTTTGAAAGAATTCAAAGTGCGACCGCAGTGTTTGAAAAGTGCAATGTTCCTTTCAACTAAAAAAAAATCAAGGTACATTGAATTTTTTTTAAGCATTCGCAAATAGGAACTGTTCATTTGCACATCTACGTGTACAAGAGAGTTGGTAAAGCCCGAAATTTGGGGGAATTTGTATGCAGTTGATGGAGATAGAAAGGGTGAATATAGCTAGGCTTGGAAAGCATGTAACAGCGTGTATATGGTTCGTGATCATGGTCACTGTGAGGATAGGTTATGTGATTGACAGATTCGTCCTCATTTCTTAAGGCGTGTGATAAAAGTGTTTATAGATGACCAACTCTTGTCTATTTTGAACAATGTTTATTATGCTTCATTTTGTTGGGTCAAACTGTTAAGAAACTCAACCCGTTTCAACACTGTGTCTTTTCACTAAGACTGATTATATAACAGGTCCGCTGTTGTCTTTGCGGCTAGGGTGTGAAGACTTTTTGGGTAGAGGTTGGCCCAACCTCCGGGGGGAACTTCGCAGGAAAGGGTGTGAATTGTCTCTTTCCGGACCACATACGAACAAAAACTTGCCATCTGCCCCGTTCGGGGTGGTCGAGTTTGCCACATCCAGTGCAATGGTGGACGGTGCGATTCCACGAAAGGTAACTGTTTTATTTAATGTTTAAAGTTGAATTTCACAGTGGAGTTTCTCTAATTCTTCTCTCAACAACTGAAATGTGGGGACATGTGCTACACGTGAGTGGTCATCTCCGGTAATGCAACTTGATCTGCTTCGATTGGATACGTCCATCAAAAACCATCGCTCTGAAAACTGAGAGTTTTACTCACCAAGGTGGCTGGACTTTGTTTTATCGAAAAACAGAGTACGCAGGGATAATGATTCCAATCCCTACTAACCAAAGTTCCTGCATCCACATAAATTGTCTCATCAGTTCTCGTAGGATGACTACATATCACATCCCTCTATCTTCGCCATTTCCTTATCCCTGTCTGAATCTTGCCAAGTCCCCACGGACTGAGGACAAAAAAATTAGGGCCATCAAATTTGGCAATCGTCTCATCGGGCTAGTGGCCTGAGCGAGTTGCTGGTATACGGCAGCGCTAGCCGCGAGTGCGTCCCAACGGTCCAACCTTTTTCCCTGGGGCGCTACTTTGCCGTTGCCCAGCCAGGACCGCAGGCTCCCGGACTCGCTCGATCGGCTCCCGGTAGTGCGGGTGAAAAAAGGCGACTTAATTTCCCCTGTGTTGCTTTCGAGCCCCTGGTTCCGTGTTGTTCTAACGACGCCAGCTCTCTTGCAGATGGGGAGGGTTTTCTGTGTTGTTTTTTGGGGGGTCGGTAGGTAAGGATTGATGGGAGTTTGGGGAAGGGTATATCTAGAGAGGTTAAATTGCTCGTGGCAATCACGAGTGGCATAACTGCTCGAAACACGGTAGAAAAAAACTTTGAAGAACCATAGTGAAATTAGGAGAAAAGGTAAAGTTGTTAATGTGAAAATCCTGCTCCTGAATTTTTTCAGCGAGCTGCTCATTTACCAGTGAGCCGTCATGGATGTTGTGTTACTTTTTCCGCCAATTTATGACAGGTAAGAGATTGGATTTCTAATCTCCTCCAGTTTCGTCGTCGGTGTTAGAGTGAAATGCCAACAGCAACTGTCTATCCACAAGTGTGCTTTAATTTGAATTACATTTTATTTTAAACGCTTTTGGGGGTATACCCCGAGCGCGCCATGTGGGCCTCATATTCCAAGGCCTTTTTTCCCAGGAGCACTCATTTTGAATCCAGAGTCACCTCATTGTGAATCCAAATCAAGATGGCGGCCTACTATACAGGTCCATGCCCAGCCAGTCCCATCGTCATGCCCCGTTTCCTCATCGCATATGTGCACGCTTCACGTATACAGAGACGCCTTGGTTTACCGGCCGTGTCAATTTTGAGCCCGAAATGTCTTCACCAATTCATGTCATTTATGATTGCGCGCGCTTCTTCAAGCGTTTGCTTACTCACAACACGGGTAAGCCATTTATTATAGATGGGGCTAGGGTCGGAAAAATGGGGATGCTGGATGGAGCAGACAGGTATCATTTTAAAAAGTAATGCATACAGTTTGGAGATGGTTTGTGTTATTTTAATTTGATATCAGAAATCGCTTTTAGTGTTATCTTGTACCGTGTCGTCACATCTAGTTATTTTGAGACTCGTCTCACAAGTTGTGTCTTGTAAAGCGAGTATGTCTTCCCCCCCCAAAAAAAAAACTGTATCCCAAAATCCCGGAGACAAACTGTCTTCTGTCGCTACAATCCCATGGGTCTGGAAGCTAATGAGTTATGTGACCGTGCTTTGGTGTGAAGAGTGCAGCTACTTTGTCTTCAGTTAGAATCACAATTGAGAGAAAGGAACACGTGAGAAAAGTTTGTGTCCTAGTTCTACGGCGTCAGGTCCTGTGATGTGAGGGGCAGCAGGTATTTGGGTCCGGTACCCCCTGGATACAATCAAAGGATAGCTTCCCAGAGCCTTTGTGTATATTAAGGAAGAGTTGACCAACTCGAAGCCCCGCCCACGCTATGAATAATTGATACGCAAGATCCCTTGTTTCACGGCAAGGTCTGTGACATGAGTCGGGTACCCTGTCTTACCGTGTGCATAACCGAATCAATATCGAATACTGCAGGTCCATGTGAGAGCTTCTATAATAAACTACTGTCACTACCGCTGTGCTCTTGGAATAACAAAAGCGAGTAGGGAAATGCTATGAATGGTTCGAACCGGACAAGAAAAGTGCAAAGAAGGTTGTTTCCTCAGGAGAGCGAATGTATGGAGCAGTAGAGTCTCCGGTAGTTAAAGACCTTGGTTTCACGTCAAGTTTTTTCGGGAGCCAAAACACTGCATGCGCCGTAGAACCACCGTGTGTTCTTCGCTTCAGTGAACAGGGCCCGTGTCCAATGTCCGCTGGAATTCGACCGGCCACAACGTATTAATCGGTCAGTGACTGCTCATGTCATCCAACCGTACACAAAAACTCCCTTGTAGTGTTTCGTCTCATCTTATTTTCTTTGGCCTATTCACGGCCTGACTCGAAATAAGTCTCCGTTGTTGGTTGGTTGGCTGGCTGACTGCCGAGAGATCTCACTGTCTTTAGAGACTGTCTCACCGCTGTAGCCACTCGAGTTTCACCACAACCCAACAAACAGACTGAAACATCTGTAACCAACTAGCAACTGGCAACTTGAGACCCTGACAGCTAGCCACCATCACTCTGGGAAAAAAATCTCCAAGAGATTTCTGGGGGTCTCAAGCTCCAATGTCTTTTTGACTCAACCGTTGCCGAAAGGTACACCGATTTAATTACGGCGAGTTTTGCTCCGAGAAAATTACCTGGGCGGGTCTTAAGGAGTCTGTCACGGGAAGCAGACGGGGGCTAGGATCTAGCGATCCTGGCTGAGTCGAATCTGGACAGCTTGGTGTGTTTAGCGGGCTGTTCCATCAAGCTTGCCCCCCCGAGGCTCAGCGCTCTACCCGGCCCACCGTGCCTTCATCATCGGGCGGCGCACGGGGACTGTCAGCCTCGCCGGCCCGGGCTGCGTCATCGGTACTTGCGCTCGGAGCGAGGGAGGGTTTTCCCGCGGTATAATCGACAGCAATTGGACATTGATTGGACCGAACTCGAGGCTGTGGTCAGTCTTCCGGTCACCAGAACTTATTGAAGACAATTTCATCCACCTCCATGCCTGCTGTACATCGACTGCAAATCCCCTACCCCCGTCTCGTGTCGATCGCAGAGTGAACACTGCATTCACTGCTTCTTCTCTTTCAACTGACTGACCGCACAATATAACGGGCACAGTCACCAAGAGTAGATTACTGGAATTACTTCCGACCAAGCGGAACAGCGTCAACAGCAGAGGCTTATCGCCACCCAAAAACCAACCGGGACGTTTGGACCAAAACACCCGTCAGGTTCCAGTGGAATCACGGTGCTTTTTACTTGCACGGTGAGTCACAATCTAATCAGGCTGTGATAGCTCTAATGAATTACAGACCAAGTGACTTGGCATTCACTAACTTTTTCACGTTAACTGGGTAAATTATACAACCAAACACCATTGCCATTTCCTGATTTCGTGTAACCTGGTAACCGGAACCACATGTCTCACTCAAAAATATCGACGAGGAGGCCTGTTTCCACTTTCCGTTTTGTGGATTAGATCCAAAGACAAAAACTCCGGGAGAGCAAAGAAAACCATTCCTGCTAAATCCTACATTAAAACATTATTTTTCCCTTTGCTTTTGTTTTCAATGAAATGTAAGACTTAGGGCATGGCAAATCAGCATTGTCATTAATTTATGACCACTTGATGATAATCTATAATCAGGTGTTGATCGATAAAAGCAGTTTTTATTTGTCCGTGTAAACTGTGAGAGTATCGCTGCTCTGTTTTCATTGTGTTCTTGGTGAGACTATATAAGTACACTTCGATTTGTTCTTTGAACATATCGGACCTCCAACATGTCCACCTTCGGTCCGGTTATTTAAAATCAGAGAAATATATCGCCTGCTCATTTTACTATAAACCGCGTGGACATCGTGGATTTTAGGGCTTGGTTCTGGCTCTGTATCGTGTAGATACATCGGCCAACGAATTCCTACGAGTTGACGATACAGCCCCGAGGATTTATAGAAATACTCATGATCTGAATTGCTGTCGACCTTAACTTTTTTTCAAGTGTATTCCAAAAAGGTTAAATTGCATAGCTAGGCAATCAGAACATAAAGAATTGACTGTCACCTTGACAATCCAAATGAGATATATCCAAATGTTCTCTTGTATTCTTTTCTTTAAAAGATGGGAAAAAAGAACAATACCCTTAGAGTTCATGATTTAATGATGATAGCAATTGTTCATGAAATCCGAGTCAAAAAGTTTTTGAGAATTATATGACGGGCAGCTCCTTAAATTTCATGTATTGTAAGCCGTGCAGAGATTTTACTTTAAGGAATTTTTCCCCTTTCTGTGTTGGGACGTTTTCAAAAATGACCAAAACAACATAAGTTTTGTCTCTTGAAGGCAATCCAAATGAATTGTTTTGCCGGTGTTGTCGAACATTCAAGGAGCAACACCCTTGAATTGTCCAAGCGTCAATTAAATATTCCAACTCGACACCACGTGGGAAAGCGGGTAAGTCTTTGTGCATTGGCCTGGAATTTTATTACTCGTGTAAATCCCCCAACATGGGGGTCATTTTATGCATGCTGGATTGAAATAATGCACCGCAGCTCGGTTCGAGTTACCATGAATATCGAGCCTGGATCTCTTGAAGAAGAATATTTGTGGTAAGCGGTCACTTGTTAGGAAACTTGCCCTGTTTTGTTTACGCTTGGGAGGATACAGTTCTCCATTTCTTCTAGTGTGATTGTGAATTCATTTCTGATTATTACTTGCTGGAATGGAGGCTATGTTCCTTGCCTCATTGAAGGCATTTCCAAAATGATGGTATAGCCCAAAAATCAGCTTAAAATGGGAAATACCAGTCTCAGAGAAGAGCAAGTAAGACGCGGAACGTCGAATTATTACCTAACTAACGTGTTTATCCCATGTCATAGATTAAAGATGTGATTTGTCCGACGAAGGCTTTGGTATCAATGACGGATATATTCGTGACATAAAATGACAGCAATAACAGTGTCATCCGTCTAGAAGGAGTGAACACTTTCTGTAATCAGCAATTAAACTGGGAATATTTTAAAAGCTAGCTTCCCTACAAAGCTTGTCTTTATCTGTGGACCCATGCTTGAACCGCGGTCTACAAATAAACAAGGCGAATTCCTTCTTATCTGTCGATGCAAGATGTGTCGAAGTTGCGTGGGACATGCACAGCATGCATGCGCCAAAGGGATGGCTTTACATGTCTACCAGAGCTTTTCACTATTTCGCCTGGCGAGTTGCGTTAAAGTTTGCCGTCGCGAACCCAGGCGAAACGTGCGGGCTCAACTAGAACGGCGATCCATACCGAATCAAAGGCCCAATCGTCCCGCGGTCGTCTGGCGTTTGTCCAGGGGGCCAAAGGGTTTGTCTTTGGTCATTGTTGGCCGGACTCTCCGGACAATGGACAGTGTTCCCGAGATGGTATTTACTGACCGGTTTAGCAAACTCAATATTGGTCTTCTAATCCGGCTGAGAGGGTAGCCATCACGGTAGCTAGTTGTAGGGATGAGTAGGGATAAAGTCAATATGTCCACGAACCACAAGCTTGTTAAATGACAGCTTATCTTGGGTTCTCTACATTTCTTGATGGGTTGCACAAATACACAAAGTGGAAGTTGTATCTGAACACAGATAAAAGCTGCAAATAAGGGTAATTTTTAATAGGAGCAGTTTTTACGCGAGGCTCTGGGCAGGGTTTCCGTAAATTTAGGGAGCACATTCTGAGACCAGTTATGAGTAAAGTCATGACAACTAACCCTGTTTGTTGAATTGTTCAAAGTACTTCATAAGATTAGCAAGACGTATTGGGCCGTAAGGAGCAAAATAGTTTCATTATGCGAGAATCAGTCCCCGGTGAAAACCGAGGATAAGATTATATACCATAGAGACAAAATAAAAGACTTCTGGAGGTCACCCATCAACCTTTTGCCGGATGAATTTGTTTTGCGATCATGTTATTTCAAACCCGAGATCAGAGAGAAGAGTACAACCAAACTGTCAATGTTTTATCGTCCATCGAGCTGAACTTGTGCTGATCGCGTAGTCTTTTGGGGTCATTTTTATGATTTACCTAGGTGAGGCAGTTGACATTGTGACAAACGACGTGCGAAGTGTTGAGTGCGGTTGCCCGTTTATGTTCAAACTGTAAATAGTTTTCTTGTGGAAGTATCGGTCACATGAGAAAAATACACGGTATCAAAAGCACATTCACGTTGAGGAAAATCGATACTGTCATCAAAAGGTGCTGTTAAGTGTTGACATGTGATGTCTTCCTTTATAGATGTGACTGCACTGGACTTATGGACGCAAAAATCCACAAACGACCTTGTCATTGTCATCTTAATCGATCGTCTTATTTGTGATTAATCGCATCCGCGATATACTGTAGTTTATCATTGAAAACTGAAGGCAACATCCATAGTTGTGATGGTTGTGAGAAAGCTTGTAAATCTGGTTGTTTTATTTGAGTATGTGTTCTTGTCTTACGTCCACACTGCGTCATCGCTTGACCAGATTGTGGGTTCGTCTGTAAAGGATACTCATGCACAGTTGAAGCGAAGTCAAATACTTGACTCCTGCAATGGCCGATTTAATCCGTTTAGACCAAACCGTATCCTCGCGGCGCGCAGCAATACCCTGAACACACTTCTCCTAAACGCCTTGTTGACGCTCGTGAATGGCCTGGGTTCAATTTGGTGTGATTGTGACTGCGCTGAATGGCTCCGTCATGTTACTTGGGGTCGTTTGGATTTTAGCATTCACCTTCTCTCTCTCTTTTTTAAGGTAGGGTGAATACAAAACTTGAATGTTGTAGATTGTTTGATGCTCAAAAGAATCGATCCTTTGATGCAATGTCGGAGGAAATTTCAAGTTGTTGATTGAAACAGCACCCTTTGGATACCAGCCTTGACCATTTTGTGTCCGTCAAAAGCCAACAACAGATCGGGTCTCATGATTTTTCTTTTTCTTGATATCGTTGCCTTTCATGATAGTTTTGATCGATATTGATTGTTTTACTCTCTAACAGTGTTGCTTGACTGGACAATCTCTATAGTTCTGCTCAATCTCGATTTGCTGACCGGCCAAGAGCATGGAATTACCATCGGGCCAAAAGTCCGGTATACATTGCTGACTTGGCACTGTTGAAGTCAACGGCCGTTGAAAACTGTGGATTCCCTCGTGAAATGTTTATATTGTCGCGATAGTTTTTGTAAAGATTTGTAGATTTGGTTCCTGTTTTTGAAAAGTTTAGAGGTTGACATCGTTCGGACCAAGGTAGAGATATCGATGTGCAATTGATTCATTGGATGCTGAAACTCTTGATCAGTTGTTTTCGATGTGTTTGTAATCTTGTTGAATTTTGTTTCTTAGGTTATTTGTACAGTTACCTTCATAATTACCTTCACAATTATAAAGTGTTCAGCAGACTTCTATTTTTCTGTAGCTCTTTTTCGATCGTTGTCGTTGTAATTAAAAGATGTCAGCATTGCAGTTATTCATCGTCTATCTTTTTGATCCCTGTTAATGATGTTGTTTTTAATTTTCTTTTCCACGTTACCTTCATACCTGCATAATTGCCCTACCATTCTTAATACAATGTGCACCATGTTCCACCACCGTAAACCTATCATGGCTTGTTTAGCATTGGATTAGATAGGCCAGACATCGTCCCCAACGTACCGTATGTAATAACATTTGTGCACCGCGTGCCTACTGAGCTGGAAGAGAATGCTCTTCCCCACCGTGGACTGACTGTTATAGCTGTGTGGAACTGTTGAGTGGGTATGGTGCTGTGCTGGGATGAATTTAGATCGGCCCGACAACAGGTGTATTCTGTGTACTCTATGTAGCCTCTTTCTCAGCATTCATTTACTCGAAATGGTTATGATGGTGGGCGAGACATCTGAAAGCAGGGATACTTGCTCGCTAGAATACAAAGACTGCCATGAACCGAATTCTACGCAAAGTAGTTTTAGAAATGTTTATACTTGGTCAGCTCCGTCCCCTTGCAACGAAGGTTGCAACTCTGGGTAGATACCAACAGCAAAGATTGGGTCTTGTTTTCGAATCTCAGTTACAGAAGTCTTGAAATGAGGAATTTCGGTGTGTTTTGCCCGCTGCGGAGCTCGACACGATAATTTTTTTTTCAATCTAAATTGTTAACAAGTTGCATCATATCCATCAATGTAATTGTTTACCTGTTTGTTTTTGACTTTCATGATACAACTGGACTCCAGTAACTTTGCACCATGCAACCACCGTACCTACCCGGCTCGGTCCAGTTGGGTTCAGTTCAGTTCCACGGTTTAGTCAAGGCAAACCTCATTATGCAATCACATCCTTACCAAGAATTCATCAATCATTGCTGTCAGTTCTCTGACAAACGGTCATCTCTCAAGCCCATACAATTCACGCTCCTCGACATTGTTCAACGCGCAAACCTTAACCACTCCGGGCCCGCCTTTGGTAATAAGGTGCTAACATCGCGAATAGCCGGCCGTAAATCAACGCAAATCAACGGCTTGTTGGTTTAGCGCAACCTCCGCTGCGGTGACTGGACCCCCTGCTGTTGTTCCCTCTTCATCGCGTGACTGACAGGTTGTGGGGGGGGATAAGAAGTAGGGCCGGAGGAAGTTTTCCGGCCAGTGGTCAGGCCACGGTCGGACCTTAGTGGAGGCAAGAAACCCACTGAGTTCCATGGCCGAGTTTTGTCTTGCCTCTGAATTTCCTGATATTTTCTGTTTGACTATGCTGTTGAAATACTTGAGTTTTTACCTAAAAACCACTGCGGATCCCGTCTGATATCAAAAACATGTTTGCTTTTACCTTGGAGGTCGAAGTCACATTTCTGTCAGACTGAACTTACTTCTTATTTTTTAGCCATGTAGAGTACTTTGCCGGAAGTCTTGGTTGACACGAAGACGAAGACAGACATCTCAATTTGACACCTTGAGTTCCTATTGTCTTCTTCCAGATGATGAAAAAATTCCCAGAACTATCGAGCTGCCACATATCAAAAATTATAATTAGAACTTCACTTGAGACTAGCTGACCGCGATACGCTGAGTCGTTGATGGGGTTTAGGTGTCACAACCACTCGTTAAGTCGTGTGGTAAATTTCAGTAGAAATATCGACCGATGCGCTTCCTCGCGCATGAATGTAACGAATAAACACCTTAATAAAGGAAGCCTTTACCTCATTTGACCTGTGCTGAATGGACAAGACAGCTACTAAGCCAAGCCTGTCATAAACTTAAACAGGTTAGGTTCCATTTAAATGAAGACGTTCAAGCTGAACAAAATCCTCGTCGACTGCGGTGGTGGGGTCGATTTTCACCGGGAGAGCGAAAGTCTTTGCGTATTCGTTCCAAAGAAAAATTCCAACATATATATTTCGTTTTATTGATAGGGAAACGATCTCTCCCGCTCTGCTAACTCGGTGATAGCTTGTTGAACTGGTACTTCAGTAATTTCGTAGATTCTTACAAAACAGTAGTCGAGTTTGTTGAGTTTAAAGGTAAGGGGTTCTGTCTTGCTTGAGAACATGACTAGCTTCATTGATGTTGTCTCCACGACCTTGTGTTGCAGCAGCTGCCATGTTTGCATTCAGACAACCACGGCTGCCTCAGGCAAGCTTGCAACCCCCGAAATGGCAAAGAGTACAAAACGCAAATACATATCAGCATGGGGGCTATGTTCCCGTCCATTCCCTCCCTTAGTATTTAGCACATGCAGGAGCTCAGGGTTAAGACGTGGCTCCCATGAACAATGCGCTCTTGAAAGTGCTCAGAAAGGTTATTTCACCACCGTGGAACAGGATTAACGATAGGCTGTGGGTTTTTCTCCTTTCATTGAATGGATTCTGTACTTTCGACTTCTTGAGCACGGGTAGGTTTGACCAAGCAGCTTTCTTTGTGCAAGAATATGGAACTGAACTGCGTGTAGCGAATTAACGTCGTTGTGAAACAACAGTACTCATCTGCAGACCCAGTAAACACATAAGAATCGATCAACGACCAAATGAAACAGCAATATGCAATGCTTGTGGTCTATTGCCATGAAATCGGTTGCGAGTTTTCATTGTTCGCTTTCTTGACCTTATCCTATGATACGGCGTGACCTTTTCAAGTGTATTTGGAGTGGTACTACTTCGCGGTCATGCTGGTATACATCGAACGAAAGTCAAGCTGAAGTGCGAAGCTATGTCAACGAAACGAAATGTATCACAGCTTATGAGGGAATATTAAAATGAAAAAACCATGGGTTTTTTGTCTGCTTTGTGACGTGCTCGGTGAATATCTTTCTAGAATCCTCGGAATAACATTTAATTCCAAAGTGTTTTCCGTTTCAAAATTCTAACAAAGAGAATGCCAGCCAGCATTTTGCAAAGCTGGCCCGAATGAACGGGAGAAAACTCATCAAGTTGTCATAAATCACTCTGACCGGCTTGTCAGCCCTGCCAGTCAGAAGCAGAACGGTGTACTTGCTATAAAAAACACAAGCCAACAAGCGATGCCCGAAATGTTCACCTACCAGCAACAAGGCGTGCTGACATCGACAAGAAGACCCTTAATTAAAAAGAAAATGGCAGCCCCTTCCTAAAAAACAAGGCTGTATTTGTCTAGAAAACATTGGGAATTTGATCTGCCTTGGAGAGGGGATTAGCCGTGGAGGCAGGGGGAGCTTGACCCGTGCCGTACGGCGGGTGGATTACACGAAAGATCAGCCAACAACTGGTTTAATTCTTGGACTTTGGAATTGGAGTGGTGGTGCTCTGACACTTTGAAGCAATCTTATCGCTGGTATCAACCTGTGACGACAAATCTAACCCAGTTCCGTCGTATCGTTTGTCTCTTGGTCTTGTGAGTCCACTTTGGTTCCATACCGTGTTCCGGAACCATGAAAGCAAATGTCGCTCTTGTACATATGAGACGAACCTTTTAGAAATTTTACAGTATTTACCTCAACCTCAGTAAACTCAACATTGAATTAGATAAGTAACGCGATTTATGAATCTGTGCGTATGTGAATTTATTTTTGTTTTCCAAAGATACATTGTAAGCAATGAATCAGTGTGCCTTCATCCGCATCTAATACTGCAGATTTTTTCCTGAAAGAAACTCCACTTTTAAGAATACTGGAGCTTTTGTACTTGCTCAGTCTCGCAAGATTTCATTTTCACACTTTAATACAGACTTTATAATCTCTTATTTATCTTGACACCTCACGGCCGCACGGGCAGTTAACACGTTGGCTTAATACGATGACACCGAACAGAAAAGATCCTGCTGATTCTTCCTTGGCACTTTGGAAAGTTCGGAGTCGTGAGCGAAGTTGATTGCTGTCTGCTACAAGATATCCCTCCGAGCGATTTAGCACCTCGGCATGGCCAAAGCAGATTGTGTTATTTTGAAGTCAACATAATGCAATGAGCGCAGGCAAGTGCTGATGTCTTTGTGTCTTGAGGAACTGTTAGAACATACGATCAAATCTTCCGGAACAATGGCATCCTCTGAGGTGATATCGGAGCATCCATGAAAGAAATGCTGTTTTGAAGACTTTTCTGGCCAAATGAATTTAAGAAATGAGATGCGTCAGAATAAACAACCAAGTTGGCAAAATATTTTTAAATGACTATTTATATCTTTCCCAAACAAATTCAAATTGAAGATAAGGACACATTTTTTAACATTATCGAGTCGATCGGGTTTGGGTGCACCTGTAACTCTTGTCAGGGCGAGAACTGGAAAGCGGATGAGTTTGTACGTGCAGACGGGGTGAAATCAAATTAGAAAGCGAACCAGAGCAGAAAATTAACTTTGCAGTAAATGTGAACAAGACCACTTCATTAATCACCTCACTTGGGATGGCTTGCCTATCAACGTACCAAGAGACTCTGGTATCACCAATATTCTTTCTAATCTTGCTTCGGAGAAACATTCATATTACTCAGTACTATTTCACCCAAAATTGTGATGGTTTGTGAAACGGAGTTACTGTTCTGGTATCGGGAGGAAATTAAAGGTACTGTCGATAGCCATGCATGACTAAAGGAGAAAGTTTGGGACCCATTGAGGTTTTCCTCCATTAGCGTGGACCCTTTCAGGATGAGCAGACTTTAGTCTTTGCCTTTCCCTTTTTAAGCCCCCCCCCACATACACACGTGTTCTCCATCACGTATAATTTGTCCAACCCAAGTCGCCCTTGTTTCTTCCATCACCGAATATTTCACCCGTGTTGCCAGTTACCGTGTCGTCTGCTTGTCGGGAAAATGCGGCCCCGAGTTCTGGCGGCAGGACGGGCCTTGACACGGTTGTATGGCAGCTAGCGAAGGCGGCTGGTGGAGATGTGATGCCATTCGGCAACCATCTCGTGTTGCTGCCCCCCTGCCGCGAAAGAGTACACCGCCACTCAGGTTTGTACCCAGGAGAAGATAAACTCCCCCGTCAACCTGCTACAAATGTAGAAAATGGCCCACCAATTTGTAGCCGACGAGTTTGTTGTTTTCTTTACTCTGAGGTCGAGTGTCACGCACACTGGAATGTTGGGCTGCGGTCAACTCCAGTTGTGTTTCCATAAATCGGGAGTGAAATTGCGGTATTGGATGAGGCAAGCGTAGGCAGGTTACGTGGCAAAACAATCGACATAACAAGTCATTGTCTGGTTATCTATTTTAGCGATTAAAGCATCAACGAACAAGCAGTGGGTACGTCAACTTTAGGGCTAGAATGCTTGACTGGGATGGGAGATTAAGCCAATATGGGTTACAAATCGGATCTGGCCTGGCTGGGTCCGAACAAGGGGCCGGTGACAGACAACTTCCGATGGGGTATTGTCCAGCCGTAATGCAATGCCTCTCAGCGGAATGATTTGGTTTAGAGAGGAGAGAGAGGAGACGAGTCGACCCCTGTGATATGGGATATCACAGACCGGTCGATAAAATCTAATCGGAGAAAGTTGTTTGTCGGGATGGTTTCTTTGTTGACTTGTTTATCTGCTGGCTTTGTGAGCTATCTGTTTGACTGTTTGTTTAGTAAGAGGCTATGTCGTCCCTGCTTTGGCTGTTAGTTCGAGAGTGGACATGGTGTTTTGACCTTGTCGCGATCTGTCTGTCTCTAACTTAGTCACTCACTAAAAACGTTCAATACAGTGTCAAAACAGTTGTTAATTAGTGACCAAACTCTGTCACACATAGTGTCGAAGATGCTTATAAACCTTTACGCTGAACGTTTGTTTGCCTGTTCGTTTTTTTTCTCTTTATTCACATGCAGTGTGTGGAACGTCTTTTTGCGTTTAGGTTAGTGATCGTCAGAGACCATTGTGAATTGTGTGGTTTGAAATCACTTAGCGACTCGAATCGTCGCTCACCGCAACCAAACGACCTGAATTATTCTTGAATGTAGTTGAAAAGGTTTCTGGAGATCATGTTACATAAGTGCACCAGATATTTGTCTCGATGTTGGTCGAGTTTTCATGGTTGTGCAACCATGTGGAAAGCGAATAGTCTGTGAATTCAGATGAAAAATTCACCGAAGGATCAGAAGAGAGTAGTGACAAGCAGACAATCAATTTCGAAGATAAACTGACTGTGCTGTCGTTGAAATGGTAAAATCTACTTTCAGAGTGTCTTGTACAGATTGACCAAAATTTATTTTTTCATTTATTTTTCGGCATGCTTTTGTACGCCTAACAACAAGACGCCTGAAAAGTGAAGTGTAAGTTTACTCTCCATAATTTGATTACAGAATTTCTCGCCATAAATATTCCAAAGAAATTACTTTCAAGCATGTGCGGGGTACTCTTCATTGTATGACGAGGTAAATTTGGGAGTATCCTTAGTCGCTGAAGATATGTCGAAATGCGCAACCGAGCACATTACTCAGTGAGGCTTTGTTTATTGTACCCGGCCATCAAACTATCCTGAAAACGTACACTACATTTGTGAATGCTGCTTGATTGGGCGTTCGCTCAAACCACTTAAGCCGAAGTTACCGGTCTTTGGACAGCTGAATACACCGCTAACTAGGCAATGAAAAATAGTTACTGTGTTCCCAGACAGCATGGCCTTTCGCAGCCATTGTCTGCCAGTTTTGCGCCGTCTTTCTCTGGCCATGGTCTTTGGAATAGCCGAGCGAAGTCCAAAAAAGGGGAAGCAGTCTTCTTTTTTGTCAGGATGTTTTTGTTTTTGTTGTTGAATCCATTTGGAGTGCTACGGATAAGTCTTCTGGAGAGAGCGCGAGACAATGGTATGGTATCACCCATTCTTCAGGCTTGACAATCTTGACTGACTTACGCTGGATCAACCATGGAGGAATAATAACACGTCCTGCATGGATCAACAAACGTTATCAAACCTTGTGCTTAATGCGTGTAACGCCAGTAACTGCCCTTCTTCACCGGTCATCTATCGGATTTCACATCACTTCGTACTTGAAGAAAGACTAACAAACTTGCAATGTGTCGTCAGTGTAAATTAGGTGCACAAGCCTTACGTATTACGAGATTAGAATTTGTCAATACTGAAACCGTCCTCACGAAGGGGGTGGGGTGGATATCGACTAACAGCGTCCTTCAGCTCATTGCAGTAATTCTCAGGCATCGGTATTTATACTTGCAACATAACCGAAGCTTTTGAAGCTCATTTCTATGCTGTGCAGTGTGTTTCATGTTAATTAAGCGACATTTTGATTGTTGCCTTTTTGTGTGTCTGGTCTAACAGTTTGTTAATGCCGTATCTTCGGGTAACTCGACGGTGCTACAGCCAAACTTCCAAGTTCGCTCCCTCAGTGCATAGGAATTGTCTTTGTCATCTGCCTTCGTTTACCACGGATACTCCAAATGTCGACAGGAATCATTTCGTCTACTAGATCCCCATCGGACCACAGTGTCACGCACAAAGGTAAGGTTGAGCCTTTCTTTAATCAGACTGGCAAAGTCTGCAGTCTTTGCTTCGCTTTGTGATGATTACATAGAATTTTGAGTAAAAAGGCGGACTAAAGGCTCTTTCAGCTGAATTTGTTTATTTTTTCTCCAGTGCTGAATGTTTGCAGCGTCGTTTTACCTTTCGTTCTTTTTGCTAGTTCCCGCTCCACATCAGTTCTAGTGGTTTATGTTATGTCATTGTGACTTTTAACAATCTCCTATAATAATTGCCGCCAGTTACTGTGAAAATTTCTTCACGTTTTTCAAAGTTCCAAATTTTGAGCTTTGATAAGTTTGTGAAAGGAAAAAAACCGCAGGGTCCTTTTCGCAGCATTATGTAACAGATTCACGGCTAGATGACACCCTTAGTTTTGGAAGCGTTGATGGTGAAAATAATGACATCAACTCTACTATAGCTCATCTGTCGCCTGACAGTGTTACTTAACGAATCAATTACTCGCAAGCATTACGGTTCAGGAACTAGCGGTTAACTCCGGTAATTGAGACATGAGATGTGATTTTGCAGAGACAATAGCAGGTTTGATTGTTCCATTACTGACACCTTACCTAGCGGCAAAAATGCTTCCCTCTCTTGGTAATTAATTAGTGTGATTAGTTATTGTTCGAGGCGTGAAATATCACAGAGAGAGTACATGGAACAGCCGTATAGCGTGATGTAAACCTTGGCCTCTCCTTGCCAGGCTTACTACAAGGCAATAATTACCTGCATTTTTCCTTTTTTCCCTTTTCTTTTAAATAAGAAAGAATTAGGGTTTTACTTGTTTGAATTGTTCAATTAATAGTTTGTAGATAAACATTTCGAGCACATTATAAGTAATATGAAATATAAATTTTCAAACTGAAATATATCTCACAAAAACTATTAAAATGCCTGATTCCATCATAAACTCACGAAATGTCTTAGGATTTGTCCAAATGTCACCTTCGATAATTGTCAGGCAGTTGTTCTCATGGCTCGTCGATGTCAAAAGGACTGGGTAGTATTTCTCGTGCTCTCTCAAAAATCAAACGGTGGCAAAAAGTTCCCTTATTTAGATTATTATCATTTGATCTAAGAACCATCTTTGCCCCTTCGGCCATTTCACAATTTCCGAAAATTAACCCAAATCAAGATACGTCGTATTGCTTTCTCCATTGGTATCCTGGCGTGAGCCCCAAACGTCAAGTGTGGAATCACTCTAGATATCTGATTGCCAGTGTCGAATCCTTATCATTGTATCTGTTGCAGCGGTATCTATCTTCTTCAACAATCATTGATTACTTGTGTGGTACTTATATTCCCCTTCCTTGCTCCCTCTCGAAACCTCACGCCAAACATACCCGTAGAGGACGAAAAAAGAGGGCTCCAGACCGCACGAAATTAGCGCCCACAATCATGCTGAAATTATAATTTTAATTTGACCTGCTCGGGGTGTTTCTGGTTTATTAAGGGGAACGTTAAAGGAGCGTAATAACTCGCGAGCGTAATAACTTTGTAATAACTACAAAGCTGTCAAACAAGTCTTCCAAGGAATACGCTTACCTGGCGAAACTCCCTGAATGAGGTGTGCGAATACCACCATCGTTAGCATGTGTGTCATTTTTTCTGTGAAATAAAGCAAATTTAATTTTGAAAATGACCATAATTTTGGCAAAAGTGGCAGACAGCGCTTGGTATAACACTTACCAATTGGTTTTCACGCACTAATTTCAATCGCAATGAAATATGTTTCCACGATTTCTTGCTCCGATATGCGCTCTGTGGTAAGGGGGATCCTCCCACGCATTGGACAGAGAGATCCGATTCTAACAAACTCTATGTACGTTATTCTGCTGCAAGCAGAATTCTACTTGAAGTCGGTGAATCTGCCAATGATTCTGTACACTGCCCCTTTAAAACGGTGTTAGGTTCGTGGGGATTGCTTGTAAAGGGTATGACCAATCCACGCGAGCCTGGCCCGCTTCGGACTGTAGTTTCCGGAGTGTTTAAGGGCATAAATTAAGTTTAGGGTTAACCTTTGACAGGTATTACTCCTGTGCTTTTTCACTGCACTCAGTCATGTGGTTCCTTTAAAGAGATTTATATGAGTTATTACTCAGTTTGCTCTTGAATATCCAATAGTTGAAGTTAAGTACCGCACAGATTAAATATAATCTCTTAACATCTAATTCGATCGACGTTTTTCTATCAAGATATTGTAGTTTGTGTACGGATAGGGGTGGCTATCTTGATTTTAAGAAAACGTTTAAAAGCAGAGGCGTCTTTTTAGAATTGAGGTAGATGGCATGCTATTTGTAGTTTCTGGATCTATTTCAGATGATTTGCGGGCGAATCACCGATTTGGTGAAGAAATATTTCATGTAACTAGAGCACTAGCAGAAAATTGGATGAATTTTGTTCCTTTGGGCGAACTAATAATTAGACTTTTCTCTGCAGCGATTGGCAAGAAATATGGGAATGCGATGTGAATTTTAGTAAATTTTGTTTTGGGAAAAAATTGGGATCACAATCGTTTCAAATGTGCATGTGCCTTTATACACCTTGAACAGTGAAATTAGGGGAAAAAATCTTTCACGCGCGGCACATTTCCTGCGGAAGCAAAAACACACACGCTGTCTATAGGCACACGGTGACATAATGCCCATAAATGTACAGTTCATGACAACCTTACTGTCGGCTCTCCACTCAATTTGGCGTACCCCAGTCGACAAAAAAAAAACGTCAGAGTATTTTTCCTTCCTTCCATTTTTTCCCTTCCTTTTTGCCCCGGAGATGTCTAAACCTCCCTTCCCCTCAACCTACAGCGTTTTTATATAGCTTGCATACAGCGAGCGGTATGGTTGGGCGTACAGCGCTCTGTGATTAGACGTTTTTGCGCGCGGGATCTACTCGCAGTGTTTGTGGAGTCCCGTTGTAGAGCGCTGTAGGGTCAATTCTAGCAATTGGCTTGTGTGTGGTTGGACCTCGGGCAATGGCGGGCATAGTTCATGTGTACTGTGGCTTGCACTATTCACAGAACTGTTGGGCCCGTCTACAGCCTTGTCTCCTTGTCAACAGTGTCCTGGCTAAACTTCTAAATTTAGCAGTTCTCACACGAATGATTCCCCACACAGCTTCTAATATTGTGAACATGGTGACTTAAAATTGACAGTACAAAGCCAAAGCATAAACTAGGGCTTATATATCTTTTCCGTTGTACATTTCATGAAGAAACATGATACTCTTGAGATCGTTTGAATAGGATGCTCAGTTTTCTTTCGAAGGCGTAGTATTAAAAATCTGTCCGTTAATTAGAAACTTGTTTGAAATATTGTAAGATTTGTTTGGGAAACTCCAATTTGATATACACTGTAACACAGTGATGATATTCAGCGCTAGGTGTGCGTGTACATGCGCATGAGAATCACGAGACGAAAACACTTGTGCCTAGGAAATTATAATGCAAACGAGGTCAGTGTGGAGGCGAAAGAGGACTTGCAGAAACAAAAAAAAATGAGTCTTGAGAGCTTGCTCCCTTGATGATGATTAATTATTCACGGCATTGCTTGCACCGTATCGTGGTTAATATGTCATCCTGGCCCTCTTCAACTACACCAGGCCTTGCAGAGCAAACTGCTGCAGCATAGAGTAATTAGACTGGAGTCCATGATTTTTCTTAACCGCCGCGCATTGTTGTGTCATAAAGGTCAAATTTGCTGGTAGGAACATTTTCGTAACAATCACGTGGTCGGGAAAATGTGGTGGTATGAATGGAGAGCATAAAAAACCAACGCCACGGAATGGTTCCAAACGAACGGAAATAATGCGTGGATTGAACACGTCTTGCCCTCAGTGAGTTAACGTATCGAACTGTCCAAGTAAACAGAAAAGAGTCAAGAAGGCCAACCTTTCCATTCCAACTGACTTATCATTTCTCGGATATTTGCTTGCATATGGTCGTCTGCCTTTACAGTTTCATAAAGAACGTCACCAAACGTGGCAGCGTATCGTCTATTCTGTTTCTTTCACGGAGTAGTGTGAGGCACGGCACCACGCCCCGATCATGCGCAGGAAGTACACACCAATGACTCTGTGCGGTCTGTTGTTCTTTGCGAGTGGAATTCTAGGTTGGGTTGCATTGTCGTCATTGGGTTGTGTGAAGACAAATATGAGGTCTATCCCAGATGGCCAGCAAACAGTTATTTGTATACATTTCGACCGGAAATCTCCCCTAGATAATTCGTCAAAATAAATGTTTCCTCATTTAGTAACTCGTCTTCCTGAGATGAAAGGGAATCGACTACTTTTCCAATTTGAAGTGCTCTCGCAATATGGCCATTATAACATTTTATTTTCATTATTAAAAGTCTATTTAAATTATGCACTGAAACTGATTTTGTTTCATGTTTCAGTATAATCATCCAGGTTTACACAGTGTAAAATAACTTGTATAAAGACTTCGCCTCATTTTTTACCCTTTTATAGAAAACCGGAATGAAGTTTCGTTTAATGCAACGATGTTGATTTGTGTTTTACTTTGTGACATCAACAAAGCATCGAGCAGCGCCATTAGAGACTAGCACGGCTCAGGGTAGTTTGGAGGAGTTTGTCATCTGTCGTGTTGGGGGGATGAAATGATTTTTTTCTTCCCCTCCAGAACTGACCAGTCCTCACCGGTTCACCTTGCCTTTGCACTCTTCAGACATCAGCGATCTTTGATGAAGACAACTGCCGCAAGCTGTCCACTCTGGCTTTCTCTCTGTCGCCCTCCCCCTAAAAAACTTCGCAATCAGCTGAAAATATCTCCAGTTCGTGACAAGAAAAATCCCATTCGCTCTCGACAAAAAAATGCAGGCTGGCTCTATTTTTCCCTTATTTTCCCGAGCGGGGGACCATGAATGGCAGTACTTGCCCGTAGCGTCTTGTGCCTCGTGAGGCGCGCGCTCAGCCCTCCTCGCGTGCAAAGGCAAGGCCAGCCAATAAGAAGAGCGATTATTGAATATTGGGCTAAGCCAGGGCGTATAGCGATTGGCAGGGTCGCACAAACACACAGGCTGAAGGAGGAAAAAGTACAGGCGAACTCAACCAAGATAAATAAAAGCCGCAGAGGAGGGCTAAATATGGCTGCGTGTGTACATTGGTACACGTATTCGGCTTGGCCTAGGCATCGGTCCGGCGGGTTGGGGAGATTTTAATGCAAAAAACCCCCGGGGGTTCCGACTACTGCTTAAGACAAGAGGGAGAAAAAAGTCTTGGACGAGGGAAGGGGCGAGATGAAAGTGCCTTGTGGAGCAATGATGCCAAGCATGATGGTAATGACAGCAGTTGTAGGTGTGTGCCGACGCCACGAGTAGCTGAGGGGAGCCTGCCGTGTTGAGGCGGCCATCGCACGGGGCGAACGGCGCGTTGCTCGGGGGCTCATAGGCGAGTCATCACTGCTACTGACGAGCCGACCGCGGGATGAATAGTACGGGTCTCCTGCACTATTTCTCTGTTCTCGTCTTGCCTGCTCAAAAATCTAATGACTGTGTGTCACTCTAATTTCTTAACCACCACAGCTTTAGACATTTACTTCCGCCGAGTTGAAAGAAAAAAAAAGAGAAGGCCATTGTCGTAGCAATTAAGACCTGTAGTAGGTAATAACTTGAAATTTCCAATACCGAAATAATGAGACGCAATCTCCATGTTTTGTGGAAAATTTCAAGTTCCGTAAAAACATTAATCCATTTCTACCTTATAAGTAACCGTTCGTCCATTATACTTCAAATCATGCACGTATTTCTCGCTTTTGTGCCTTGTGTAGCTGGTACTTGTATTGAGGGGTTTTGACATCATCCGCGGACTTGAACCATTTTAAGGCAGTTCATTCTTACTTGGGGTCTGTGGGTTAGTTAGATTAAATAATCATAATAGCAAATAATACAAAATTTGCTTCAACTTTAACCCTGTAGTACCCAGGTACTCATGTAATTGTGTCTACCCATTAATTTGGGGTCTGATGTGTGACCTACCTGTATTTTTCTATCCCTGTTACACCTGACCTACGTAATTTGACAAGGAACAGCTGAAATTGATTTTAAACCTTTTTTGTTTGGCTGATAATTTGCATTGAGATTAATCGCTGTTGGGAATTCGTGAATGTATTCTAAACCTACAAAATCATACGTCAGAAGTATCAAGGACAGGGAAGAAATTGAACCCCAAATTTATAGGACAGCCCAGTTGTAGGTCGTTTATATGGGTCACGTTTCAGTGTGGGCATGAAACATTTGTCAGTTTATGAATGTTCGGTATCATTTCAAATGACACTGTTTACAAGGACATCAAAATCAAGCTTCTAGGGTATGTCAGCTGCTGGGCGAACTACAGGGGTAACCCATAGCCTGTGGGGTGATTAAACAGCGCCCTCAAGGTTCAGTAGCGTGACTGAACCTTATAACTGTGATGCAGATGATAGGTCGAAAACGAGAAAAATCAAACTACTTAATCGGCCAATTAAGTTAAACTATATTGGGAAACAATTATGCTAGACAAACTGTTATTTACTTCTAATTAGAATCTGATGTTTCAAATCAAAGAAGTTATATTTGATGGATTAATTTTTTTAAACCACTTTTTGCCCGGTCGGACTGAAGTGTCGGTTTATTGCTGTACATGTGGCATGTGTTTTGTCGTGACAGATGGGTGCGTGCGACCAGGAATCTCTTGATCAGTGCGCGGTGGACGCGATGCGAATTCTCCATGTCTATCTGCAGCCAGCCACGACCGCTAAGTCATGAACATTTATCTCAAAAGTGATTGGGAGATTGCACTTCGGTATCTGGAGAAAAAACACAAAAAACAATTTACCTTCCCTATGAGCCAACTCACGTATTACTTCTTTTTCACGATGAAATTATGACTGTTTTGAAGTATTGAATTAGGAAATGTTCATCCGTTCTGAATTCATTTTGACACGCTACTTTAAACTGAGTCTGAAAAAAAAAGACTGAACTGACTCGCTTCAACAGTTTGTATAAATTTGATTGAAAATCCTATATGTTTCATGTGTTTTAAACAATTGAACTGCTGATTGAAACCAAGTGGTGTGGTTTAATAGAAGAGTTATCCCGTTGGCGGGATCGAGGCATGTCCAGCATGAACTCTAAACAGCCTGTAGATGAGCACATCTGACGGTGTGAAAAGTGGGTCGACCAAGTCGATTCGTCTCGAGTTGTCTAATCATTCATAATGGTATTATTAATGTCACTCTGAGCAATTCCTAGTCGCGAATCCCAGCTCTTGTTGCAGTTTCCTGTGCTGCATCAAAGTATAAACGTCCCGCGTGTGATCATTGCCGTCCGCCATCTTGCCAAGATCATCCTCTGGGAGATATATATGCAGTCGTACGTATGAGGCCAAACCACAGTGGTTGTGTTTGTATTGCGCATGTCTAATGTGTATTAGAATATGTCCGTTGAGGACGCCCTTTCTCCTAACCTTCTTCTTGCCGTTTTAAAGGTCAGGATGAAAACAATTTAAAATCCAACATCTCAGTGTGGAAATTTAATGAGTTATGAAGTACAAAAAAACTTGAGGTTGAAGTAGCCCGGCCACCCTGCCTTGCTACAGGTTGTATGGACTGTAGTGTATTATCAAATTGCATGATTAATCTTTATCTTAATACTCGCGATTCACAACAGTGCGCCTCCAAGAGTTTGCAACGCGTTGGCCAATCACCACTCGCGAAATCTGTCGACCCTTTCCAAACGCACATAGGGTCGACAGATATCGCGCATTGTGATTGGCCAACTCGTTGCAAACTCTTGGAGGTACACTATCGTGAATCGCCAGTATTTTTACCAGAGAATCTAAATGCAGAAAATAATGTGTTGCCAACACGGAGCAGCTACTGTAGGAAGTGGTGACGATAACTGGTCACAAGTTGATTATCTCTTTTGTGGTTATCTTTTATTATATTCAAGAACTATTTTCTTCCACTGTTGCAGTTGATATCTTCCTTATAGCACCTTACTTAGTTATCAGCTCGGCTCTAATAATATGTAGGAAACTGATATGAGTCAAGGAGTTGGCGAACCGATGAGGTACATAACCCTATCACCTGGCGGTAATACGGTCGATGCATCCGCCATCACCGTCAGCTAAACAACCAATCTCGCTGCCTCGCGCCTCTGCCCCGTGATGAGCAGCGGTGACGCGCACCAACCATTAGCCGTAATTCTCGCCTGATGAAATTAAAAGTGTGAAGGATAATAACACCGTCAGAACAGGAGGGAAGCGGGAGAAAAAGGAATAAAAGAGACCTGGCGACCTTGAGAGTTGCAGCTTTCCTTCACCGCGAGCTAAAAATTCCTTGGGGAAGAGTGCGAGGCCATAATGCGCATGCGCTTGTGTAATCCAAGTCGTGCAAATGATTTAATGGGAGGCGTTTCAAATAGGCTTACTTTGTAGCGAGATGTCCGCTTTTATATGATAAAGGTTCGAGTCTGATGGTGGAGACAGGGTATAATTCCGTCCAAAACCTGATCAAACTGCACCTGGTTCAAAAATAATCCACTTCAACTAAAATTTGGAAAGGTTGCAAGCGCTTAGCGAGGACCCTAGTGTGATGTGATCACGTCGCTAGCTACGCATTTTATCCATAGATTATGCAATACCCAACTTTGTAGCCGCGAACTTTAAATGCATTGAATGAAGTAGTTCTTTTCGTTTGGTCACCTCCACCTTGAGAGTATCAAAGTCGCCACAGAACCTTTTTTGATCACATGACATTGCTTTCTTTCCCGCGTCAATCGATTCCTAGGATTCTATCTTTGGGCATGAACAAGACAGCGCGCGTGCCACAGAGCAACAATATGGCGGATCGATCCCGCGACTCGCCGGCCGGATATTGCACATTTTCAATTTCCCTCCAAAACGCGTCTTGGCAGACGACAACATCGCGGCCCAGATAAAAACCTTCCCTCCACACCTGACAAAGACCTTTTTGTGGCTCGCCGCTGCAAGCATTGTCTCGTGTTTGTACCCTTCCCCCCTTCACCACCAGCTTGGAAAGGAACGCTACTCTCCAATCAATATCGTTGTGCCAAATAAATTGAAAATTAAAACTTGATATAATATTTTCAAGGCAAAACTTGCTTGGCATTTCCAATCAATTTAACAGTGAAGTTAACAATTTGTGTTTGTGTTGACTGTAACAATAGAGTACAAGTTCTTGACTGAGGTATGCAACTCTACTTGTTACCCAAATGTTAATTGTAAAATCAATCTATACATGATACCATATCTTCAAAATTAGTTGCTGTGTGGTGAATAACAATTGTGATGATCTTAAACAGACTAAGAAACAGCTAAAAGACAGCTTTATCATTACCTGACGATCAGATTTACCAAACTTATTGCATGTTTATTTTGATGCTACTCTTTAGTTAACATAGTGTGATACAAATTGAAGTATTGCCCCTACGTGTGCAGTTTGCAGTGACGGACATGGTTAGTGTGACTTTTCCCACATTTTCGGCTACTGCCGGCCGAAAGTTTGCTTTCCATGTGAAGTTCCCCTCACGCTGTACAGAGATTAACATTCCAGTTGTTTATCAAGTCTGTCAAACGGGATTCTTTGAAGAACATGCGCCGTACACCTCATTGTTCCACGCTAAAATGGCCATTGGATGCAGAAATATCACATGACAGCTATTCAGATAGTGCCCTTTGCCTGTGCGGGAAATCATGCTTAATGTGACAATGTGTGTCAGACTGTGCACCAATCACTTCATTTAGGCTGTTGTGGAGGCCACGGTTATGCATATGAACATTGCCAAGAACCGCAGTTGGTACCATCAACAATTAATAACGCCAGACTATATTATATAATCCCCCGAATAAATGCATGAGAAACAATTTGACAAAACCAATATAATCTACCATATTCCTTGTATTTTTCAGAATTTCCTTCGCACAACGGAACGGAAGCGTATTCTGCGCATGGTTAGTGCTCTAACTCTCAAGTAAATCCTTTCTTCTAAATGCTACAACATCGAGATTTCCAGGCTATACCATCCTTTCATTTATTCCATTTATATGTTATGCGTATACGATGTGTTGACGTGGTGTCCATTCTTTTTTGCGTGATCTTTGTATTTTATGCTGTGATTTTGATTTTGCATGAAAGATTTTCAATTTTCTCTGCCCGTTGTCTTTTCTTCTGTCACACACTTGAAATTCACACCGACCTTCCAACCCTGACCTTTGACCATTGTGGGCATAACTGTTTTGCCTTCACAAACGTACCAATTCCATATTTACTGCACGTCCTCTGCACAGTCGGGTGCCAGTTGGTTCACAATACAGACCTGAATGTGAAGTGTGGTTTCCGACCCACTCAATCCATATTCTTTATTTTGTCAGTCTATTCCTTTGTTCAGTTTATGAGTTTTCGTATTGACAGTCATTCTTGGTTAATAGCCCAGCCCTCGGCTTCCTGATTACTACCACCACATCATTGTATAATAGGAATTATGATAATATCAGACGAAGATATGTGAGAGAAATTTTGAGATGGCAGACTTTTTAGATGAAACAAAATGTTCGATAGACAGACGTGCAAGGGTTGAGATTTATGCGAGTTGTCGCCGCGGCGATTCATACTGGCGCCTGGATCGCCTGGATTTATCTCCAATATTGCATTGCGATCAAATCTACTGTGAAAATTACACTTATGTAATTGCAGCCGAGACCTCGGCACTAGCACCCGTAAGCTGTACCCCCGCACGGGACGGGACGGCCCGCCGACGTGGCTTACCCCGGTCTTATCAAGCCCATATCCCCCATGAGAGCCGCTAGAATATCCCGGTCGCCAGGCTTTCGACGCTGGAGCATCGCTGATTATGCGTGTTTCAATTTGGGAACTTTTTTTTCTCCCTCTGCCCTTATTGCAATCGTGGTCGTGATGTAGTTTTAGGCTGTGTTTTCGGACGCTGTTGGGGAGGTGGATTAGTGAGTTTATGTGAAATTGGAATATTTGATTGTCTGTTGTTAAATCCAGTGGGAGTTTGGACTCTCTATCATAGTGTTTGCGAATATGTTTAAAGGTTGGCAATGGTGTAGATTTCGACGCTTTGCCACCATTTTACCTTATTATGATGCACTTGAAGTTTCACCACGCCGAGATATCCAAGTCAAAATTACCGTCGCTAGCCACGGCGTTATCAATATTACTTTCAGTTCAGCATTGCATGTACAGTCGAAATGTCAATTTAATCTTTCACCACCGTTAGCCGATCAAACTAAAGTTCACCACCATCGTGTGCCTCATCTCCACATCCACCCTACCACCGTCATGATGACATGACATTGTCATCACCATCGCCATTGTTCCATCAAGGCCTCTTTCATTCCTGCTAACAGTATTCAGAATTATAGATTATGGTGTGATAATCATTCATTTTGGTGACGTAATAATGACGTCAAGTTACTAACCCCACTTTTGCCAACACGAATAGAATTGACATGAAACGTATAAACTGCCGCATCCCTTTTTTACTGCGGTATTGCCATAGTTCGATTTACCGCTCTAACCTTCGACCTTACAAGGCCTTTGTTGAATAGATATTTAGGGAAATGGCGAATTTATTTTGACAATTAATGTAGATTTGGAGCGCTAGGTTGCCGAAACGTTGGTGTACGTTTCGAATTAAAACGTTTGTACACACACCAAAGAAATTACAATGAAATGATAATGTATCAGTAACCACGGTCGTGTGATGAATTAGACACATTGAAATCATTCTGGTAGGCCTAGATTTGAATTTTCTTTCTGATTACCCAGTTGTGCTTATTTTAATCAGGAAGACAGTGGGTTTGATTATGAAGGAGACATTTTGAGGGACCTAGGGGCATTGGAGTTGTCTTATTTCAAAATTTTGGAACGAATATCACCTTCCCTTTGTTTGCTGGATACTAGTCCACACTGCTGACATTTTCCAGTGACAGATATTCACAAAGGTCTTAGTCATTTCCCCCAGTAAAACCCTTCCACAACCTAGCGGTTACTCAGCGACAGGGCACGGGGACACCTGAAGAGGTTCCGTGCATTTAAATCTCCCCATAGAGCCGTCCCATTCCTTCATTCTACGCCAGTCTGCCCCTTCATCTGTCCCCCAGTATGGCTCAGTCCGGGGGCTCACTCAGTCGGAAATATTGAAAGCTGCTCCACCACCTCCACCGATCGAACGCCCTACGCTAAATCACCGATCTTCCCTCGACAGGTGACAAGAATATCGAACCCTCTTTCCCCATCTCCTTCCCTCATCCCGTAAAAAGCCACCTTGCTTCTTCTTTTAGTCCTCTCCTTTTCCTCTCCAGCATCCCTTTTTTTAACCCGTCCTCTGTTCTCTTCCCCTTCCTGTGTCTTTCTTGTGGCTTTAGACGCGTGGATCTATATCACATATCCCCTATTAGCACCTCCAATCAACGAGAAAACCTAATCTGTAACGGGAAATTATATTCGGCGAGCGCCTGAAGTTAAGCGTGAGATTCCCCGGGATGGACGGCGGAGCGAGAGCGCTGGGTGTCCCCCGTCATTCGGGGGCTTCGCCGGGGAGTGCTCGCTGGTAGGCCGGTCTGCCGACCTATTCCCCTGGGGTGGCCCAATCTAATTTATTCTATAAAATTACGGGACATTTTCTCCCAAGTATATCTTGGGGAGAAAGGCGATGCGTCGTGTGTGCGCTTTTTTTTTATTGAATTGGCGAAAATGTTTGAAAAATTGCACTGGAAGTTCACACGTTCAACGTGCAGTGTGTGGTTGTCATGTAATAAATTAGAATCTCCATAGAAACATGCTTTAAATTATTCCTCAAAAATGCAGCCAAAAAGTTGGTTTATTTAAGATGTCTTAATAATTATATAGCTTTATTCACTTATTAAGAGTGATAATGGAACAGTACAATTTTCTGTATTTCACTTTGCGATACTGGTGATGATTGACACTCTGTCCTTTTGCTCTTGGAAAGCATAATTAACAAAAGAGTAAGTAATTAGCTTAATGTCTGCTGATATTTCAGTATTCGATGAAACTGAAGCAGTTGAAAAATGAAGACATGGTTGTTGAAAGATATTGTATGAATTATTTGTATGTCCGTTTACTGCAATCATTCAAAATGTCTTAGGAGGTTCCTTTCTTGTTCATAGCTCTTGTCCTAAATTTCTGTTCATTCAAATGCATGCCGTGCATGCCGGCAGGGCATTTACGTGGTTTGGAATACAATCAAATAGGTCGTGCATTTCAAGGATTGAATTCATGACCATTTTGATACGACTTGAAAGGCCAGTTGAGCGTTAAGTTTTTAACAATTGATAAAAATCCTGATTTCTCATTTCTGAAACGGACCCATGGGTTTTGGCCGTCCTAATAAACCTTAGAAAATAATATGTGTCAAAACGGTTTTCTAACTTTGATAAACTGTGCCATTTCAGAACACATGCGTTATAATGTGCAGGGCAAAGTGGTTGCTCTTTATAAACCGCCTCGACCTACATCAGTAATATCGCGTTATTTCCTTGTATTTTCTGATGTAGTATGTGTCACACTGAGTTTACAGATCTTCAAGGGTGTTCATATTATAATGGTTTGTTCCATTTGTGTGATCATGTTGGTCATAATGATGTATGAATTTTTCCCTTGTCTTTCTAGTCTGGCTTGAAAGCACATGAAGCCCGTGAAGATTTCATTAGGTTAACCTTGAAAAAAGGTGCGAAAATACTTAGCGGAATAATTGAGGGCCCTTTGGCCGCGAAATTGCTGCAAGCAATAATAATGGTGTTTTTCCCCAGTGCACTATGCCAAGTGTGCTTTTTGTGTGCCCGGTGCAAAATGTTCAGAGACTGTTTATTCTCTCGCGGCGCGTGGAGAGAGTGATTATATCGGACTGCAGATGACCGGGTTGATTTGGCAGGATCAATCTGTGTACGCTGGCTACCTCAAATTTGGGCTTCCAACCATTTTTAGTAAAAGGTCTACTGGGTTGTTGATAGTGATTTTCCCCATGGAATTCAATGTTTATCTGTTTGTCCCATATCTCTCGTTTCGTCTTTTGTGCAATCCCGATGCCATTATGATCAACTGGCCAAAGACTGTTTGGAAAATCCCCCATGATTATATGTAAATATCGGAACTTGAAACTAACACAGTTCTATGAACAAGGCACATTCGCACATGGTATATGTTGTACAGAAGACAAAATGTAAACACTGTATCATTTTGATACCTGTTTTTGCCCTCATTGACAATGCGTGTTTAACGTGATCTATTCATTGCGATTTCAATGGATGAGTTTGGAATCGCATTTCGATTTCATTAAATTTTCAAAATATTGCGAACACTAATTTGTTTGAAAATGTAAGAAACCGAATTTATTTATTTGACTAGCAGATCGCATTTTTATTTCCTACAACCGCACAGCCAGCTGAAAACCGACTCCCACCAAAGTGACTATTTTGTTCGTCTAGGCACCCGTGAAAATTAAATTGGTTTGACCTTGGCGAGGCGTCAACGTGGAAAACTTTGTTCTTTATTGTCGCTTTCACCGTTTATTATTATTTTCCCCTGTTTCATATTTTGTTGATTTATTTCCTAGGCATGCGTAGTTGATTGCATTCATGTTTTATCGCCCGCGGGAAAATGAGATAGCCAGCAGGCGTGATGGAGAATCTCAAGCGGATAAATAACCATGTTTAATAATATTTGAGTTTTCTGGGGGGGTGATGGTCTTCAGTCTCGTCATATTTCAGGGCCAAGGAGCAGAATGCATTCATGGGGGTGTAGTAGCTTTGTCCAAGCTTTATACAAAAACTGGATTAGTTGCTTGGGTTGGCTGGTTAAATTAACTCCTGGGTTCGTTTCCAGTTTATTTTCCACTTTTCCACATTCCACGATGTGCATGTATTCAGAAACACCACTAAGGCACAAAACATAATTGTCAAATTGTATTCCTCAGACTTGTTGAGAAGTTTGCTTTCCTTTGAAAAACCTGGTCGCGTGACCGGGATAGTAATTTATGTTAACATTAATGACGTGATCCATAACTGTATAAAAGTGAACAATGTTGTCTTTCCCTAATGTCCACTGGGAATAATTCGTGCATAATTAAGATTCATATGCCCTGTTGGTTCAGTGGTAAACTTGCCTTCCTTGTTAGTTGACAATTAAGGATAGTTAAGTCTGTCTTACTTGCGTTTCACCGACTAGAAATGATCTCATGTTGCAATAACGTCGCAGACCTGAGTGATAATGACGAAAGGCATCTTGCACGCGAGGTTATCAGTGTATATTGCTATAGGTTAAGTCTTCGGATTAACCCCTTCACAAAACTTGCAAGGTTCGCTTTTCTCTCTCTCTCATTTTTTTTTACCAGAACGTATACTTCTCATGCCTGAGCCTATACAAAGCCAGTAGTGCTCCTTCGGATTGAAATTAACTTGGTGAAGGAAATAGCGCCCCCATCCTATTCAACCAAGCCCATCGGCAGTGGGTTGGCGACATTGATAAACGACCGGGTCTCTCGATAAATTGACACCGGCGCTGTGGACGGAACCGCCCCGGTAATTTGCAGACCCTTTTTGCGCGCGACCGCCTAACGACCGGTAGCATTTGATGAGTGTGTTGGTAATGACAATATTAGCCTTGTGGTCACGGCATCACGCGCAGACTCATGCGGTGCGGCTCGGCAATGCTGCCTTTAGCCGTTGAGTAATGACACAGGAGACGAACGACGACAACTGTTCCGATCAAGGCAGACAATTGTACCATTTCACGACGAGCAATATAGCTTGCGTGACCATAATCTATGGTGTGACTATGGTGACCTACGTGAATGATTAAATAATCTCTTATTCATGTTTCTGAATGTCATTAGCTCACAGATTGCCCATTTACAGCGCTACCTCGTGGCTATAGCGTTGCTTTTCATGATGCAGAGGTTTCCCGCGAGATTTAAAGTTTTCTTCAGAACACTTAAGTTTTGTTGTTTGAAAAATCTTTTCCCATTTTATGTCTTTGTCGAAATGTAATCCCCTCTAAAACTTCCGAAGCAGACGGATTTTTATTGAAATAATCGAGAGGTATTTGGCTTGCAGGCTAATGAAATTGTACACCCAATTACGGCGACGTGTGATTTTAATCAAAACGTCCGTGATGTCAACCTTGCCCTAAGCTGCATTTCGCTGTATGGCTTCGCTAGGATTATAGAGTTCCATGCTTGGACAAGCTGTGCCGAGTCTAAACACAGCGTCTTCTTTCAACATTGCCCTTGAAGAAGCCCAAATGAAACCCACAAAGTAATCATTTTTTTCCTTTGACTGGTAAACATTTTTGTATGGACGGTCGACTTGTATGACTACTGGGGCTTCATTACCGGGAGTCTGTGACTGGCATCTGTGATTTCAAATATCACAGGCCTAACTTCGCATTTTCATACATTACAATGAATCCTTTTATAAGTCCTCCTTAGATGTCCGTTGCTAAGTATTGAGCAGAATGCTTTGGCTGCTCCATTTAAGTGCTAATTTATTGGCACGATTGCCATCCAGCCATCTCCATTCATCACCAATAAACACCTCGGCTCTTTCATTATGAAAGTAACAGAGTTTCTCTCGAGGTTCCACGGCGAGAGTCCACTCCTGAACCAATCAGCAGCTGTAGACGTCAGGAGCGATCTCTTCATTTCACGGATGCCCACACTGTCTGTATACAGAGGGCAGAAGGCGCGAATTAAATGCACTACAAATGACGTAGAAGATGATTTGTCTAGGGGCGCGCCAAGACCTAATCAGATGGCACGGTCTTATTTCTAAGGGTACGTGTAAGGGGCAGTGAGAACGAAGAACTTCACACTTTGTATTAATACGCGGCATCTGCGTTCTTCTGTTCGCCATTGGCCGTGTGCTTAACACTCACCGCTTGTGACCAAACAAAACATGCGCGCCGTAAAATAGGCCATACAGTGCCCTCGCCGATTGGATGAACATAGCTTATTCTTGCATGAGAAGTTGATCTCGTGGAGATCTTACTCAGTGGAATTTAGATAAGAATCGGTAAAAATGATCCCATGCTTACCGAAGGGGGCGCGGTGTCTCTTGTACACTCAAACCTGGACTGCCCTGAAGAAACTTCATTTCACAACCATGACAACACGCGTGCGCACTCAAACACTATACGCTATTGGTTGGAGGTGCATTAAACGCGCGCGTGCCACCTGTGCACGACCGTGGCACCGCTGCGGTTGCGGTCTCCAAGATACTGATCACGGATTTAGTCGATAGATAAAGGCATCAACAGTAACTTAACAACGGTGTTTTTATTTTACCCTCTTTTAGTCAGAACCCGCTGATTTATTTGCCATGTTATGTATTACATTTGAAAGAAGGAACTCGTACACATCAGAACACGTTACAATTGATTACCGGCTTCAATTCGTTCAACCGTTGAGGTAGGACCCCCATTATTGTTGGTTTGGAATGACAAAACGTGATGAAATCGGAGTCAGATTTGGGATTGGTAAAGAATATTTACCACTTTGATATTTCCTCTCCCGTTCTGTGACCATTGCCTTGTATATAGCTCAGGCTGCACCGCCCAATACATAATACCAGACAGGGTGACGCTGCTTTGGTACAAGACGGGATTAAGTGTTGTCTATAAATGTTAAGAAGACAAAACTAACTAGACGAAAAACTGCTTTGGTTTGGGGTAAGCAAGACTTCCAAAGAGTAGTGTACAAGAAAAGTCTATTACATAAAACCGTTTCGTCCTCCTTGCAGAATGTGTTTTCAATTGTAATTTCGCATTGCACCTTGCACGAGCACTATTCTTTGTCTGGTATTCCGGCACTTAAGCGAGCAGGATAAAACCGCTGATTAAGTAATGAAATCTTCACGTAAAGGCTGTAAAAATACAGTCTTTCCCCCGCAACCAAGAAATGGGAATAATTACACGGGGTGTGGATTTAATTGCATTGGGTGAAAAAAGGGAGGAAAAAAACCTCCAAACATCCAGTTATCTTTTGTGAGAGGGAAATGTTGCTGGCAGCAGTGTTCGGGAACTGTTTTTAACGCGGGCAAGCTGCTCTGTGAGCACCGCGGTTGAATGAAATTTCAGGCGCGGTGCGCCGGGCGCCCCGCTGTGCCAAAAGTGTAGACAGAGGTTGCGCTTTTCTTCCAGCGGACCCTTTTTTGTAGCTGGCACCACTTGGCACTTTACTGGGCCTACCCGATGTTCGTTTCCTTGGGGATTTTTCTGAAGCATGCCGCCTGGGATCCGAGTAGCCAGTCGAAATCAGCCCCCCCCCCAACTGTACTCCCCTGCAAGCTGGTCTGAATGCACTTCGCCCGGGTCAAGGCTACCGTATAATTAATGAGGCAATGGTCGATACCATTTCTGGCAGTCGGGTGGGATGTATCGAATTAGCGCCAGCTTGAGCGATTTTAATTCTCCCGGAGGTAGGAATTAACGCATCGTAGAGGCTGGCGCGTACAGAGCGCTGGAAGGGGATTGAATCTTTTTTTTTCCCAGATAAAAATTTCCTCCCTCAGAGTCACGGTCGCGTTTCGGCCTCATCAAACGCCTCCAGACGTTCTGCCTGTAATTCCCGCCTGCTATCTCTTTGTCGGTGGGTCTCAGGTGTTGCCCCGAGCGACTGAGCAGACGGTCGCCGAAGATAGGGGAAAAACCCCGAAAGACAAATCGGCGTTTCTGCTTTCGCGCCAATTTTTCTTCTCCTCTACTTATGCCCGCTGCAATCGAATTTGTTTCGATTTCTTGGAAGGTTTGAGGCTCATGTTTACGTTATTCATGCATTACTAAACACTCTCACGTGTCAAATATCTTGGATAAGTTTATAAGCGCGCACTCTCGCCCTAAACTGTAATCGAAAGAAACGAATTCTTCCTCTCAGTTGTCCCAGTAAGTCAATTTCGTTCGGTGTGTGTTTGAATTAAGACTTCGGGTGGGAAATCGAACCGGAATGGCCATATCGGAGGAGAGTTGTTAGATATTAAACCCGTAAGTTGTCTTGTGAATTTTGTGAAAAATATTCACAGGTGACAATATTCTGTGTAAGTGTGACTTCATTTTCTATTTTTAATCCCAGCGGCACTCGTAGTTTGTTGTCAGTTGTCATGAAAACGTTTATATCATTCAGATAGCTTTTGAATTTTAAAGCCATTTTGTTTATAGAAAAAACAACTCCTCTTTCCTCAAGATTTCCACATTTCTATGACCCAAATCGGTTCGTTTCCTCGTTTTTTGTTTAATATTTACAATTTCACTGTCGTATGGTGAGCTGCTCGCGTGCAAGCCCCATCACGATATTGGAAGTAAACACGCCAATTGCCTGATTTCGAAATCCGAACGGAAATCGTAACAAGCGTGTAGATGGTGCATACCTGAGTAAACAAGCTTAAGGGTGATTTAACTACATGCGTATTATTTCTCACCAACTCATTAAAGATTACTATGTGCTCGCTGTACCGGTACAATTTTCATTGGGAAATTATTTCACTTGCTTAACGAGGTTGTTAACAATAAAGACGAAATTGCACATGAACTGAATATGGGCGGGCCAATTGTATGCACTGTGCTAGCTGGGCATGATAATAGTTCACGAGTCATTGAAGGAACGGCTCTTCAACGACACTATTTTCATTTGTTTCGTGTAATTGGCTGGTTGTGTTTTCTTCCTGGTTACAATCTTTTGTCTTTTCATTCAAACACAAAGTCGTGTTTTCAACACGTACATGTAATTCGTGACAGTTACAATACTGTGAATGGTTTGAGTGATGTGAAACACTTCACTTTCAAGGGCAAGAAATGTTGACGATATGGATATAACTAAATAACATGCATAGATGTGACATTAAACAGGTTAGAAAAGTCAATAAATAAATAAATGCTGGTAGAGCACCAGGCAGAGTCTTGGCCCAATTGGAAAACTTCAAAATGGGCGTAGTCAGAGAGAGTCGATGTTTGCATAGCGTACGTACGACAGAGTTTGAACGCAATAGCGTAAATAGCCAAAACGATGATGGAATGGTCGCTGTCAAGCGCAATCGTTCGTTGGCTGCTGCTCCTTACGTCAGGTTCACAACGCGCGGCCAAGGGCGCGGATTCCCTCTGGCTATAGGCTAGGGCGCCCTCTGCTGATCTTTCCTACTTAACTCCGATTAGTTCACGCCGGCAGACTCTACAACGTTGAACAGGTATGGCTTTCCATGCCATGTCTATAGGTGCCGGCAATAGGGAAAAAAATTAGAGGTCAGCGGTATGCAAATGAGCCGTAGAGTGAGGCCAAGTTCACGAGTGTGTGTAATAGGCGCTGCGGCTATGTGCTGAGACGGTTCTCTGTTGAACTGACATAATAGGGTAGAGATAAGTCCATAAACCCACAGGGGCTGTAGAGACCACAATCAGTCGAGAGTTGGGGAAGATCATAACGCCTCGGACGGACTAGCCTTGGGGTGTCTAGAGAACGTGGTCTGGCAAGAAAGTCAGGGCCGGCGCGATTGTCTTGTTTTCGGTCCTAGTCAGCTGGGACAATCTGGGCGGCCTTTTCTTGTTTTTATTTTACCGTGCAAAGGAGACTGCATTCCCCCGGTGTAAACCCTCCAGTCATCGGTACAGACTGCTTGTGCGATTTGGTGAAAACGTAACTCGCCCGGAGAGTCAATATCTCGGGGCAATTTGACACTTCTCATCTGGTGCTCCGGGACAAGCGCTTGGAAGCCACCAAAAACTAGAAAGAACACTATAAGAGTCTGAGATTTTACCGGCAGTATGGCCCAGCAAAACGGCGTGGAAACCACTACAGCCAACCCAGGCAGTGTTTCCCCGCAAGGACAGAACGACTCGGGCACCAAATCCAAAAAGGGCAACCGCTCCAGAGGTAAGATAAGCCGACCCACAAACCCTCCTTTTCCGCACCTCTTTTAAAAAAATCCGCCGAAATCCCCGCCCGGGGCGATACAGCTGGGATAAAATTCGTCAATGACGAAGTTTCGTACTTTGCCATTTCTTTGGTCATGTTTCGTGATCCGTGGTGACTGAGAGGTGGAAATGGAGCTGATTCAATTCCCTAACCTTTATCAAAACCTGCTCCTTTAGAGGAAAAAATACTCGTCGGGACGAAGCGCAGAATCTCCAATGTTCTCATTTCGAATCTAACGCTTCCAACAATCCTTCACAATTATTTTGTATGATCATAGGAGAATGAAAAAAAAATGTGTGTTGTTTTACCTTTACAGTATGGTATCTTACGATGTTTTAAGGCATAATAACATTGGTTGTTTTCCGAAATTCGATGCCAACAATACATGCATTCATCAGTGTGCCATTGTAAACCAGCGTGCAAGGTCATGGGATGATTTTCATGTTGCAGCCTTGGGCTTCCTATTTCAAAGTGTCAACAACAACCTGTTTGCACTGTCCATGCTCAACATTTGATGTAGGAAAAATTAGAGTTTTCTGTTCAGTGAAGGAAATTTCGTTGATTAGTGGTATTCCAGGTACGATTGAAGATTGTCAGTAACACAATGCTCAATCGAATTACGCGCTGTGGTTCAATGAAACAGTTATCACGTCAAATCGTAGAACAATATACTTTAATTTATAACCATGCAAGCATCGACGACATAAATTCACTCAATTTAGGTTTCAAAATGTGAAATTTCGTTTATCATAATCGGTACAAAAATCCTCGTATTACGCTTTACTGCGCAGAGTGTGCTAATATACCGCTGTTATTTGAGTGGCTTATTGTACACGCCGCGTATTGCCATTCGTACAGCGTATGTTGAAATTGCATGCAAGCGATGAGTACAGTTATCCTGTATCCCTTGGGCGTGGTATTTCTCATGTGCCTATCACCATCTGTTTTTGATCAACCAAGTCCAGCGGTTCAGATCCCACCTAGGCAGCGTTCACACGTGACTAATTTGCAGGCTCTTTGCCACGGTGTCCAGTTCTTTCCAAATTGGTCTTTTCACTATTTTGTCTAAATGTTTAATGTTGGACTATGGTCACATAATTAAGTCTCCAATCAACGAGCAGGCCTACCGGTATGATACCTGAGAGATTACAAACGGATCAATGTGTTTGGCTGAATCCTGTCCCTTGTGATGGCGGAAGTGTCCTCCAGCCACGTTGCGGTTTCAGGCCGAAGCTTTTCCGAGTTATCTAGCTCACGACAGCTAACCCGGCAAGCCGGCTGGTCAACCTGAACCCCTTTGATTGCACACGCTTGGCAGCTCTCCCGTTATGGTAGCCTCAGTTCTTCTCATTTCAACCGTGCCCGCTCTGCTCAGCCGTGCTGCAACATTTTGCACAATACACTCACCTATCGCACAACCGATTTATTCGACTGTAGGATTCAAACGCACCAGCTTGTGGATTTGGTTGGCCTGGGAACATTCACGTGGAGTGAAATCGAAATGTTACCATAAGAAGTTTAAGTTCTTGGAATGGTGTGCACATTCATACTTCGTAGTTTTCATTAACTATTTCTGCAATTAAAAATATATGTTCTCAAAGATAAAGCATTCGCTTTCCTTCGTTCTGCAACTTCTGCGGCTAATTTTCCTCTTTTATAACAGATGTAGTATCAAAGTATCCGTACCGAGCTCGATGTAGCTGCAATTGTGCATCATTGATGTCGAAGTGCAAATTCATAGTGCTGCTCGCATGCAGGGGAGCCACACTTAATGTACAGTCATAAAAAATGCCACATTTCTGGCCTTTTTGCCCAGCGTGAATGACTCACACGTCTGGCCGTAGCAATCCCGATTGTTCCGCTGAAGCGGACTGGTGTGGTTAGCAAATTAGAGTGGATGGGCATCCGCTGCTCACTTCAACTGTGCCTTGGTAACGGCGATCCGATTTGTGATAGACCAAAGTCAGCCCGTTCATTCACAATGAATCGAACGGCGTGCAGTTATTGAAAACCTTCACGTTTCCAAAACAGTTTTTCACATTTTGTTTCTGCTGTGAAGCCTGACGGAAAATTTACAAACGGCAAATCGTTGCTTTGTTGCCGTGCTCTCAAGCTGAGAACAATTAGCAGATTAACCACGGCCTTTTGAAAAGCTGCCAAGAGCAGTTTAGGACAATTTAAAATTCCGATTGTGTGCATGTTCTTACTTCTTACAAACTCTTGTTTATAAACACCAGAAATTTTAAACCAGTTGATATTAAAATACACAAAATAAAGGATGATCGAATAGTCGCTTTTCTTGTACAAAGTGTACACGAACATTTCATTCTCTTGTAGGCCTATTAAACTATCTATTTTTTTGCTGGAGAACCCAAAGATTTTTCTGGCAAAAATACAGCTCTGCAGTGACTGCGTGTTAAACCAACCCTCACGGATATCAAAGATTCGATACGGCCATCGTCGAGCGGATTTTTACTGGGATTTCCTCTTCTTTGTGTCCAATGATAAGTCATCCGAGTAAGTCATTCTTGCTCAGAATAGGAGAAAAATGAGTCAGTCTATCGAGGTGTTCCACAGCGGCAAAAAGAGGAGATTTCTGAGATATCTTGGAAATTGTCAGTTGCTGTGTCAAGAGATTAACAGAGACACAAGGTTACTAAAAATCGAATTTTGTCCTGGCATCGCGTCTGGGTGACCCTATGAGCAAACCACAGGTATGAATCACAACGCGGTGTTCCAGACTGGAACAAAATGATCCAAAACGCGTCAGAATTTGTGTAAATTAGCCCTCAAGTCATCCTTTGCAGTGACCGCTGTCTCCAAAGGGAGTTCTCATTGGATTTCTGTTTAGTTCTTCACAATTCTACCACCCTCCCCTAAGTACTGTATAAAATACACTTTTTAAAAAGGGGAAAAATCATCTTGTAGTTTTTGATATTAAGAAATTCGTTGATTGTATAATTCTCCAGTGTATCTAGAAAGAACAAAAATACTGAAAAAGACATGGCTATGTCATAGATTTCAGTGCTGCACAGTCGTCTTTGTATTTCAATTTCCAATTTGGTTTTTTTTTCTCTTCTTTTCTTTTTTTTTAAATTTTACCTGAACAGTCCAGGAATGATTTGGAAGGCGAAATAAATTGCAATTTGTGAAATGTTTGGTTTGCATTCGTTGATTGCATTCAAAGCTGATTGAAAACAAAACGAATTGAACCAAAATTTTTTAATCTAGAAGAATACTTGACCATTTGGGGGGTCTAGGATTCTCCGTTTTTTGAATATCAGGGATGAGGAGATTTGAGATAGAAATAAGTAGATGAAACTCCTCTCTTAATATAGATCCACTATTTTATCTCACGACATTTGAGAAGATTAGATGATTAATATTACAACAGAGTGTTCGTTGTTGATGATTTTGTTTCACACGTGTCAAGATATTTCGACGTGATTGGGAGAACCAACGAAATAAATTTAATAAATCCTGGTTTGGGCCTTTTGGACTTGGAATGACTAATGCATACGGGCCATGCCAGTCACTAAATACACACAGTACTGGCAGGTAAATCTGCCGCTACTCAGCCCATTGTTTTTACTGTCAACTCTCTGGGCTCTACCCGCGCGCTTTTTTCATATGCTAACGACGGCAGAGTGTGTTTATACCTACACGGCCATGTCAAGGTTGAGACGGGCTTCGCTCTCGGCATAAACGCTGCCGAGAAATCTTAACGAATTCTTCCTGAAAAAACCAAATTCTACCGATTTTTGGAAAGACATGTATTTTACTAGATCGAGGCAAATAGTAATGCTTTGTTTTGCCACTGTACTGTACTCGCAGTTCAATATTCTAGCGTGTGTTTGATCAACAGTGTACAGATTGTACAGTTAAGTTCATATTATGAACTAAATTTTGTACGCCTATATCCTGTTTCGGATGCTATAGTCACGTCCGAAATTAACCCAATGAATGGTGTTTCTAACCTGGCAAACCAGAATATATTGTTTTGCGATTTATTCATAACATAAATCAACATTGGCAGTGCCATTTGCTCTCGCAATTTCATCAGAAAAGCAAGCATGTCAAATTTGCTGTCATTTTTTTGGGGGGAACCTGTATTCTGTACACTGAAACCTGTACTGTAATGATTTTACTGCATATCATGTATACTTCGTTTGTTAATATTTGTCAAGGACAGAATTTTTTCATCCGCTACACAATACCGGCTTCAGTGCATACACTCTTACGCACACTAATGTTTTTATTGTCAAGCTTGGAATTTAATCAGTAATTTCATTGAAACCACGAATTTTCCTCTCTCGAAATCCATTACATTTCGACCCAGAATAGGCCTATCCCCTCGCCTCGTGTATTTCAAGCTCAACAGGACATAACGCAATTCAGACAGCCTCGGGAAAAAAATATACATATGAAAATAAAATGGACAATATTTTATTAGCAAATTGTTGCGTGGCAGGCTGCTACGAGTCTTTGTTAGACGGCGCTGTGGTGAATGAGGGCTGACCATTGTTAGGCTGTGAGCTGCCGTCGATAGGCCTTTCATACAACGACAGGAGAATGGAACGCTACCAGGGCATCCGCTATACTTACATCAGTAAAAAAAAAAATATTGGATGCTATGGCACACGCACCTTGCATATTATTCCATCAGTTATGCACTACACACTCGCTGGATCAAACCCCTCAAACTTAGCATATTAATGTGCAATATGCTGGGCGTACTATGCCAACGTGTGTAATGAGCGTGGTCAATTATTCACAAAAATGTATTGTTTTAAAACGTCCCAGGGATTTTTCAAGCCGTTTAGATTATGAACCCCAAATCCTAATTCGAAATCCAACCTTGTATACGTTTTCAAATAATTGGGTAGGTTTTTCATTCATGAGATTAAAAAATAGAATCTGCCAGTTCAATCTTACTAACAAAAGTTCCTCTTTCATGATTTTAGTTTTTATTCAAATGCTATTTCCCTTGGAGAATCTCGCAATTCAAGTTTAAAATGTTGGGTTTTTCTTTTACTTTTTCAGAGTATACGTATTTAATCAAATTTCTTTCCTTAAAGAGTAAACGGCGTATTTAGCCAAAAATATTCACGTACAAGTACTTCAGAAGATATTCAAAATTTGAATTTCAGGATACTAAAGATGCCATATGGAAGTCACAGCGTGCTTATTTTGATATGGTGCGGATGCTATCAAAGGTAGCAAATGGTGCAAAGTCTGTATTCATGGCGGGATATCTGCTATTGTCACAAGACTGATCTGTCTGTCTTAAATCAGATATTTTAGTACAAAACTGCTAAAAAGAGTCACTCAACAGTTAAATGCATTTTTGAAATTACATTCATCAGAATTCAGCGATACTCTCTTTCTCATCTAGTGATTATCGTTGGATTGGCAGTTGGCACTCCGTGTGGATCGTCCCCGGAGGTGTTTTAGGTCAGATTTGTCTTAGAGATGCCTTCCTGCGCTGTCACTTAATGGTCAACGTTGTCACCATGGCCACCTGGTCACTTGAAATGATAAACAAATAACAGCACATTTCCTTTCGTGAATTTAACATTGATACATACCATTCCAATAAGTTACCTACTTTCTGTTTGTGTTCATCGAATTCAATAAAGGTGACTGAGAAAATCTGATGATCGGTGAAAAATAAACAAAATTGAAGCTGACCATTACCTTAATAGTTCAAATTGTAATAATTTGACCGATGAATTGTGATCTTCTGTTTCGTTTACACTTATGAGGTAAGGTAGGACCAGGAACGCTCACATTAATCTCCTTGAAATCTTATGAATTGAAACTCTCATTTAAAGAAATTGCTAGATTTCACTATCTTCATCATCTTTTAGAGTAGCACGCTTGCAGCATTTCGTTGGCAGGGTCCAAGCCTGCCAAGGCAGGACCCCATTGCTTCACTCGGAAGTGGACAGGGACTCCGAAATTACCGCTGGGGGAAAAATATTCTTTGATTGTCCTTGAACCGTTCCTTCTCGCGCAGTAGGCGCTAGTACTCAACGCGCATCGAGACTCAGCTAGGCCGGAGCGCGGCTTGGCGGTGCGATGAGCAGCGTATTGCTTATTGCATCAAGACGCACCGGCTGAAAGAGAGTTCGTAAATGTAATTTGGCGGGACTGGCGTGAGAGATTTGATGCCTTTTTTCTGCGAGCCGGCAGTGAGCACTTCGAGTCGAGCGTATCAATCGCATACGGACTGTAATAGTGCAATATTGCACCTACAGGCTACTTGTAAGAATTAAACTTTCCATTGTGTCCACAAGTTATAAAAATAGCCAATATAATACTGATGTCCATGAAAATATGATATCAGAGAGATCAGCCGTGTTCTTTTATCGCCCGGAAATATTTGAGTTTCCACCATAGTGGAAGCAATGTTACTTTTAAGGGGCAAACTGGGTACGAAATTACCTCCGTTTTTGGCTAACCTCGATAAAATGTGACCATCTTTTTAGAAAAAAAAATATGCAGAGGTGTTTTGTTGTTGTTTTGAACAACTTGAAAAAACTATCAACTAATTATTGAGCAGGAATGACTCGCTCTTCGCCTTTTCATACTTCAGAATGACACAAGATCATGCGGTATTCTTCTCTTAGTGGGTTATGAGTTTGGGGCTGCTGTTGCTGCAACAACGCTTTCGATTTTCCAAACTTCAACATCTCATGTTGTTTTCACTAATAATATTTTTCATTTTATAATTCCAGGATACATTTTCATAGCATTTTATTTCCTTTTCATAACATTACCAACCTGTCATGTCCTCTGTGTCCGCCTCCTTGTCACCATATCTGTCGTCCTTTGTGTAACTGTTGCTTTCATAGCCATTTTGCAAATGTTCAAGGTGGTCACACGGGCGATCCCGATAGTTACTATTGCCAAATGACCATCGGTCAGTCTATTGTCTTTGCTTTCCTGCAGTTGGAACCGAGACACAAATAGAAGATATTGAATTTGAACGAAAGAAAAGAGCATGTATGGAGCCGCACGGATCTACAGACTCTTACTATAACGAAGCATTGAGTGCATCTACAGAGAAACGGTTTCCTTCGGTCAAGGGAAATCAATGGCTATCGATCGATGTTAGATGCTTTTTTTGTCTTAAGACGTCGATCTCCAGAGACAGAAATGGTAGAAAGGATTCTCTCAATTGGACCTGATTGGTGTTCGTTTTCCCTCCGATATGACGGAAAGCGCCTCCCCGGGTCCATTCCTTCCGGTCGCTTTATCCATGACTCGTCTGTCCTGGTGGGAGCCAGTCCGCAAAGGCAAAGACTTAGACCTCTGACACCCTGACTTCTGGGTCAAATAACTGTTGCCCATGATTCTTAGTGAAACATATAAAAACTCCAAAGCCATATAGCCATGCTATTGGCACCATGGTATGATGCGATTGGAACATCTTCCGTTCCATTTCTGCTGACAAATCGAACAGTCCACTCGCAAGACGATTTTGTAAAGTCTTGTTGACTTAAAAAGCGGTGGAAAAATCTTGCAATCTTTTTTTAAAACGGTTAGGCTATTGTCAAGTTTGAAAACACTCAACATGCATGTACCTCCCACATTTCCAAAATGTTATGGTTTGTAGAATAATGCGCACTTGTTTGCCAAGAATGGAAAGATAAATGGAAAAAATATTAGTGGTAAAACAATTGAAGCGAATTGCAATTACGTCATATCTTTGCATTTGATAGAAAACACGAATCGTATTGTCTAGAAATAAAAGAAGCTACAGTATTTTTCCACTGAAAGCAATAGAATATTGATCCTTTCATGAATGATCTGTTGCTACGGAGCATTGGTATTCGTGATTTTCTTGGTTACATTGTGCGATTTGGTCACGTGTCTACTTTTGAAATGAAACCCATATTTACGGCTGTCCAGTTACCTCCTGAAAATCAGAAATTGTCTGGCTATTGGCACCCTTCATTTAGAATGATCAAGCTCAACACCTTTACTGACAGGAAAAGAATTGTCATGAAAATACCCATTGCATTTTCCACGCTATTTTGGAACATTAATAAGATTGCAATTTCGAATTCGGAATGTTTCCTTATTGGAATTCGGGTTCTTGAAGACATTGAAGTGCAAACAAACAAACAAACAAACAGACTGGGTTTATGTTTTATTAAAGGTGAAGATGAGAAAAATCATATAAATTTATAGTAGGATACATTCATAGTAGGATTTCATCTCCAGAAAATTGCAACAGAACAGCTTTGCAATGTGTGCGGAGATCCGGTTTGTGTATCTACCAATCCCGATCACGCGAAGTGTTACCGGTAGCGTACGGCAACATTACGCGTTAGTATACTGCCACGGTTGGTGCAATTCAAAAGTCCATGTGGATAATTCCATTGCGATAGAAATATGGAATGAATTCAAGGGTAATGTTATATTAAACTTAATCTTCTGTAAATGTTTGTGCTCATCTAGGGACGGTTTGTGCAACATCGGAAAATAATGACTGCCATGAAAGTTCGCGGTCTTGATCGGCTGTTCGGTTTATATGACAGTGTTTTCAAACTGCACGAATTTAGGAACATTAAGATATGTGCCAAGTCCACTGAAGTTTCTCATTTTCATCTTATGTTTATCCAGGTCACAGTGGGATCAATCAGCTAGGTGGTATGTTTGTCAACGGTCGCCCTTTACCGGATTCCACGCGGCAGAAGATAGTGGAGCTGGCCCACAGCGGCGCTCGACCCTGTGATATCTCCCGTATCCTCCAAGTCTCGAACGGCTGCGTGTCCAAGATCCTTGGCCGTTACTATGAGACGGGATCCATTCGGCCCCGTGCTATCGGGGGAAGCAAGCCGCGAGTGGCTACCCCGCTGGTGGTCAGCCGGGTCGCCCACTACAAGAGGGAATGTCCGTCCATCTTTGCGTGGGAGATTCGGGACCGACTGTTAGCCGAGAAGGTCTGCACGCAGGAAAATATACCAAGCGTGAGTATTGCACCCGTTGATAGCAAAAAGGGCGGGAAGAACTCGCCATGGAAGAAGCTTGTTAAGGCTAGGGCAGTGGTGACGTACCAGCCAAAGTCCGCCAACACAGGACATTTATTGGGGTCCACATCGTGCCTTGTTTGTGAAACAGGAACATTTGTTTACTTCTTGAATGTTCTTTTTCCTCGTCCGTCCTTCAATAAAGTTCAGTGGTTTGTATTTCATTGCATGTCAACCCGGCCCAAGTGTTCGCCCATGAAGACAGTTTAAAAACGACAATCTCATAATTTGCTCTTTTCTAATCCAGTTTTCACTCCCCCCCCCAAAAAAACGATTACATTTGAAACTGCTATTGATCAATGCTGCAGTTTTGAAACGCAACAAAAGACCGCAGCGCCCAGACAATCTCCATCCAAGGCCAAACCGGTATTGCATCGACGACAATATAAAATATTCCTTATAAAAACACCGATACCGACCGCCAACAACTCGTGGAATAATGCTGGTCCCTACAAAACAAACATCCCAGCACGAACAAAACTCAGCAACACAGGCAAAAGTACCCAGCTACTTTTTTTTAACCAACTGCGTAGTACCCTCCTCAAAGGGAAGAAAGTGGGGGAAAAACACGCAAAGGAGCCACCTCCTCGTCGACTCTGGAGAAGAACAATGTGTACTTCTCCCTTCTTCGCTGTTCTCCCCAATAGTACAGTGGACCGAGGTCAAGGGCTGGCCCGGTCCTCGGAGAACAAAGACCCGCCGTGTTTATTTTTCCCCTGTCCGCTTGTAACGCCGGCGGAAAGCCGGCTCCAGGTTGGCTAGGGACGTGCCAGCTTCGCTTCGACCTGGTGTTGTAGCAACACGCGGTGGTTGTTTTTCTTTGAGGGGGGGATGAATAGTCGAAATTACGGGATTGCGTTAAGGTTTTATTTTAATAATTTTCTTTCTGCGAGCGCCGAACAAAATGTGCTTACTTTGAATACACGCAGAGAGAAGCACGCAGAGAGAAGCATACAACCACTGTAAGCAGTCGTTACATGGACCCTATTATTGCGCCAACTCGTTGCGTTTCTGCAGTTAGTATTGATGTTTGGTCGAACATGCATTCTGTTTCTAAAATAACTCGATGGAAATGAGTGACCAAAATAACAAACCTTAATCAGCGCAGATATCTCGATGGATAGGCCTACTTTGTGCCTCTTACCAAATCCACACAATACATGTAACTAGAATTGGCCAAACAAAGCTGCTGTTCTGGCATGAGAAGATGATGTGGGATGGTATTATAATTATTGTAAATCAAAAGATGTGTATGATTGGCCGGATTGTAAGCGAGCTTTGCACCTGCCTGTTCCTATTAAGTTGTAGATATGACGCCTTGACGCACACCTAGACAATAGTGCACCACCTCTGCACCTGAACTCACAAGAAACGGTGTCAAAGACGTCATCCAGTGGATGTGTTTCGTGTATTTGCACGCCTATCGAGATATCACTGTTAGAAATCGGCCCTATGTTTTTTTGAAAACTGTTTTCACCTAAGCAATCGCGGCCAAGCATCTTCCACATAGACACTCATTATATTAATTGTTCCAGAAGTTTGTTGGAGTTTCGACATAAAATCTCTTTTGTTGAAATTTAACAACGAAATAAACTCTGAATTAAACGGTCTACGTGCAGACATCATAAACATGGTTTGAGAAAAATGTAACCTGTAGGTCTTTGACATGCCGACATGGTACAGACCGCCCTTTCACGCGTCACTTAGGGAAAACGTGACGGAAATCTCAATTCTGGAATTTTAACACCCTGAAAAATATAAGAACGCGAAACTCACGCGCCGATGGAACCTGTGAAAGACATTTCGTTACGCAACTTTTCACTGCAAAAATCGGAGCGGCTCACGCATCACCGAAAGCTCTGAAAAGAAAGCAGCGTTTGGCGTGTCTGTTGCGTCAAGATGGCCAGAGTGTGCCGGGTCGACTGGACGGTTTGGTCGCGATGCTGCCATGAGGCGGTGAAGTTCAAAGTACCACAACCCAGCGAACTTGCCAACTTGATCAATACAGACGCGCTCCTGTTATTAAGCACACGTCCGCAAACTTCAGGACAGCTGTAACATTACACTGATCGTTTTGAAACGGCCGCTGGATCAGGTCTCTGTTTCAGTTGCAGAAAAATTACAGAAAATGGCAAATTTGGTTTTAAACCTTTTCGTGTAATTCACATTTTGTCACTTGGATTTTTGCTAAATGATACAACTCAATGCCAGTCTCAAAACCCGTCAGTACGTGCTGTTACATTTCTTTACCTGGGATGGACCAAATCCTTGCATAAATTGATTGCGCATGTGCCACCAATTACTGTCGTAAATTTTGAGGTTCGAGGTCAGATTTAAAACGTTCGATAGTTTTATACTGACTTTGTTTGGCTGACCAATCGGTAGGTAAGCGCAGAACATTTCAGCGTGGAACACAATGCACATTCTGTTAAGACAAGTATTTCTACCAAGTCATAACGACAGCCCTCTCTTGTGAAGAATTATTTTCAGCTCTTTTGTTTATTCTTCGTTCAGGGGCAAATTTACATACTTAGTCCAATAGTCCTGCAAAGTTTTCCAATACGAACCGATCTTCGTATTATTATTCAATTTCCCCATACATTATTTTCCTTCTATCTTGAATATTTCATACCTACTACCGACCTTCAACTTCTATCGTTTTTTGATACCTGCAGGCCCTCCCGTCAGCTCAAGGTTATTGCGGCTCAATATTAGTTCGCCTGGCCAATTCCATTAACTTTGCCCAATCGACCGCTGGCCAGCCTGCGCCTCACCCCCAAGCTGCCCTTTTTGGTAATCTTTTTAAAAACCCTGCCCCGTATTTCTCAGTTTGAGAAGACGGTAAACATCGAACCCAGCCAGCACCAAACCTGGGCCGTCTGTGCTAAGACCCACCGAGCTCGGATTTAGTGTGAAGAAAAATGGCATCATTATGAAATTAGTAGAATTTTCTTTGTTTTTCAATTTTTTCCTTTTTCTAACTCCACCTCTTTATTTTTCCGTACCTCGAGAATAAGGAAAAGAAGACATCGTTAGAATTAAATTGCATCGATTAAAATGGTCTTTCTTAGAATTGTGTTTCAATAGAAAATAGACCCTGATTAAGAAAAGAGGATTGGGTGACAACGTACTCATTAACACTGCTTTAAACACAAAATTATGTTTTTGATAAGCATAGGAAAACAACAGAATACAACGTGAAATGGATGGTCAAATGAGGGCGGTATTGCAGCATTGTAGACACACCCATTAGGCTACTGTCGATCATTGTATATAGTTATCATGAATGCCTCGGTGCTTGGCATTTGGCCGTGTTTAAGCTGTTCGTACAGATCCATGCAGTTTTTGCGTTCATAGTGGAGTATGTTAAAAAAATTAACATAAAGAAGAAAGACACAAGACAAATGTGCGTGTGTTTTAAAAACTTGCTGTGCAGATATTTTGACCGTGATTTTGTAATGGCCGTTTAAAATACGGACTTCTATCGGCAAGAAAATCCATTTGGATTTGCTTATGCTCAACACCGCCTTGTAAAACTACGCAAGAACAGGAAAATGGAGAACTGGCTTTCGAGAAGGAAAAATGGAATAGTGTGAACTATCAGGTAGTAATGACCTACTCGCGTGACAAAATTTGCGCCAAAATTTGGTTGCGATCGAATGGTAGGCGGAGCTAAACGCTCTGTGCCCCCCGGCTAAGACATTCAAGCAGCGCCGCTCAGAATACCCTCCTGGATGCTCTTGAGGTCTGTCTTATTTTCCTCTTCCTCAAAATCATCATAAAAATGAAGGTTTCCCGCGGTTTGACAAGTTTTAATTTGGAGGTAAAGGGACTGAAGTGTTTTTGATGCTGGTGAAAAGTGCGAGGCCGAATCGACTCACTATATATAGACAATTTAATAAAGGGGCTGTGTTACTCATTGAGGCATTGTACTATCTTCCGACCTTCAGAACTTTGCTGAAACAACACAAGAAATCAACACAGAGCCGTAAATCTTTACGAGCGTGAAGCTTGGAAATTGTGACTGTAATCAAAATTCCTTATTGACAAAGTTCACTCTGTGTTGAAAAAATCGACGCCTTTCCACTACATCCAATTTTGAATATCAGATTGGTCAGTTTTGAGACGAAGAGTGTAAACGTCGAGTTTCAGTTCTTTATTTCCCCTTCCCCTTTTCTTTGTTACATCCCTCTGCTGTTTTTCCTTTTTCAATTCATAATCTTACCTATATTATCTTATCAAAACTTACCCGATCACAAGTCTCGGCGACGATGATAGGCCTTTCCACTTTTCTCCTGGTTTTTTTTTCTCATTTAATGCTAGGCAGTATTTAATGTGTGAATGAATCGTGACTTTACGCTGTACAGTGTACAGATAACGGGAGTTTTTACTTAATCGAAACTTTATTTAATCAAGATCTTATTTCTTTAAATAGGTGGTAGTACGCGCACGTCTCTGTTGCGCGCGCATTTGTCCACTAGTCTTGAGACACGCTTTGGGCAAGTTGTAAGGGCGCTATGCGGCTAGAATAAGACGGAGCCGCGAGTGCGATCTTACAGCGATCTTGATATCAACCAGGCTATGTCTGGAAGTTGCGGCTACGGCTATAAATAACACGTGAACCTTTAGAAGTCACAGGCTAACGGCTACAACCACTCCCCGTAGACGTTTGTGACTTCTAGCCACAGCGAGTTCCTTCAGACATGTACAGCCCGCGCGTGTGTGTTGGATAGGCCAACCAGGTTTCGAGCTTTTGTGCAAGTTATATCAGTCAAGTTCTTAGACACAAAATTTTCTTTCTAAGAACGGATGTAGCTGGACCAGTAGGTGGAATTCTGGAATCGGTTGTCAGATTGTTTACACCCATCTCCTTTTTTAATCAAGTTGTGTTAGCTTTCGAAGAATTGTCTTATCACTATAACAGTCAAGGGCCTTGCTGCAACACGAGTGCATATGAATTCATTGTGGGTTTTTTCCCTTTTGGATGGTTAGTTAAACCTTGGGTTTTAGAGTTCATCGGGAATTGGGTCTAAATATCCGCCTGCCTGAATTCGAACTATGGCAACATTGGATGAGTTTTCGCGTGGTTGCGGCCAAGCCGAACACCCAAGTCGCCCCGTCACCTCTGAGCGTACCACGGCCTTGTTCAGCGGGCGTACTGCGCGGGACTACCCCGGTATGTGGAACTGCTCGCACCCTCAAGGCATCGAGCCATGTGGACCGTGATATGCGATTACTGAATATTTCAGCTGTTTTCTAGGGATTCGCTAATCCTACCATTTATAGCCTGTCCTTCATTTTTTTCCTTTGATGGTTCACTTTCTATTTCTCACTTTTGAAACCATTTTCATTTGGAATAGTGTAGTTACCGAAGTCGAGTTCAATTCACCTCTTTCCGTAACGCTATAACATAATCATACAAATTCAATTTCAATCATTGATGATATCGAGTTGTGACTGATTCGTGTGCAAAGTCCTTGTGAAAAACTGCGCAAATTCGGCACAGTTCGATTCCAGTACTTTTATTATTCGAGTTGAAGCTGACAAAATCTGTACCTAGTTGGCGTGATTTTACCTCAACTAATTCAAACGGAGGTTTGCAATGTGGCCTAATGTGTTAGGAATTTGTGTTTGAAGTTGGCTAAGAAGTTGAACTTTTTTCCGAATTAGTCTTACATGGTCAACCCTTCAAAAGTTATGGCGAAATTGAAAGCTGAATTCTGTATCTTTTCAGTTAAAAAAGTTAATTTCAACAGACTGAAATATTTCTTCTTTTGTAAAGTGAACACAATCATATTTAACAATTTGATTTTGTAAACAAACATCGGTTACAACGTTTTCGAACCTGAGATCATTCTCTTTCAACCTTCCTCAACGAGAGTTCAATATCACGTTTATGCAATCAATGAAGCAGAGTCCGTTTATCTTAAATTGTTGGCGTTTTCCATGCCATATTGACCGGGAATAAACTTGAATTGACCGCCTTCTGTGTCCACCAGGCTGCTGGATTCCTTTGATTCGTTTCACCAAGCCACTCCGGAATCAACAGCGAGTCGTACGGCTTCCAACTGACCGCCTGTACCGGCCTTCGCTCCCACGGCCACTCGCGCTATAACTCCCCGCTGTCACGACGACAGAGAGAAAAATCCATCGCATTTCACGAGCTCACGCGCCGGGTGAAACTAAGCGAAAACTCGGTTCAACATGTTTTCATTTTAATAGTCTGGCTGGCGGGCGGTAGCCGTAATTTATATACGGTGGCATCACTGCTCTACAACGTCGAGGTTAAACTCACAATTATCGCATTGTCTCCTCTCTCTGTCTTTTCAATCGATACTGGTATTACGGATATGCAATCTCCCTTTTATGTAAGTCGAAAGCAGCTCATATTATAATACAGACATCGGACATGGTTTGAATGACTACAAATCTACTTATTCGAGTCAAAACTGGAAATATTTCCTACACCTTTTCATGGAAATTTGCTAATTTGTACAGTTCTATCTTTGAGGCCAACTACAAAAAATTGATACCCGTTTCCCAAATGATGATTCGTGTTGTCATAATCGTAATTATTGTTGATTCAACCATTGTTGCGTTCGCCTCTTCTGCTGAATAATGATATTGATTTTCCACGGAGCTTGCCATGCCAAACCATATTGCATGGTTTTAATTTCCTTAGCTTGCATCGCAGTGCTGGGAGAATCTTAACTCCCACTGTCCTTCGGGACACATTGAATTCTCTCAGTCCACCATGCTCACGGGAATAGCTCATTTTGCCCGCCAGTGAAACATTCGAACATTAAAACCAAAGTGATGATATTTTAAAACCAATTTTATGATTTTGACTCGTATTTTTGTGCATTTGAAATTGAAAAAAAAATTAAAACATCTACCCTGAAGTGGATGGGCGTCCCAAATGTTGATCACGTTGTCGTTTCTCCTCAAGGTCGAACCAAATGAAGCAACTTTTTTCCTCATTTGAAAGTAATGTTTTTTGGCTTAATTAACTAAGCGCATGCGGCAAAACAATCGGAATTCTTTGGAAAACTCATCACATGTCGTAAGTTTGTATCTCCAATATATAGTTGTAATTTGGAAGTTGAATTTCTGTTGTCGTTAACAGATTCATAATTTCCAAGCCATTACTTAGGATTGAAAATGTTAGACTTGGTCCTGAACCACAGTAGTTTGTCAAGCTGCCTCTTTTGTTCCCACTGGTTGTTTCCGCGCCAAATTTGCAGTCTCTCCCCGAAGCTAGCGTAGTTTCCTCCTGCGAATATCTGCTATGGACAATACCGTCTCCCGGAGCCATAGCCCTGCCTAACCTTGGCCTTCCGTCCTCGCTCGATTCGCCAGTCACAGTAGGGGGGTTCACCCTGTTCATTCCTCCCTCCTGTGTCGCACGACGTATGCTGCCTGCACTTTTTCTCCTCAAATATTGACGATTTTTTTTTTCTGTGTCGATACTTTCCCCCTTCTCTTTCCTTTTCATTAGAGTTATTTTCATCACGGTTTTTCAATGTGGTGATAGTTCTCCCGCTGTTTTCCATCTGTCCGTCGTCTAATTTATTTCTCCCCCGCTTCTGGTCCGATTGCTTGTCTAAACAGACGACTATTAATGACGTAATGTCCATATAAAGAATAATCAGCATATTATGTAAATGAGGATGCCTATTACTACCAAACACATCCAGAGTCAACCTCGGTCCAAGTCTGTCGTGTGTAAATACAGAACTCTCCAGTTCCATGGATTGTATTGCAATATCACAAAGCACTTATATTTGGGCTTTTGAAATTACAAGTTTTGACTTTTGTTTTCTTATAACATAGACTGCTTAAATTGTATTAATCTTTCTACAGTTATATTGCTTAAATGTCCTGAACATATTTCTAAATCAGGATTTCTTTCTGTCATCCATATGCTGCTAAAAGGAAGCTCAGTTTCTTTTTGACTGATCATAATGCTTGCTTTCATTTTTTCAGCTCTTGGATTTCAATGGATGTGTGTATTGTAAAACAAATCAGATCAGGTTGGAACATTCTCGCAAATGAACAAAAATAAAGATTCAAAATTGCAATGGAATACTTTATGGCAAATCTCATTTCCAATTGCAGTGTATTTTTCCAGGAAAAGGAGTCGGCTCTAATTAAAACTGTCAGCGATGGGTATTCTTGGAAGTTATAACCTAGTACTTCATTCAGTCTACCACAGATCTACTTGATATGGATATTTTCATGTGCCCGGAAGACAGGAACTGAATATGTTTGCTCCCGTGAAAAGGTTAATTGTGCAAGATATTGCTGGTTATAGGAGAAAAAAAATTTGTGTCGTGTATTCCAAGAATACAAGAATTCTAGACCGCATGTCTGTATTTCACAGCTGTGTGCTACTTCATGGTAGGAGCTCTCCTTTTGTTTATACACAAATTATGCGTGTTTGTGAATCAACGATGTTTAATTACGCTACGGGTAGTCGCGCGGACAAAACCAAATACCCAGCCGAACAGCTAGCGGTGAGAAATTAAAGCGTGTGCCGCGCCAAACCTTGAGGGCAGCAATTGGGCTTGATACCCCCCTAATGAAGGGCCGATGCGATCGCTTAGATCTTTCCTCGTTGGATATCAAAACAATAGTCGATGTGCCGTAAGCACACCGTGGGATGCATCAATTTGAAGACGACCTGTAGCTGGCACATCTTGGTGTCTTTTATGGTCAGGTGGAGATAATGATCACTACCAACTCTGCCAGCAATTAATAACATATCTCCCGGCAAACCTTAAGACTTGCTCCCCTTGAAATTGTTGGGCCGTTGCTACTAGTAAGGGCGGTCAAACCTCTTTGTGGGTGACAATTATTTTCAGGTTCCCTTTTTATGTTTCCACAAAAGACGGCCGCTAACCTGGGCTTCCTTGTGTTTGATATAAACTGCCCTTGAGCGATATTTGCTTCTCCTAACGTCTGCCATTGGATTTTTTTAACTGGGACGAAGATGAGTCTGTATCGCGCCCCCTGGAGGCGAAAAAGCAGGAAGACCTTTCCTGTGCTTTGTCACATTTGCAGGACATCCATTTGGCTATTGGTTAACAAAACACAGGTTGACAAACTACGGTTGGTCGTTAGCACAAAGACAAAAGATGAATGTCTTAGGGGGGACCTGGGTCCCAATGAAGATCTGTAACAAGACTAAAACATTTTGGTCAAATACTGTCACCAGCAATTTGTAAGATTTCTACAATCTTTGGTTGCTCATTTTCAATTATTCGCCTGGCACCAAGACATGGGTTGTTGTTTATCGTGATTGTATACAGTTTCAACCATGAAAAGGCGAGAAAACTTGATAACTTTAACCACGGTTTTCCTGGATAGTCTTCGGAACTTGGTGGAAAGCGGGACCAATGGATGAAGCTGAATAACACCAGTTGACGTAGCTGGGACTAATAACCATAATTCTAATTGCCTGACAGGCTAAGTAATAGATAGTAATGTGTGGAAACAAGGTGACACGTTATCCCTTTGGGTTTTGGACGAGGTGTATAAGGGTTTTGGACGAGGTGTATAAAGCGTTCATTCTTTGCAGAATTCTTGCCAATTAATGCAGAGCTGCAGGTGTTGCCAAGACATCTTCCGCTGTGGGCTTGCAGCTCATTTTAGCGACGAGAATTTAACTGCCAGCCACGGGATTTAAGGCGGGAAATCTCCATACCGTGCAGTTCATCCAAAACTGATGACAAATTCTGACAGTTTTTGGCTCTGAAGATGTGAAGGTGTTGCCCGGGCAACCTGTTCACACCAGAGGAGGAAACGATGATTAGTAACCAACACATCATCTTACCACGTACAGCCTCCTTGCTTAATCACATTTTCGACCCATATTCCTAGCACTACTTGAACGACTCCCAAAAAGATAAAGCCTAAACGCAAGATCTATTTTATACCTCCACCTTTTTGTTGCTTTGACAATTGGCACAGAACTTCACCACCTTTTAATGTTCTTAACTCTCTTCACCAGGTCTCCTCCATCAACAGAGTACTACGCAGTCTTGCAGCCGAGAAGAATATGGGTCATGACGCCATGTTTGATAAACTACGCATGCTCAACGGCCAGTGGCCCCGTCCAGGCACGTGGTACTCTCCTAACGCCGCCATGCCGGGCCAACACATGAACCACGTGCACGAGGTTGAAAGCAGCTGCAAGAAAGAAGGTTGGTCGAGATCATAATGTAATACGGAACATGTCGATGTTTACGAAGGCGGGAAATTATTGATGTATTTGTTGTATAATTTTGGAATGATTTGGAAATTTACACTTTAACCCTAACACTCCTCAGTCCTCCAACAGGTGAAGGATTGAGGAGGGTTAGGGTTAATTAGATACCAACTGTATATGGTGGCTAAATCCCCAAACGTGAAATGTTGTCTTTATTTAATTAACAGCCATCATGATATCCCCTGCAGTTGCACAGACTATTCCTGTGTGTTTAGTAAACAATCACTCATCCAAAAGATCGACCACATGTCATGGCAAAATGCTTTAGCATTTTTTATATTTATCTCCAACAAATAGACTATGAAATGCGCAAGTTCAGCATGCCACATTTTATTTGAGTCATTAGTTATATCATCCAAGTCTTTTTTGATCCGTCCGTTTGTCCCTCCATCTATATTACTCCTGTCCATACACACTTCATCATCTCACCATCTCATAGCCTCGTTTTCTGCCCCCTCCCAATTTACCCCTTATATTGTTTTATACGGTCGTTCGGCAACTGCACATGATTACCCGGAGCCAGTGGGGTGGAATAAACACACATCTTCCACGATCCAAACTGGGGAAAAATTACACACGCGGCAGAGAAGCGTGGACTCTCATCAAATCGAAGACTTAAAGAAAGTACGCCATTTCATTATTATGGCACGAAACAACTCGGCTTTTGCGTCAATCAGACATTACCTTGCCAGGCAGCAACGACTCGGCAACCAATTCCCCAATGAATCGCAGAATCTGTGATCCAAGTTTTCATCTTACTCGCAAATAACAGCGGTCGTCTCTCCGGCCGATTCTCCTAGAATAAGAAAAAAAGACAGAGAGAGGGCATATAACTAAGAGTGGAAAATCCGTGGAATGCTGCGCGCGCGAGTTTGTCTAATCTAGCGTGGCGATTTGCGAAATAATCGCGCGCCATTTCCCCTTGCTGTACTACTGTGGATTTTTCGGAGGGTTTTAGGGACTTTTCTGTCTTGCTTGCACGTTTTTGTAGAATTTTTGCAATGCCGTGAACGGAAGTTGCAAGGATAAGAAACGATAATATTTATGAATGCTTGGTTCTTTCGTTTGCAGAGTAATGTTTGGTTCACGTAGCTCCACGAAACAGTAACTTGAACGTTAACCTAGGAAGCTACGGTTTCTGTAAATAGTTGATGAATTTGGTCTCGTGGCGTTTGAAATCAGATTAAATCCTGATACTTAAATTAACTCACGAGTGTTTCTTTTGCAATTGATTGAATAATATCTCTTCTATGCATCCCTTGGCTAGTACAAGTGGTCAACCTCAGACTTTTTTCCCCGAGCTATATCTCATCACCTTTCTTCGCCTTTTCCCCACCTCTCAAGCTTAATAGTTGACAATTTCACTAAGTGCCCATTTCTGGCAGCCACCTTCAAACTGGGAATTCATCTCAATCTCCAAGCACCCTCCTCCTTTCCCCTTCCTCCAATGAGGCACTCTGTGGCCGGCATGTACGCCATTTCACCGCTCTCTTTGTCCACATCCGTTGCCCACACGGCAGCATTTATTGTTGCCATCCACTACGCCGGAGCCAAGTGCTAATTACTTCCCCTCCAGTGAGCTCATCTATTTCTAGTTCGTTTTTCTCTCCTCTTTCTCCACGGGATTTTCTCCCAACTTCTGCGATTTGCTGTTCTGTCGTCGAACCATTGTGAAGTGGCCAATTCTTCCATCATTCTGACGGCCCTAATGGCTGCTGTGATGGGCGGAAGACTTGGATGGGAGAAATATGGTTCGTTTTTGACGCGGACAAAAACGTCTCTCACTTTGCGCGCTCATGTTTTTACTCGAGCGCGCGTCCCTGTTTACCCGACGGCGCCCTCAATAAGGATGGTTTCTCCCTGACACTAATGAGGGCGCACTTTATTTGGAATGTTCAGCCTTCCGCAGCTGCTGCTACGCAACATAACCAGACCGTGCATTGTGACAGTACCACGACCTGAGTTATTTACATATTTCTCTGCTGCTTATTGCTTCGATTTTCAAAACAAAATCTTTCCTACTTTGTATACTTTTCATTTCTTCAAAGCAGGTTTTTAGAATTCAAATCTAACATGTTTTAATCTTTTCATTTGGTTTTGAAAATGGTTACAAAGTCTTTGTAGTTCCATGCTACTGATTTCTTTCACTAATGCAAGACGCATTCCTTGGGGAAATTAACTTCTTGCCAGTATGATTTGAAAACGCGAGACAAAGTCTTCTCTTTCGATGGCTCTTTCCTCTGCTGTCTTATTTATTTAAAAGTGTGTGTAAATCCTTCAGCTGCATGCCAGAACAGACGTTCACTCCTTCCTCCTTTCAGCAATTGCCATTCTTTCATCAAAGGAATATCTCATGAAAGATGCATGTACGTTGTTGAAGGAGACCTTAAAGATTCCGAGACCGCTGCGTACCTTGGCGCTCATCGTGCGCCATCTGTCCAACCGGCACCGAAGGACGCGGCCTCAGCCTCCATCCTTTCTCCCTTCTTCCTTGCCCGGTAATTGCCGGGATCGTATTGTTTAGATAATGAAAAATTAACCGCCCTATACTTGACAGTAGGCTTCTTTGTCCATTCTGTAGAAGCAGTTTCTCTTTCTTTTCAGGCTGATGCCCCCCCAAATTGTCTTGGTTGTTTGTGGAAACTTGATTCCAAATATCAAAATTTGAAGTTTAATTTTTCGTATAAAGTAAAAGTGTTACTGTCGAAATCCTTTCCTGTCTTTTTAGAATTTGTCAGTAGTTAGCAGAAATTGGCTTTAATGTATCCGAGTAAGATATCAACAATTTTACAAGAAAGAATTGAATTTCCTCGGCTCCTCCAATTTCGTTCTTGCGTCACTTGCAAATGGAAAACGAAAATGATGATTGTAGAAGGTATAAAAAATCTTAGTGTAAAATGTATTTCGAAATAGTTATTAATATTTGCACTGCTCTGTACCAGAGTCGGGTGCATGTCAGACGAAAGAGGTTCATTTAACATTTTCAGGCAAAATTTGCGGTGATGTTGACATTAAACCAACATCACCGTGAGTTTTGCCTGAAAACTGAATATTAATAAAATCTGTTGACAAGTAAACCCAACAAAATTGAATATTTCTGTTGGACATGCTACTTTAAATCAAATGCAGTTGTGGGTTTTTTTCAGTCCAGCGTCAAATGCTGATGATTTTTTAAAGCTTTCTGAAGAAAAGGATTTGCAATGGCAAATTATAGCTTTCTATAATAAGACCGTAATCTTCAATTTGCAGGGAATTTTTGTGTGTCGGTGGATTTATCGAGGAAAATAGCTACCAAATGCTTTGAAGCAAGACAGGAAGTCCTAGCGCTAGTGGCAGGTTGAGAGCTTCTTCGGTTAGTCAAGGAGATTCTTGCTCATGCCCGACCAATCCAAGTTCAGGGCCAACCGTGCTATGTCATCCGCTTTCATTACTGCTCCCCTCCTTCCCTTCTCTCTTCTCTTTCCCTGACGATCTGTTCTTGCGATTTTCCCGAGAGGTTTGGACTCCCTAAGAGCTCCGACTCGCCGCTTGGCTCCCGGCCATTGCTTTCTGAGATCTTATCCCAGGAAATTCCATTTTCGCAAATCTGATCGGCGGGTCGAGACTGTTTTCTGAGGAGAAAGAGAAACGTGCGATACAGTGATTTTCCTTCCTCCTATTGACAGAGGAGTTGAATAATGGAAAAGAGCGAGTGGCAAAGGAAAAAGCGCGATCGTTTTGGCGCGCTTGGACTGATGGCTTTTCGGCGCCGGTCGTCTGCCGACTGCAAGTCCCAAATGACACATGCGTAAGCTACTGTAATTATTTTTCCACCGCAGATTTTTCTCCCTTTTACACAAGTGTTTGTGCATCGGTTTACGATATATTACCTGGCGACTGAATTGATGTTTTGTTTATCGCTGACGCCTTTAACAGATTTGAAGAATGCTGCAGTTCTTGCCTGAAAATGAAGGATTCGTCAAAGGTAGATCTTAAGACAAGCAGTAATGCTGACAAGTTGCCATTAATTAATTGAAAGAAACGAAAGGTACTACAGGAACTCTTGCATCTTGCTGGATTAGTCCTGACGGTCAGGAGACCAGTGAACCCGTCAGTGAACTCACAGGAAATCTTGAATCTCTCATGTCCATGGTAATACCATGGCAACGGGACAGTCACTTTGCTATCATGATTTTCCGTCATGGTAGTCTCATCAATATTGCAAAACTGCCCTTCGGTCGTTTCACTTGTTACCAGGTGTATTTTTACCTTTTCTGTAAGACATAAGGATATGCGCCCGTCCTTACATTTTACAAGGCGAACTAACTAAAATATGTCCCAAAATAGACTTATAAATCTGATGTATAAAGATTTTGGAAGTTCCTGTTCGGATAAAATTCAGCCCTCTGAAGTTGGATTTTATACAAACATTAAAGGGAAAAGGATCTTCCGTGCACAAAATGTCACGTGTTTTTGCGCAGCAAAGTAGCGCCACCAATTTTGATGAAGTTCAACACGTCCCGATCTACGGTCTTAGGCGGGAAAACATTTAACATCTGGTGCACGCATGGCTACCAGTGATTAAGGACAATAAGGCCGTGTCCGAATTACTGGCTGCGGCCTGCTATTACGCACAAGTCTATGGTAGTGGCTCCAACGATTTCCAATAGAGTCGTGTGTAATTTCAAGCCACATCCGAGTGATTTAGACGCGGCCTAAATAGCCAGCAACAAACAGGATATCATTATGTTAACGTGACATGCAGGGCGGCGCGCTGAAACCATGCGTGCGGATGTTTCTGCCACGACTGTACTTGAGTAATGGCGCCCTCATTTTTAGTAAATCCACTACGATCCAGTCCCTGTACAGAAAATATACAGTGGCGGCGATAAAGTAGGCCCTCAAACTATTAGTAACCTTGAAAAGAAACTTGTAATTTATGATAAAGCAGAGACTCAACATTGCGTAGTTTTCCGGGCCGAACGAAATTATCATTATTAATGATAAAGTTATTTATTTGGCATTCTCACCTCGTTTTCTGCCAGATTCTCTTTGTGCATCGACTTGTACGCTGTACTTTACAGTGCCGTATTCACGACTTCTTCGGCCATATCTCGCCAACTCTAAAGTATCCAGGATTTGAAAAAGCGCCAAACGGGGGAGCCTTTTTTTCACTAATCTTTGAAAGAGCCTGTCATGGCGCCTTTTTACGTGTGCAGTCATCTTGCAGTAATCATTTCCCTTTGATTGGAAGCGCCGCCGGGTTCCGATCGGCTACAATTAGAGGCTTTGCCTCCGCCGACGACACAGACAAAATACAGTTTCAAGGTTCTTTTAAAGATGCTCTCTGGAGACCTGTATTCTCCGCGATGAGGTATCACTGAGGTGACATTGTAAAAGTGATATTGTTTAACTATTTGACGTCAAGATAAAAGAAGACACTGATGAACTTGCAATTCAGCACAGGTTGGTGTGCGGAAAAAGCAACGGGTGATAACTGTTTGAAGCCTGTGAGAGAGTTTCAGTCCTGAGATTCTAAGTACCTTCATAAAATGTCATTGGTTTGAACACTTTTCTTCTTCTTGGCGTCTGTATAATGGCTGTTTGATAGCCTGCAATTTCAATATCCGGTCTAAAGTGCTCTGACCTTAGTATGATTTGAATAAAGCAGCCTTCCTTATCGGGGAGGATCGCAGATTAAGATGGAGCCCAAACGCAAGCGGGAGACGAATTATTAATTATTTTGGCGGAGCATGGCGTCTGGAAAAGACGGCGGGTTTGAGTTCCTAATCGGCGCATTTGATCAGCTGTTCCAAGCCCTCTTTTAGTGCACGAGCTAAGCCTCTCACATGGACGGATTACAGGAGGGTCATGACGACTGTGCGTATACTTACGTGAGAAGGCCAAAATCTGCCGCTGGTGGCGCTATACTGATGAGCTCTAGAGGGGCAGATAATTTTCTTGAGGGAGCTATTGCAGTTGATGTGCCTTGACATTACCAACCATGGTTTCTCCTCAATCTCTGTCAGGGCTTTCCTAAAATAAAAATCAAGCTCGTTTTTTCCCAACTGATAAAAACAAGTCAACGGACATAATCAAACAATTATTAACAATCGACAATAAAACACAATTTCTATTCAAAAACTGAATGAAAAAAAAAGATCCTTCAAGATTCTTATGACCCAAGAATATTTTGGAAGTAGCTTTTTTAATTGTTGATTTCTTCTATGATGATTTTGTGTTTTTCCATCCCTGCAGAGATCGTTCCATGCAAGTGATAAAGGTGAACTAAGTCTTGAGATGTCAAAAAAAGTTCTGTTTAATCCTGTTTAATTTGTTCAAAATAAATGATCTTTTTAATACGCACGAACATTGCTCCAATGTGTTTAAAAAACGTGAGGCTTCTTCGAAACGTCTACCAACTCTGAAACTAATTTCAACGGGGATCGCCGTTGGCAGGAAAGTTTTGTGTCAGCAAAATGATTCATAATTTGCGGTCTACTTTATGCAAGCTGGTTTCCGTGTGTAAACTGAAAAATTGCACAGTTGCTCCGTTTCAGACAAAGTCATAAGCCTAATCCAACTTGAAGGCCTCCGGATTGCACATGACATGATTGAACGAACTGTGGTCTGAATCAACAACAAAACAATTTGACAAGTAGAATAATGACTGGAAACACTCTACATCGATGCGATTATTAGCATGATTGAGAGAACCGACCGAAACGAATGCAGACAATGAAAATAATTCATTAAATAAACTAGTTCTTTTAGGCCAGAAGTCGTACCGTATTTTCCGCACCTGTTTGTCAGGGTTAGTTGCCGCGGAGTGTCAACTGGGTCAGGGTTAAATTATTTTGAAAAGCGATTATCCTGCCCATGTTCCAAACAAATTTCAGAAGAGGTATAGGTTGTCGACTGTTTGTGATAGAGAATAGTTTACTCGATGTATGGCTCTAGCAATTTGCTTTCAAGCTTTTGAAATTGTCTGAGTCGTTTTATGGAAAACACAAAACATTTCCTTCAACGTGGTTTTGGCTTTGGCACGTTTCTTGTCTTAAGATTGCGTAGTCAGCCACTTTGCAACTTATTTACAAGATTTTTTTAATTTTCTTTGTAAATTAAACAGCTTTGTTGTACAGTTTTGTGTAATTCAAACACTTAACATAGAACAATTTAACGATTTCATCTTAAATTCCGTAAATGGAAGACTTGTCTGGGGTTGATCAGTAGTTGGAACACGGTTGGATCTTCTTGACTTCCTGTATTCATGTGGCTTATTGTAGTATTTTTACGCACGGAACCCAGCGTGGATCAAAGGATGTTGGTCTATTGAAGGCAAAACCTGCTACCGTGGAGAACTCGTGCTTCTCTGGACATGGCGCGTGTTTTTACGGTCTGCTAGCAACCGCTTTCATGGTCTTGCCTCTTTGTTCAGCAAGAATATGCCTGTTGCAAAGTCCCGCTATCACCTTGGAATTCAATACCTTAGGCATATCAATTCCAAAGTTGTTTGTGGTATAGAAAGGTCAATTTAAACCATAATTTAGCAATTTAAGCGTGAACAATAGCTCATTTCACCTCCAATAGTCTACGACTTCACATTTTTCTTTTTGTATTGTCAGCATAGCTAGACTTTGGTGTTACTGAGGGACTTTTGCCCACATATACCTAAATTTTCGGTCTGTTTCGGTTGACCGATTTACGAAGTCAGAGACGGATTCTGTTCTTATAATAACCATTGCTCTCTTATTCTCAGGGTTTTGAACTGCTTACAGTTTGTGCAAGTTTTATAAGGAAATTCAAGCGTTTATGGAGAAGTCCACTTACTTGCAACAGGCAAGAAAAGACAGCTAGTTTTTAATGAACTGTTGTTGTTTCACTCGAATCCTAAAATTGGTATCCTAGCATTTTGTTTTTCAATCTTGCTACATCATAAAATCCTTGCTCCGTGGCATTGCTAGTCAAAGCAAAGAGTTAATCCCGCCCTTTCCTCTGTCTCGCTTAGGATTCCATGCTATTTTTAGTAACTGTGAAGTCTTTAAAGTTGCTGCCCACACATTGTCTTTTTCCACCCTTTAGTGGACGGTCAAGTTCACATTTTCCACCGACATTTGCTCCATTTCGTTTCCAACTCTGACCCGAAAATTCAATCATGATTTCTCATTCAAACGGACCATTCAGGCAAACACGCTGTCGTTACTGTGTCCTCCCAACAATCATGGTGCACATATCAAGCAACACTTCTGCTATGGACTTACTTTGCTCCTAGCGTCTTTTCTCTGCTCTGCCCTAAGTACTAATGAGTTCATTACAAGCAGGAAACTGTAAACAAATGGCGCATCCATGTGGACTCAATTCGCGAAGGGCCGTAATCTGAAGGCGCCCACGAGTGAAGAACCTGATTATTGTGGTGTGCGCGCTCCCACAATGCCACGGGAAACTTGGTTTAAACGCAGTGACGCGCGCGGGGGAAAAAAGGAATGAACATTTTCTTCTGACCGTACGTACGTGTCACAACCCCGCTGAGTGAATACCTCCTGGACCTTTTCCCTGGTGATTTCTCCGTTTCTCCTTCTCGACAGAAGCCCGATTAGATTATTTGCATTGTAACAGAGCCAGTGACTAGTTGGGATGGGTTGCACATACCGTAGGCGTACGTGCTTGTCGTCGGAAGTACGCTATTTTCACCATTGGCAAGGTCGACATCGACACAGCGAGTGACGAACGACGATCGCTAGCCACTCTCAATTCCTACGTGTCGTTGTCACTTTTGCGAAATTTTATGCCGGGAGCGAACACCTTCTTTTGTCCAAGACTGACCTAAACTTTGTTTTGATTGATTTCTTATTGTAACCACGACCGTGACGGCCAAAAAATTTCCCTGTTGTCTCACAGGGAAAAACTTGCAGCTGGAGATCGGCTGTGTATTCTCATTTTGGAAGAGTAAAATAGAAAAGCACAAATTTTTTCGCACAATTGTGGAATCCATCCCACCGTTTTAAGAAATAAACAGACAGAGAAAAATAGTATAAAAATACACAATGCTGCAGGTTTATACCGGTATATTCAGACTAGTCAAGTTCATTCGATCATAAAAGATCTTAGTTATAGAACTGTAGAGCATTTGGCCTCTAACACAACGCGGTGAAAAGTTTGAAGCGTACGCTTTGCGCTCATGTTGTGTAAGTCCTGAACTTCTAATTTGCTAGAAAGCACACCAGAGTTGTTCTTTGTAGCCTTATATTTGGCAACGAAAGCTCTCATGCACCAAGCGTACATCAGTCCCTGCAGCAGCGTAGTGTATCATTTCAGCCAGAAATGACTAAGAATAAAATCCTCTCTTGTGAAGGATTTATTTGATGTCCGGCCGCTGTCACTGAAGCTATTTATAATTTGTCAACCTGTGAACTATTTTTTGACACGGTTCGCGTGTGAGGTGAAACATTTCAGCGGAAAATCTCTGAACCAGGGCAACGAAGTCGGCAGCGTGTCGCTGCAAATAGGTCTGCCCGGCGATGCGCGTTCTGAAGCCCACGGCTTTCCCTTCCCATGCGCTGGCCACAGAAATCAGGATAAAAGAATCTGGGTATGGGACCTGTGGAAAAGTATAAAGACCGAGAGAAACGTACCAGGATGGCATTACCTGCGATCTTTAATCATCATCTACGGAACTGATTAGAAGGTCGTTTTATTACTTCGTGTTCTATAGCCTGGGGTGCCTTGCAGCCCGAGGCAGCAGGGTAGCGGGCGAGCATAAAGGATCGGCCGATCCTGGTCCCTCGCCCATCGACAATCATGGTCATTATTGCGTGCAAGGCCCGCAAACTGAGGAGATAGACAGCGGAGGTATAAAAAAACCCTCCGGATATAAGAGAGAGTCTGAGGGGTATATCTGATGTAACCGGCTGCCCCATAGGGGAGGGTCGCTGTAAAGGCGGAACAGTCTGTCCGATCAATAGCTGCTTTGCTCCAGGCTCAAGGTCAAGTTGCCGCTCGCTTCCTCTTTACCAGGGTGGGAGGGCTCAACTCACCATCACAAGATGCCGCACCACTTTCTTGAAAACAACTCTCAGTGTGTCTCTTCTTTCTTCTCTTCTTGGCAATCAAAAGGGAAGCTGTACAGGATGCGGCGGAAGCTACAGGAAGATCGCATCAGCGTACTTATAATCTTCTCATGGCCTTGTTTTATAAGTTATTAATTCTAATGATATATGTGACCTTCAAGAGACTGATATAGTGCTACCCAAAACCAAAGCCTCTTAGGTTAATTCTAACACATATATACTATACCAAAACAAAGCAGCGTGAACGTAATTTGAATCCATTTCATTTTCAAGTCGTTTTGCATCCGTGTGTATGTCTCTGAGCGGACACCGTATTGAAAACAACAAGCGATGACAACTGCAGCCCCTTTCTCTGCATTATTATTTCTGACACATATCTGCTGATTTTTTCAATGTGACTATGACTTATTAAAGCTATCAAGAATAACCGCTTGGGGCGCAATTCACAGCAAAATAGCAGCCTACCTTTTTGTCGAAGAAAGGCTGGATTTTAAATACTAATTAGTTTAGGTCTTGCTACTTTTTCCCTTGTTACATGGAACTAATACGTCATGCCCATGCCATTGAATCGACCAGCTATCTCTAAATGCACTTTGACGTCTGCGCATGCCCCCAAGGCAATAGCGCCCCCAAACCCGGCCGCTTGGTGCGAATCGACGAGTCATACCCACGTAATGTTTTTGTGCGCTGTCTTTCAGATAAACAAAACACTGCGCCGTAAATCAGCAGAGCAAAAGCACTAGTTTTATCAGGGCTTGTCAAAGTTTAAGCCGCTGCAAATCCCAATACCCCGATAGCACAAAAGGCTGGACATGGTGATAAGGTGGGATTAGATCGAAATTCGGCCACGATTGACCCGGTAAAGAGTGACCCTAGCCGAGTGACGCATCAGTGCTACCTTAAAAACCGACAAAAACATTCATACAAACATTGAAGTTTCGGAATTTCATGTGAAATTAGTTGTTAGTTGCCAGTCGCTACTTGGTATTGCCAAAGGTTGGAAGTTTCTTTGTAAATTTAGTGTTACAACAAAGAAGCGAAGCGAAGCCAGGATGTTGTAGGATTACCTTTTATTAGGGAAACAACCCCTTTATTTTTTTCTTCCAATTGTTCATTTTGTTGGTCGTTGTTGCGCACGCGTACAATTGTGTTTATTATTCCAAAGTATACCAAACTTCCTACTCAGTAGTGAACTCAACGTCTACTCGAAGTAGCCATGCTAGATGTGACAAGCAGAAATGTTTCACTGTCATTGTGGCAAAGATTCCTGGCAACAGAACGATTATGTCCTGAAATTGGTGTGACACGTGGCGTGAATTCTGACGTTGCATAAGTACAGTTACCGGTAACTGACCGGGAGTTCGTGGGTCTCCACTCGGCTAGACAACACCCTATCACTTGGTCGTCACAAGACCACAGTGAATACCAATTCTCAAGGTTCTACCCAGAGCATGCATCAGTCAGAAGGTTTAACTAGGCTGTTACTACTCACCAACGATAAAAAAAAAATAGTAGCTATGTTTGGCAATCGATCACCAACAACAACTGGCGTGCAGTAGCTCGATTTGGCTGGGAAAAATACCAAATCTGCAGAAGGTTGCTAGCCTGTCTTTGTTCGCCCTCACCCGATCTGTTCTATCGGCTTTTGGAGCCAATTTTACACTTTGGGTTTCTATTAAACCGACTTTGTCTGCCAAATGAAAAATATCCGGGCTTTGTTGGGCCCCTACAATGCTTGTTGATTCGTTCATTTTTTTGTTCCGAGGGAATCTGTCCCGTACAACGGGCCGTGGACCGTGACATTTAAAAGGGACAATGCCTCCCGTCCCGTCTGCGCTAGCAATCAAACGGGTGATTGTACTATAGCTGTCCGATTGGGGGCGTTGTTTCGACCTCCTGGGTGTCATTCAACCCTCATGCTTATGACCTGACCAAACCACGGGTAAAGGTGCAAGTTCGATTACCCGACCACAAGGTGTAGTCATAGTAACTAGTAACTTTGATCGATAGCCAATGCCATGGATTTCCAACGCTGGGAAGTATTTTGCTGAGCGTCGGGTACTAGATGATGGGTAAAAAGACCAAAAACGCTGGGGAAAAATGTGGCAGTTCAAACAATATTTTCTGCAACCGTTGGGTCAAATGAGACAAGTTTGTCCATATTTTGGGAGAGAATTAACGCATTCTGGTAATCTGTCAGCTAACATTAAGGCGTTTCACCTGCTACTCAACTTTGGGCAAAAATTGCCCAGCGTTTTTTTATAATGCTGTAATTGTTTTAACCACATCTCCTGAGCCTGGAGTTGAAAAAAAACTTACCATAAAGATTTAAAAAAATTAACTAGGAAAGCTAGCCGTCCACCCGCTGCAGTGTTGTCTAGGATAATACCACAAGCTCTACACTGATTATGTAAAGCTGAGTGAATATTCAAAATACTTTTTTTTCACTGCAAATGCAGAATCGAAATTGTTTTCTGTGCAATCGATATGACTTTTATTGGCATCTGAATTCAGATTAAAGGCCCATCACTCACCTTAGCATTTGCCATCAGGTTTCTTTCTCAGTCTTCGAATGGGATTTGTGCGAATTCCTTATTTTTTGGAGGGGGCACGAGAGGTCCCATCCAATCAACAACGGCACAAAAGGCCTCCTCCAGAGTCGACGCAGTGTGTTTTGTTCCGTCTCACGCCCGACGAAAATGCGCTTTGGACGGGCAATCAGACTAAGCGCCCGCTACCCCACGCTCATGTTTGTCTCCGTCATGTTCCTCAAACAGACCCGCAACAATACCAAAATTAGTTCCAATCCCACTTCTGCAGGACGAAAAAATGACATTGGAATATAATTTGCCTACGCGTTCTGTCAATGCGGCTGGCTTTAGAATTTTTCAATATTTTACATCCCCCGTGCCCACAAAACATTGTTGTTAGCCAATAAAAGAACGTGCATTGCTAAAAAAAAAAAAAAAAGACCGTTAGAAGAATCGATGTGTTTACTTCAAACCACAAACAAGAGATGCCGTCACCAAACCATGGGTCGCTTTTTGTGGAAGTCATCTCTTGAATAGAAACCAATTTCACCAGCCGCTTAGCAGGTATTCTGCAGGGGCTGTGACCCCGCTAAAGTGCCGGCAGCGTCACACTTCATAGACTGCGCATGCAAGCCGCGGCATCAGCGCACCAACACGCCAGCTAAACTTTTTACCTGGCTGCGAATATGCCCACACGTACACATACCCCGTTCCCTTTTTACATTGAGCATGTTTACAGTCTGTGTTTCCTTGTCTTTCCCAACCCATGGCTTCTCAACTCCAGCTCAGTTCAACGCGCTTTGCCACAATCCCAAACGCTCGGGGGAACCTCTCTTTCACGAACTCCACCCAACTGTCGCAAGATCGCTCCTGTAGATAAGGCCGCGTATTTTATTCTCCGGCCGATTTTATTGTGACACCAGCTTTATTTCATTTCACTCTGTTAGCTTCGGGTACACATAGCGAGCCAGCTGCATGCATTTTTGTCATAAATTCGAAAAAGGAACCAGAAAAAAACTGTTCCAGCCGGCATCCATATTTGCTGCTTTACCGGGCTACGGTAGCCGTACATTCTCTCTGTCTTCAATTATCATGTGAGAAAACGAAGCCAAGTTCCCGCCACTTTTTTTTTTATTGAACTGATCATTTGCTTCGGAGCGCTGTGCCGGCACCTTAGAACTTAGTCGCTGGTCACTCCTGAAAGTGAAGAGCAGACACTTATCAGTATGCTGCAGCAAACCGACATGGAGTTTTTGTGTGTTTATTCAGGTGATGTAGACTTGAAAGATGATGACAGCGAGGAAGCACAGGCGAGGCTAAGACTGAAACGAAAACTCCAAAGAAACCGAACTTCCTTCACAGCCCAGCAAATTGAAGAACTCGAAAAGGGTAAGTTATACTCCATTATTTCCCTCAGTACTCCCCTCCTAAGAAACAGTACGAAACCGTAAAAAAGAATGCTGTACACATCTCGAAATAATATTTCGACATTTCAATGAAAAGGTGTTGATGTCGACATGGCATTTCGCGTTTTGACATAGCATCGAGAATTATAGGCACCGATGGAGTGGGGCAAATAGGCGCATTATCCGGTCTATTAGCAACCCTTTTGGATGTTAAACAAAGCTTCACGGTGTTCTATAGAATGTTTTGTTTTGGATTTTCTACAAGAAATATGGTCTTCAACGAGTTGATATTTAGTTTAGATCGGCTTCAGTTATAATTATCGAAAGCAAGCGCTTTTGACTTTGTCTGAATGATTAGATATTTGGATAATGCCAACTTCAGTCAAGAAAACAGAGAGAGGGCATCTCTTCCTTGACATTTATATCAAAAGGAAGATTCAAATGAAGCTTAAGACAATGAACACGTCATTGAATGAAGCAACAGGCAGTAAAATAAAAGCCTTCACTCGAGGTTGCACATTTTGAAAACTACATATTTAAACTGTAACATTCTGTTTTCTTTATTGGATGAGGAATTCGAAAAGAACTTGACATTTTCAGAGCCAAAAAACTACTGTCTCTGGAATTGGTATTAGCTGGGAATGTGCCGTGCATGTTGATGGAATATATGCAATATGTAATTGACCGATGTGCTGTTTTAGTCAGTCATCAATCAGTCATGTTATGGCCGTAACATGACCTACTGAACATTGCTGACGTCCAGATCACATCGATCTTGCCAACGGCTAGGAATTGACACAAATGATAATTTTACTCAATTTTCTTTGAATCTCACTCAGATGACTACGTTCTTTCCACCTGCCATCGTAAACTAATTGAAAATTGGAAAATGTCATGGTCTGAAATCAATGAGCTGCCATAATAATAGTAACCAAATAAGAAAAATGCGAAAACGGCAGTTAAACTTGAAAGTAATGAAGGCAACGGTGATGTCTTTTTGATGGTTGAGCGTTGTATTATACATGAAATTCCCGTAGAATATGTATCATTTATATAGGTGAAAGCAATACGTACAGTTCGTTTGCGGCTTGTCATTAAATACCTCGGCCAGAAATTGTAGCACGCGCCATTTTGAACTCAACCTGGTAACTCAATAAGAGACAATATGCGTCTAGAATTTCATTAGCTCGCTTCAACGCACGCTCACAAGGAGAAAGGCCGAGAAAGCGCGTGGATTCAATTTACGAAGGTGGCTGATGTGGGGTTTGGATGTTTACACGTCATGCTGGACTCGAATATAAAGATGTACACCCTTTTGTTATTAATAAGCGAAAGGAAACCTTGAAGTGAAAACTCTACTAAATAGGCAACGCAATTAATACTTAATAAATCGACAGTTCACAATATCATTTGTTTTACTGTGGAAGATGATAACATTTTCTTACAATGTGCATTTGGGCGATTTGTAAAAAGAAAGAAAAATCAATATAAAGGTCCGGTGCTCTCCTAATAGATGATGCAAAAATGGAAGCGTTTCCAGCAAACATCTCACCCATTGAAGACAACAATCTTCGCTTGTAGGACACAGCCATGGTCATTTAAGTATGGCGATTCTCCTTCCCTCTTTTTCAGACTCTCATATTTAGTCGAGATAGTATTTGCCGTATTGCTGTTTGCGTCATCGTGATGGATATTGAATGACAGATATTTCCATAGACGTGAATTACTTAACCTTTTAGGATAATACCGGACCTATTTTAATATGGAGTTGGCGTTAATGATGCTATTCTACAACACCAAGAAGTAATAACGGGTTAATTTATTGCGATTCTTGGCAATTTGGGGGAAAAGTCTCTATAAACCAGTTTGCTCGTTAATGCTGCATGTGAGAATCTGACGGAAATAAAAGGCTACTATTTTATTTGCACAATGTTGCCATAGAAACCTCTTTGTCCAAAAATGTATTACATGAAAATCTCCATACATCAATTTCTGATAGCAATTTTTTGTTGAAGGCTGATCGTTTCCTTAACGGTTCGTCGCATTTTGCCAGTATGGGGTGTTTGTTAGCTATATACCAGAAACGTCACCTGGTACGACAATTGGGTGTGAATTATGCGATTGTTTAAGACCATGGTCTGCATAATTTTTTAATGTACGGACGTTAATTACTTTTCAGCATAATTTATGCTGTGCGCATATAGAGAAAGATGTCTGTTTTCCATCAACCACAATTTTGTGATTTCTTGAAATTAAGGTATTGTATATTCCAGTTACATAATTGAATTATATCACGAACGCAGCCTCATAGGTGCACATCTTCTACGCGTGGTATGAGGTCTTTTCTAAAAGCGCTAGTTACCATACCTCTTGTGTTTAAAATATTACTAGCCGTGACATCAGTTATGTCTCTGAATGGTGTGTCATAAAGAGGGAGAGACATGTCAACTTCATATTTGAAAGAGATTTTTCGCCGTACCTGAAGATTGAATCTGCTACGTTCAGTGCAGAGCAAAACGTCATTTAGAACCACAAAATTGTTTCAGCTTAGGGAACATTTCTCTCTTTGATGGCATCCCCTTTGCTTCCGAGTTCACTGCTGGTCGATGTTCGGCCTCCACACTCGGATACGTGTCGCGGTTTTTTTTTTCCAAAACACTTAGTTTTTGTTCCGGGTTTTCATTATGGATTAGATCCCACCGAAGCTGGCAATCTAAAAGATATTTCCTCGATTGTTGAGGGTCATTTTGCCATTATATTGTTACCCTGCAATTACCTGTACCTCTTTTTAAAGCGCAAAGTGGTGGCTTAATTCGTCAATGCCACTCGAATAAAAAGATATTGCACCAACAAGAGAAAACATGACGCCATACTGTGTTGTGTCGACGACTGTTACGTGCGTCTTTGCAGAACCTCGTTTTGATGGGAGAGATTTGATCCGATAACACAACACATCCTAGTTATGGAATAATTACTATGTGCAGAATCGTGGAAATATTAGTTGAAATAATTTTAAGCTTTTCAGCCCGTGAATTGCCGGAAAACCTTACATCTGGAATGATGTTTATAGCCAATTTTTTCCTGAAATTTTGGGTTTTGTAGAATAGAATGAATCCGTTAAGAGATGTAGTTGGGAGTGGTTGTTGTCCATCGTCTGGTACCTGTCGCAAGAGTCGCTCCTATGGGCTACGAACAAACAAGATAACTGACTGTTATCCCCCTTCGAGCGTGGGATGTGACTTTAGCTGGGATTGTGATCTTTGTTATGTTGTATCATCATCAAAGCTGGACTTTGCCGAACAGTGTTTGTTCAACTTAGAGCTAAGTATTTTCTCAGTCATTTACTGTTTCCAGAATTTAGCGAGAAGTGATAATAATTTGCACCAATGAGATCTCTTCAATATCTCCCTGGCATAACATCCTAAAGTCACAGGCATCCCCTTGATTCCGTCGATTCCAGTCAGGTCTTCTGTTCCTAAACACATCCCCCATCAGCGGTTTCCCTGATCCCGCGCTAAATCGTTTCTCTCCCTGCAAAAACAAATCCCTCAGCCCCGCTGAAACCAAAGTGAGATGAAAGTGGAAAGAAAACCGAAGAAGAAAAAAAAAAAGAAATCGACATTAACCGCCCCGCGCCGTCACCAATAATACACCGTGACCTTGGCATTCTGCCAAGCCAAGCGAATAGACTGGAAATGAAGATGCGAATGGCCAATGGCTGTTGCTCCTTCGCGGCGGCTTTCTGTCTTCCACACTCTATATTCTCCCCCCTTTGATCAGCGTTCAATTAGTTTTTCCCTACAGGAAAACGAGCTACAGCCGCACGCTTGGCTTGCCGGCTGATATATTGGATGAGAGCAATTACGACTGTTCATACAAACTTCACCTAGGAATGAGTCGGAGTTACCTGTGACGGTCTCATAAGGTAGCAGTCCTATCTATTTTAGCATTTGGACTCTACAACCCGTAAGGCATTTCAACTGATCTTCTCATCGCGGGGTTGATCTTCTTGTGAAATAGAAAACAATTTTAAAAAAGTGAAAGGTTTCGACAGTGAAAGTATGTTTCCTTCCTTTGGTGTCTTTCAAAACGTATACATCTTTCTTTCAAACATGTACTACAAAGGTTGGCATTTAAGTATGTACATTTCGTGATAATAAGTTGCGGGTACTGTGTTGTTGCCATTTCCTTATAGATTGATTTTTAAAGTAGCCAGTGAAATTATTGGTTGTACATGTGGGAGGATGTTAACATTGACCCGACATCGTCAGCGATTAAGGTTCTACTTAAAGGCAAAACCGGATCAAATCCCCCACTTCAATCCGGCGCGAAGAAAACGATCATTTTTTTTCTGCCAGATTAAGGCAGAGAAGAAAGAAAACAAGATCCCGAAATATGAGCTTTGGAAATCGGTGGCTGGGGCCGGAGATGAAGGCAGATGGTCAGGTATCAAGGTGGTAGGGACGGTTGGTGAGCCCTTGATCCCTCGCAGAATAAGAAAACCGGGATTGGTGTAAATTGGCGGGGGTTTCTCCATCAAATGAGATCGCTAGGGGGGTTGGTACTTAAGCCCTACTCGCGTGTCGCAATATCTATGTCATATCAAACTCCAAGTATTAAATGGCATTGCTCATCAAATCCCTAGAAACGTGTACATATCAAGGGAAATCCAAATGTGTTCCGTTATCTTCCAACACTCTCCCAATCGAAACTTGACATTAGATTGCATGCCTGAAATAATGTGCAATGCTACGTAGCAGAATATTGATTGGTAGCATCGGTAAGTTCCATTCAGACTTGACCATTTTTGTCGTACTTTAGCTCTCCATTTCTCTAGACCTATGTAAGTGGCATCGAACGGACAGAGACTGTGGCATAAATTAATCTGTAATTTTGTAACAAATTAGAGGATTTTACATGGGGAGATTCCAAGCTTTGATTGAATTTCATTTGGGGACGCGACAGGGGTTGTGTGAAAGTAACATATGGAAGTTGTACCATAATTATGAGTGATTCAGTGCCCAAGAGAACCTTACTCAAAAGATTCGGCACTCCTAAACCATATAGTTGCTTGTTATCCTTGACATTTTTGATGACTGTTCGCGATAATGTTAGATGAGACTGAATTCATTAATCTGCTTTCAGATGTGCGAAACATGCCCACAGATTCTCCATTCAGCCACTGTTCATTCTAGCTGTTTCGGTCCAGTAGGTTTCCCCGTTGTACTCATTTTTCCCGAGACATAAGCTTTTTCATGAATGCGTACTTCCGCCTGATGATGTATTACCGTCATTATTTACTCTAATTGCGCCGGCTTGGTCCGTGGATGATGCTTGTTTTAGAGTCACAGCATATTAATGCTTTCCATTGTAACTTCAGCGGTACTACTACCGAGTCATCCTCAGCGAATAATCCCCCATCAATTGCACAAAACTGCGGGACAAGCGAGCAACACTGCACCGTGTTGAGAGCGCACCAGCCGGTAGCGCGCTCTCCCTCCCTGCGCTGTAATTTGGAGAATCAACGGTTTTTTCAAATGATGCATGTTCAGTGTTGTTTTAATGGATACTTTTGTTTGCTTAATTACATCAAGGAAACACTACACGTGAAATAAATGCATTAACCGATCTTGAAGTTAGCCGAGTTGAAGGCCATCAAGGGTAACTGAGGATTGCTAGAATTCTATGTGGTACTTACATCCATCAAAAATCAATCAGCAAAACGTTGTTTGTAAAATGACACGACAATGACACGACAGTGTCACTTTGGATTCACTGCCGATGTTTGCTGATAGAGGCACAGTCATTTATACTCAGCATTGGAGTGGTTAATTGCTGACACAATTTTGGTGGGTTTTTTCATCATTTGACATTTTTTGTAGTCAAACCTAAAAAAATTTTTGTGGTATTTGAAATTATTTTTCTGTGGCTGGTTCTGACAAATGCATGCAAGTTTTTGTCTGTGGTTTGGTTTGGTTTGGTTTGGCTTTTTTCCTTGATTTTTGTTTCTCTCTTTTTTGTTGATTGTCCTAAGAATGTTTTAATAAGCCAATGCACGTGTGTCTTGAAGCTACCTCAAGCCCAGTGGTTTTACTTGATAGACCTTGTTTTAAGCCTGTCAATAGGAGAAACGGAGGTTGAATGTCTGTCACTGTAACTCATGAAAACCTGAAGTTCGTTTGTCTTTCCTAAATCATTTCACAAAATCATTACTTGAGAGCGAAGAGGAGTGTCGTCTAATTGAAAGTTACTCCGGCGTCAGCTTTTACATTTGTGACATTCAGTGAGATTTGATGCATTCATCCTTCGTCAAGAAACTTTCTGAACTTGTTAATCGACGGTTGCAATGGACCTTACGCCATGGTCAATTCTTTATCTACACCAAGCACAACCTAATTGGTTTGCTGGGATTGACATTAACTTCCAATTTGAAAGTAGCATAGCTGATATGTTTGCTGAATATGAGTCTTTGTCCACCTATAGCTTGGTTCTAATACGAAAGTAATGATCACTTACTCCGCCTGGTACAGTTTGTTTGCATGGCTGGATAACAATAAGACCGAGGTCTGAAAATAAGTATATTGAAGTTTCGAAAATAAATTAATTTTGTTCATCGAGGACAGTGTTTTTCAGCACTTAAGTCTGACGACAAAAGATTAAGCGTCCACCAGTAAGTTATTTTTTTTATTGAAAGCCAATTTTGATGTTTTGTTTCTTCCATCATGTTTTTACTCTTACACTGGATAAGGCATTGCTTTTTTTTTGTCTTTCAGAATTTGAAAGAACACATTACCCGGATGTCTTTGCTCGAGAGCGTCTGGCACAAAAGATTGACCTACCAGAGGCCAGGATACAGGTAAGCGATCTATTTCCAGTTATGTTCAGTTTTCGTGGGGATTCTAAAACATGACATGTTGTTCCTCATCCATTCAGCCCTCCAGAGACCACAGTGAGAATAGTATAGATCCTGAAAACAGTTCTGTTCATGTTTCGTTTTCTGCTGTTTCAAGAGCTTTTTACAGTCTGGCCAATCTGATCTTGTGATCTGTGTTCGGGTAAATCTCACAAAAACAACCCTTAAAATGTGGTTACTTTTTTATGTCAAGATCAGCACAGTAGTTGAGTTCACCGACCGTCTGATATTGTTGATAATAATCTTTGAACGAGGCTACATATAACGCGGCTACCTTGCAAGCAAGTAGACCTTATCTTCAATTAGTTATACATGCACAATACATAAACCGTTTAAGTGTGAACGGCCAGTTTGTCAAACCTTTTGATAAAAATCAGTGAGCTACAAGGCACTTTTTGGGCTCGTGTAAGATGTTTTATCGCCTTAGTTGTTTTAAGTCTTCCATTTGAAGCCATGTTTAATATAAACATATACGGCACCAAATAAAAGCGGACATTGCCAATTACATTTTTGTTTGTGAGTTCAGTAATGTTGATTTAATCAGCTGAACTTTTGACTGGAAATACCGCTGGCTTGATAAATTTCAACGAAAGAAAGAAAAGAAGTAACCGTGTTCATTAAATTTAGCATTAAAAAGCAAAAAACGTGTTAGAACCAATGCGAAAAGTTGTGCAATAATTTACTCTTTATTATGTTGATTTCTAAATTACTGCTGGGGACAATTTGACTTTTTATTGAGACTAGGTTTATGTCATAATCGTAGAGATATTTTATACTTGGAAATGCTATTTCCTTTCATATTTGTAGTTCACAATTTCGTTCTTGTGTCTAGATTATGCTCACAATCTTAGTTCCTGCTCGATGTTGTTTAATGTTGTTCTTTTCGTGACAGCGGCTTGTTTGTAAAGTTACTGTCCTATTTTTCTGGTGCTGCTGTCGATTTTTATTGTTGGTGCTATTTTTTCTCTTATCTGTATCCCCTTTGATATGTTTTCTGTTCTAGGTATGGTTTTCTAACCGTCGGGCCAAATGGCGTCGGGAGGAAAAACTGCGGAATCAGCGACGCCAGCAGACAGAGGCGTCGCCGCAGTCTTCCAGCCATCTTCCCATTAGTAACCTGGGCGGCTTCTCTAATATCAGCAGCGTGTACCAGCCCATAGCTCAGCCTTCGGCTCCCATGGTGCCCCGTACTGCTGAGAGTTACAGCGCCCTCCCACCTGTGCCCAGCTTCAGTATGGCTACAGCTCCCAACTTGAACGTACAGGTAAATAAACACGCCAGTCATGGAAAAATAAATAAATTACACCTTTAAACGTCAATGAATAGATTTTCAAATTCCTTTCTATTAGGCACTACGTGTTACACCTTTACCGGATTGCCAAAATCTTCCGTTTTCAGTACTTTTTAGGTGTAATAGCTTATTTTCACAAAAAATAAAAAGTGGCTTTTCTAGGGGAAGTGATTCAACATTAAATGTTAGGAATTAATGAAAAGAACAGTGACCAGTTTGCAGTGAGAATGGCTCTTCTACAATCTAAAACGATTAATGAAGTCACTCTGACCCGATGGGTGTAAAGAGCTCATGTATGTCAGTTTATAGTTGGTGCTCTAAACTTTATACACGTCCATATTTTGTTGGACGCAGCCACCGAGGGATTCCGGAAGTTACCGGAGTATGATGGGATCGGTGTCCCATGGTTACCACCACGAATCACTCTACGGCAGTCCCAACCAACACCACGCCATGCAGTCACATCACGTGCCCCACTCCAGCCATGGACATATGCAGAGCCACCACATGAACAGCGCTTGCAACAATGGTGCATTCTCAAGTAAGTTTAAAGGTCAAACCATGTCAAAGGTCGTGCATGCTTCTGTTGAAATTAGCTCGTTCAAATCTATCGTCTAATCTCTACTGTTATTTTTTGTAACTTACGAACTGCTGATGATGGATTTGGTGGTTGTACATTCCTTAAAATGTCTTGAAAGAATCCCACTAAACACTGTTGATGTTTTTGATAAAGAGTTCCGCACATATACAAGATGAACATCACTGTTAGATGTTGCATGATATATTCCACCACTTGTTAATGCTTTAAATGCATTCGACGAATAGCGGGCAAGATGTCGTCCTGCGTTATTGTCGTCCTTGTTTCTCATTTCAACTTTACTGTGTCATTGTGAATCTCCCTAACCCTTCCTTCTTATCCATCTTTGTCCGCAGGTCTCATTTCACCAGGAGTCTCAGTTCCCGTACAAGTCCCAGGAGGAAACTCTAACGACTCTCATTCCTCTCAATATTGGCCTCGTATCCAGTAAACACCAAACTGATGAGCTACTCATTGTGACCACCTGTAGACGGCCCTGCTGATTCCAAAACTCGGGATAGAGGTTGATTGGCACCGAGGAATGGGAAGAGCTTGACAAGAAATGAGAACGTATGGCCGTGAGAACAAATCATGAGCTCAAGGTTGTTGTTGCTATAGTGAGACTTGATGGAGCTTTGGAGCGGGAGAAACTGTAGATATTCTTTGTTTCTGTTCACATCGGCAACCACCCTCTTTTGGTTAGAACGCGGAACTTCCTGGAACTGATCAGTGCCGGAACTTACAAGACGAAAGGTGATGCTTCAAACATGCTGACCAGTGGCATGCTCAGAGAGAGGTTACTGCGGTCAAAGGTCGTTGGTCGGGGTAGATGTCATTTCCTAAGTGCAACAAATACAGTGATATTTCGTTCTGATGTACATAAAGGTGAGTGATGGGCCACGGAGTCACCAACTCAGACTCGAGAGTGTAGAGTCGGTTTAAATAAGGGATATCCACCGACCACGACGTTATCTGGAAAGACGGTTGTTAGCAGTAATGTATTGAAATGATATCTGCGTGTGTTTCAAAATGAGGCTGAAAGGTTTTAAAAAGAGGCTGGGTGTGGCTTCCAATGGAGAAAAATATTAGGCAAGAATTCATCTACGGGTCGTCACACCAGATTTGATGTAACTCGAGGCATCTCCTAACTTGTTTGTAGGATTTCGACTGAAGTAGTTGTCGAGTTCTGTGTCATGTATAGGCCACCGTATTAAGTCCACACTGTACTGAGATAATTAATGTCGAATCTCACCGACTGTGATTTTTGGACATTTTAGTTGAAATTTTGCTTTCTTTTCTACTATCTCAGGAACGTTTTGTCGTCGATGTTAAATATGAAATGGGATAGATGATTTAAAAAGTCAGCCGATTCTTGTAAAATATTTGTCTTATGTCGTCTGGAAAATAGTAGTGGTAAAATGTAGTATAGCCGATAACAGCCAGTAGTGCAAACCGGTTCCATAGTTAGAATAGCTTTATTCAATGATGATTAGTGATTTTATGGTATCGTTGTTACAGTAAATAATCTCTGGTGTATTATTACTATTTGTCTTTTTTTATATCTGGACATAGCCAACCGAGCTAGTTGGGTTTATTTGTCTTTTCAACCGCGATGATTTTGCTACTGACATTTCCCTGAGGTTTGGGTTTTAACTGGGCCGCTTGTCGAACAAAAGTAAAGTAGGAGTTTTATGGTAAGCCTACCTGTCGTCTTTTCCATTTTATGAAAGGACTATTTGCGAGTGTTGTGAAACATTGGAGTATGACGACTCTTGTTAGGAACGGCTTATATGCCATTTGCGTTAATGGCCCTCTAGCGGCAGGTTCTTCTTTTTTTTCATATCCTGGCTTTGTTTTCAATGTCGGCTTCACTGAACACCTGCTCCGTATGTGAATCACTGGCCTTACCAAACCATATAGAAAATACATGTCATCTAAAATTTGGCTCCATAGGGAGTTCAGTGTCCCCCAGACCGAAGTTAACCGTATTAGGGGTTTTAAAACTTCTCTTGAAGCCTACTCGGAGACGGGATAGGGGCTCGAAAGTGACAAATAGCATGCCCCATCGATTTGGTGGAAGTAACCTCTGACCTTACTAGAAGCGAGCCGCCCCAAACGGAGAGAACGCGGCCGTTGATGCTGTCAGTTTGAGAATCAGTTTTTTCCCTGTGGACACCTTAATTCTTCACCCTGAAATAATAATTTGTGGGAAATTTTATGGAGTTGGACGGTTGGATTACTAATGTTAAAGGGTTGTGAACAAAAAGACATTCCGTGTGAGCTACGCATATTAACCTTGAAGTGTTTTATTGAAATGTTTATAATCGCAAATTTGGTAGGATGCGAACTTCCTGCCAAAATCACCTACACGGGTCCAAGCGGGACTATCTTTATGAAATGTTTAACTATTTTTGTCGGTATTTCTGACGTGAAGTTACCCTAACGAAACAATGACTACAGAAAAAAAGTAAATTGTTTCGCAAAGACTTCTTAACTTTGGTTTGGTTTTCGTCAATGCTTGTTTTTTTTTCCAAAAGGCCTCATCAACCCTTTACCAGAGTTGAAATTGGGAGCACTAATGGCAGCCCTGAATCTTGTTCAAAAGACTTCATCTTTGTTGGAATGATAGACGTTTGATGTTTGCAGTGTACGTGTATTTTTCCCTTTTGTTCGTCAGCTGTGCCTTTTTTCAGCATTATTGGTAATCAAGTTTCTTCCGTTAGGACGTCATCTTTTCAATTCTTCTGATGACGTCATCTATTTATAATCACCATCTGCACATCGTAACAATTATTGAAATTTACAGGGTTTCTGGGGAGAAAATGGGATGTTGTTCATGTGTTGCGAGCTGTATTAACAATTCAGGCAATTCACAATAGTGCGCCACCAAGAGTTTGCAACGCGTTGACCAATCACAATGCGCAAGATCTGTCGAGCCAATGCGCGTTTGGAAAGGGTCGAGAGGTTTCGCGCATTGTGATTGGCCAACGCGTCGCAATCTCTTGGAGGCGTGCTATTGTGAAACCCCATATTAACTGAGACGAGATACAAGGGTTAAATTCCTGATTGTTTCATACGATAATCTCATTGTATAACCCGTTAAAAACATGCGAGTCGGAGAATTTTTTAATGGATGTGGATACATGTATATCCCATTCATTTCGTCGTTTACGATACTTTATTTACGAATATTAATGAAAGAAATATAAATCTCCAAAGACTAAGCTACAAAAGAGGCTAAAAGTGACTTGTGTATGTTTATATAAAGTTTATGAAGCCAATGTATTTGTGTCCTGTCTATATTTATGCGTATATTTGTCTGTTCGTGTAGCATGGTGCATATTCTTTACACATCGTCCCCATATGAAGATGTGTATTCTGTGTTTTGGCAACAGATTACTCTGAGAAATCTGAGATATTGTCAATGAATTGGCGTTGTGTGGTTGTGTTCTGTTCTAAAACTTGCCGAAACTGGTACAGGTGAAGGGGGTTTGATTTTGTTTTTACATAACCGATAACATTGCTCAGAAAGTCTATAAAATGGGCATTCATGTTAAATAGCGCCCTCATTTGAGTACTGTAATGAACAAAAAATGGCAGTCCCCTTTTTAAGTTAATATGCAAGTCATTTGACGTAGACGAATATATGAATTATTATACTTGACCGATTGATTTTAAAATAAAGATAAATATCGACACTCGGAATAACTGCTCCGTGGTGCATTCTATTTGTCTTTCAGTGTCTGCATGTTTTTTGTTACGAGAATCAGAATTAACATACACTTAAATTTGTGCATTTTCACCAGTTGTCAGATTTTATCACAGTAAAAATTTGTTTAATTTTCTCCAAATGTTTTCGGTCAAAAAAAGTTATGTCATCAATAAAAAGTCAAGTTAACCCTTGCTCTTTTACCATTTCAATATTCTCTTAATAAAAATGCCAGACCAACTCTTTGTATTCCATGCGTTTCAGCTGGAAAGTTTTTAAATTTCAAATTAAAATGCATAGATTTTAATAAATTTGTATTATTTTTTTATTTCACAATGACAGGTTAAGCCCTGGCATGTATAAATTAATTTAAGAGAATTAAAAGAATTAATTTAAAATCGAAAACAAATCTAGGGTAAAATTCAATTTATTTGATGAGAAATGACGAAAAAGTGGAATGAGATTCTTTGATTCAAAGACTTCAACTCTGATTTAAACCACATACGTTCGTCCCTTCTACCGTATTGTCTAGTGTATACATGGGTATAAAAAGTGTGGTTTCTTACTAATACTTCGAGCTATGTCATGAATTCGATCCATTGTTCAGTTCTGACTAGCTCTGCACAAGTAAAAGATCTACCCTTTCCTTAATTATGCGCTTGCATCTCGACTGGATCTTGGTTGTGTAACAGTCCGAGTGTTCCATTCATGGCATAGGCCTACACCACGCAATACTTGTGTGCGTTTGTCCTCAAAATGGAATTCATGCCACGTAGTCACCATCGGTGGATCGCAGTGCCTAAGTTCATGGCCTTCCAGGATCAAATAGAATTGTACATGTATAATAATGTTGCAGCTACCGAAATGTACTGCATTAAGTTTACAAAATATTAAAAATTTACTGTATGGAACTGAGGATTTTTCTACGAACCACAAGTGCTGATGGATAGAACCATACTGATCCTGCAGCTATGAAGACTACGTTTCCGACCTTGGATTTTTACGTGAGTACACATCAAAATCTCTCACCGACGAAAAATCCTTTCATTTGAAAAAAATCACGATTTGGGAATATCATCTAAGACGTATTGTTTGGTGAGTTGTTAGTTTTGTTATTTTCTTTCAATGTTACCGGCCAGTACTTTATAGCAGAGGAAGTGATAGGATAGGACAGATTGGATTGGGCTGGGCTATTAACAGGTGGCCAAGGTTAGGTTACTTTACTAATTGAGCTTCACCTGGGTTAGACTGCTCTGGGCTGGGCTGGATGGGACTGGGCTGGGTAAGTGGGTGGGACTAGGCTGGGTAAGTTGGTGGCCTATATAGGCTGGGTTATGTGGGCGGGACGGGGCTTAGCTAAGTGGGCGGGACTGGTTAGGCTAATTAATTACAAGTAGTTCAGAATAAATTTATAAGCTTTTGAAAATCACGTTTACTTTTTTTAAATACATGTATTTCTTATATGCTATGCATGAGCTTTGATTTAACAAGAATTTACTTGAGATTCACATTTGACTGGTTCACATGCAATCTCATGATGCTGTAAGAATGCAAAAAGAGCTAGTGTTTCACGAACCTACATCCCAGTCAAATTCCTCCTTCTTGAGCATATCCAGATTTTGGACCAATATTTCTCGATTTGTCTATTTTTCTTTACGTTTTCAAGCAAAAGTGCGTTCTGGATCATCCCAAAACTTAGCAGACAATATAAATGGGAGCGTATAAAGCAACGGCGCAGCTTTATGGATTTGCACATTTATTCATTTCTCACTTCCCCGATGAAAATTATCGGCTGTTTCATGTATACCATCAATTTTTGTGAGGTTCCGCATCATCAACCATCTCTCATGTTAACAATTCAATTGTAATCGGAATTCAAATTTGGAACACATATTTGTTGTTTTATGATTACCATAACTATTACCACCTCAGTTATTGTTATATTGTTTGTGACATTTTACGCGAATTCTCCATCGGCCTCTGTCAGTAACGCTGTGAATTGAGAATCTTCTTTTAGTTGGCAACATGCAACGTTACGTAGAGAGTTCTTGATTCACTTTCGTGTTGCGATATTGTGTTTAGGCCGTCTTTACTAGATTTTTACATGTGTGTATTTATGGTGACTTTTTATTGTTAGAATTGTAAACAAAGCAGACCAGGCGTTGTTTGGTTTGAATTGACAAAGTCAAAATGGAGGAAATGGGTTGCCAAGTTTTGTGCTGTGTTATCTGCGAAGGTAAAGTTACCAGAAAGGACCCTCGTTCAGGTTTATTTGGGGGATACTTTCCTTGTTTGAGATTGTAGAATACAGGAAACAGCTGACAGGTTTTCTGTCTTTTTTTTCTTTTGGCGCGAAAAACAAGTCCACGATAGCATCTCACGCGCATTTGGCATCCGGTATACGCCTGTATTGCTTCTCGCTCAACCTGAAACGAAAGGACCGACAACCGTAAAATAAAAGGATTGGCACCGTGTTCTCGAGGGGCAAAGCACGGGGAGGATACAGCTTGTGGACGGGGGGACACTGGCGGGTCAGAACCGCTCAGGTTCTGCCAGAGCGCCCTTGATTTGCTGTCATTTGATGGAGAGTTAATTGGTGTGAACACGGATACTTGCTATGCAATCAGACAAAAACTGGAGAAGCCTATGACAAAGGAGCTGCTTCCATAGAGAGACGCCAGAGTGAAAGACATGTAGCGTCTATGCACGCTAAGACGGCGTGTATCTTGAGTAGTTTTGGGTAGTGAACTGAGAGCTTTCCAAGCAAATTGGAGACAGACTGAGCAGGCAAAACATGGAGAGACTTATAGAAGCAAAGGTGGAGGATTGAAATGGAGACGAGAATCGATAATGTGAGAAAAAACTTCAAGTGTTGTCGCTTCGAAATGGCAGCAATGAGTAGTAAAATGATCCGGTCAAATCTGGGAAGTATTTGATTCAGCGCGAAAATGCTTCTGGGAAAAGACTATAAGCTTGAGCTTTCAAGATCAATTAAATGCAATCTTAAAGTAGGACTGCTTGTTTTTAATTAGGTGGATGAATTATACACCGTCAGATTGCAATATCCCTTTGCATGGTGCCTTTTAGTTGAAAACAGTGTGTAAACCAGACAAACTTAACTAGATAACTTGTGAAATTAAGATTGCCATTCCGTTTCAGCGTCTTGGAAAACCAGTAAAGAGACCATGATCCTCAAATTGGATCTAAGAGGCCTCCCTACGGTCGTTATTACCCCCAAGAGGGGTAAAATCGTTGGTATGGGCGGCAAAAGTAACAAAACAAGAGAGAATAGAAAATGAGGCACGGCAGAGGGTTAGATGGAGTGCGAATAATGGCGTCACGCCGGAGTGAGATCGCAGCAAATGAGGGGAGCTGGGGTAGAAGGGATCACCGTTCTGCTACGGTGCACCCGACTTGCCACCATTTTGCGCAAGGGTAATCGCTGTAAGAAAAATGTTCCATCGACAGCCAAGCAAAACAGCGAAGACGTCGAGAGTTACGGCTGAGCGCGAAAACTTCGAAAAGGTATCGTTTAGCAACAAGTCATTGAACCCTATCCACCTGCAGCTTTTGAGCTCTTCAAAGAGATAAGCAAAGGTGTAGAGACCCGACAAACAAACAAAGAATCACTTAAGAAGAACAGTCAAGTTAAGCTATGGAAAATCTTTACATAGATCCAAATTCTCTGACCTCTTTGTCCCAGTTTAACCCCGTGACAAGGATTTGAATCCGTGGTGAGATGAAATGTATGCATTACAGACTTTGAGAAGCTTAAGGTATAGTGTGCAGGAAAAAGTCAAAGCTCGGAAAACCTTTTCAATGCAACTGTTAAAAAATAACTTACAAAAGATATTTCTAGGGACTGGGCATAAGTTTGCTGCAAACCTATAAATCACGTGTTCCAGTCAAACGAAATTACTGTAGCCACGGTAGGAACAAATCCGTCCTTTTCTTTTTAGAGAAACCAGTTTTCTTTAATACAAAATAGACAAACAATGTATCAAACCAGAACGGTCACGATTACGTATATAAGTGCACGTTGCTTGGTTTTCACCCTTCTCGTTTACACACATTAAGGTTCCCACATTTTCACCTTTTGAATGAACCTTCAGTTCAAAATCAAAAAGTTAAAAAGGGAGCATAGTACAGTAGAAGGGTTGTGGAGTAATTACCCTAACAAAGGGTGATGACTTGAAATGATGATCTTTCTGCAGCCACGCGCTTCTATTTACACGCATTAGGCGAGAGATAATTACTGTGAATTGCACGTTGTCTACACTTCGTTGGACAGAGAAAAACTGGCGGGAAGCTGGATGAAATCCTGGCTACTTTCTTCAGGGAGATCGCTAAGTAAGTAGTAGTTAAAAAGTGTTGGGACCGGTTGGCGCATTGGGAAGTGACATGTGATACGCGCAGATAATCTGCGCGTTGGGGCAATCGATGCGATAAGAAAAGCACAACAAAGTAATGGCGGGAAATCTGAGCAAATGAGCTGTTAAATAATGGTGAAGAGCGCACTGGATTGTGCACGGTATTTACAACATAGTGCAGAGAGGTAATAGAAAACTGACAAGAAAATATCTCAGCGCTTGAAAAGGTGAAAAATGTGAGTGCGGGATTATTTGAAAACCTGAATGTGCAAGGAAAGAACGGCTGAATGCATGACAAAATGCATGATTGACGAAGTACTCAAGGAGGGGTGTTTAAACAATGTTTTACTATCAACAGCAACTATCGCTGTATTGTTGCTGTTCTGTTGCTGCTGCTGGTGTTGTTGCTGCTGCTGTTGCTGTTTGCTCTTTTCTGTTCTATCAAAGCTGCATCTTTTTAGTACTACCCTTGCACTACATCTAGGTTTACGATAAAAAATAAAGGATTATCAAATGATATACTACATTTGCTAAATATTAAATAAATAACACATGTATAAAATTAACACAGAATCCCATACACGATACAACTACTTTAAGGTAAAAACCTAAACTTGATAAATACAAGGCCAAAAAGAAAGAAGGCTAACCTATACATGAAGAGAATTGTGGATTTTATTTCACAATACAGAAATTCGCAGAACGATATTTTCCTCAATAGAGGGCGATAGATAGAAATTTCAAGTAGTAACAACGCCGAAGGCTTGCTGATACACACACACACACAAAGCATTTCCATACATATTTCTTGCAGTGCAGATTAACACTTGCAGAAATTATTCTGCAGCTAAGATGTTTGCTTTGATCTTTCTGAAATAACTTCCAATAATTGCCAACATTGATGATTTTGGTCTATCGTGACCTTGTTTGCGCAGTTTTCCCATCAATCCATTCTTCATAACGAGTCAGATCGATGAACACATTAACACCCTTCTCAATTCGACTCCCTATGCCAATTAAAGCCCAGTCACTACGCCCCCTTTTCATCGCCAGTGCCCCGCCCATATTTCCATCGATTGAATAGTCAATAGGCCTGCCTCTTTCTCTAACCCCACATAACATGAAGTCCTCGATAGCGTTGCCGGAAAGGTCACAGGGTTCAAGCTTCATCCGGGAACTTTGAAGGGCTTCCTCCGGTGGTGTCTCCTTCGGTTTCATCCCCCATCCTAAGCTAATTGCCCTTTGAACTTTGACCACATAATTCGCAATGCACACGGGGGAGACCTGCTCATTTACCCTTGCTAGGGAACTGAATTGGAGCAATAAAGGTCGGTCTAAACCAGTTCCGTGGTCATTTCCCGGTATATGCATATTCATAATCCTGTAACCTTGTTCGTCAGCTTCAAACTCATCCATGAACCTACTCTTACCGAGTCGGATAACCAGACCTCGTGGTGCCATGAGCAGACTGTCTTTTTCTCGCTTGACAATGTCTCTGAAGATATTGGGCATACTGCTCGACAGTGTGCGTTGTATCTGCTGCAGACAGCGTAGAGTTGTGACTGCCCAGTCGACGCCGATGAGGGCAGCATTACAGAGAGCCGTCGCGTTATTTGTACTCCACACAACAGCGTACCACGGCCACGTGCCATCGGCTCTGGACACACTTTGGGAAAAATAAAAGAAGCAGCACATTAAAAATGTAGTCCTGCCCCTTGAAGAAAGTTACGATTACGGCAGCATGCTAACACTGTCAAACATGCCATTTTACTTTGCTGTATGTAATTCAGGAAACTGCGACGAATGTCTGTGATCACGCATGCTCAGTGCCCTAATAAGATTTCAGCTTACTGAAATCTTAAATATAACAGGCCGTTTTCCAATACTCAACTTCGTCTCCGTTTCCGTGTGGGAAATCAAATCTCCGATTGTGGGCCTGAAGCGTTTAATTTAAATTAAAGTACTGTAATGTTTGGCTCTTTTGCATCTTACTTGATGCTTTGTGGCACTATCAGACTTACTTTTGCGCTTACAATCTCAAAGTCAGGAAGTAAAAAACAGTTGATACCTCCGACGGAGCCCAAGTCGCGTATTGGAAAACGGCCATAATATGGGTGGTTCACAATAGTGCGCCTCCAAGAGTTTTCTACGCGTTGGCCAATCACAACTCGCGAAATTTGTCGACCCTTTCCCAACGTGCACTGGGTCGACAGATTTCACGCATCATGATGGGCTAACGCGTTGCAAACTCTTGGGGACACATTACTGTGAATCACCCGTATTAGCTGTTAATTATCTCTTAAGCTCCAGCAGAAGACCTTGGCTTGAAACTCCTACATCATGTATCCACCTGGCTTGCTGTAGACGCGTGTTGCAGCCAGCACGAGCCATGTACGCTTCTCGAGTTCGTGCGATCCGTTCTTGACACGGGTTTCGTGTTATCGCGATCGAACGGCGTGAACATGACCAAAGAACACTTTTCTCGGAACAGGGTCACACATCACCTTCTCGTTAGGATTTTACACGAACACACGGGAAAACTCGTGAGATTTGATTTTTGAACAGCCGCAAAAAGTATCGATATGGCTTTACAAAGCCGAAGACAAAGGACAGTTTTGCAAAATTAATATTACATTGTAATAATTTTCCATGATAGAAGTTTTTTCAAATAGAAAAGAAGTTCGCCCAGTTAGTCGACATTAACTCTCGAAAAATGCAAATAACTACTAGCGATAATAACCGGTTGTGTGTTCCCGGCGTTCGAGCGGCCGACCCACGAACAACAAATCGAGCTGTTCTTGAACAAACGAGAACAAGCCGCCCGAACTCAGCCTTAGGCTAGTTTATACTTTATGCGGATGCAAAAGTGAAGCGAATTTGACGTCACCAAAAATTACTGAAATGTGTTGAACTTTGCGAATTCGTAACGCAAAAATTTGATCTGCCGCCCCCTCCCCCACAACTCGCGTTCGTTTTCGCTTTTGCACGAAGTATGAACCGGTCATAATGCGAACGCGGCGAAGCCTCCAAGGATTACTGTGACCTCGATACTGGGGTGCTATTTGGTTTTGCCAAACACTTCTTGTATTCAGCGTTTCAAAAACTGTCAGATCATGACTGTTATTGAATGCAGTCACCGTGACAAAAGAAATAAAACTTACACTGGGTGATTCTCGCACGGAGGTTTTCTTGGTGCAGCCTTACTAGACTTGACCAGTCCATCACTTTGCGTTGAAAAGATCGGTGGGAAGTCTTCTAGACCACAGAGGGCGCTGTCGTCATCCGCTGTGTTCGTCAACTCCTGCTTTGACAGGAATAGGAAAATTTTGCTGCAGACTCAATGTAGCAACCAACGAAACTAAACCATAACTTACGGAAGTTACTGATAATTGATTATTGATAGTGATCCGAATGAACAGATTGATCGAGACTCAGTTTTAAGATTTATTTTGGCAAGTGGTAGAGCGAGGATGAACTGACCTACCTTTCTATCATTGGCTTGTCCTGGTACTGTGCATAGCGTCTCGTTCTCTTTTTCAAAACGGATATTCACTGAAATCATCTCCCTCACATCGGCAACCAAAGCGCAGTTGCATATCCACGGATTGCCCGATAGGTCCACTGAACTCCCGGGGGCCAAGATAACTGGCAGTCCGCCCTCTATAGTCTGAAGATTGTTGTCTGCAATGTTCAAGAGGAAGAGTCCCCTAAAACGGTCGTGGTCGGGAACCCGAAAAGTATCCAGGATGTTCCGTTTCAGATAGAGGTGACTCAAGTCCGGTAGAGAGGTCAGCAGGGTAGCTGGAACTCGGGAGAAACGATTTCCATTCAGGTTAAGCAGGTTGAGTGATGTCAAACTTGCCAGCCAATCAGAAGTGGTCTCGTCGAGTTCGTTGTCTGCCATGTTGAGTTCCAGGAGTAAGTTTAGTCCATGAAAGGCGCCCTCATCTACCCGATGAAGCGAATTTCCACTCAAATCCAAGCTCTGAACGTTTGTGGCTTCTGAGAAGGTTCTATCTTGCAGGCTCCCGAGCCGGTTGCCGTGCAAAGAAAGTGTTACCAGTCTTCTCAGACGTCGGAGAGAGGAGGGATCAATAGTGGAAATTTTATTGTCTGCCAGATTCAGCATCTTGACAAATGGAGCTCCGCCAAACATATCAGCTGACAATTCTCTGAGGTCGTTACCCCTCAGGTAGAGCCATGTTAGTTTGGACATGCTATGCGCTGCACTTACGCTGAAGGCATTTTGTTCGATGTCTGTGATTTTATTGTTGTCGAGTCGCAGTGACGTCAGAGCCTCAAGTCCGTAGAATGTCTCAGTTTGGAGGCGCTGCAGTGCATTGTTGGTGATATCTAGAATTTTGAGACTGTTCAGACCCTGCAGAGAATGAGGAAGTATCGTGGATATGTTATTCCTGTCTAGGAAGAGTTCTTGAAGAGAGGACAGCTGCCCGAATGTCTTGTCTGTTATTGCACTCAGCCTGTTAGAGCTGGCGACTAGTTTTCTGAGATGGGTGCAGTTTTCAAAGGTGACCTTGCTCAGTTCAACCAGGGCATTGTGGGACATGTTCACAAACTTTAGAGCAGACACTGGCGGGAAAATGGAATCAGCCAAGGCAATCAGATTGTTTCCAGATAGATCAAGTTCCAACAGGTTCGTCAGGGAGATGAACACGGATTCGGGTAACTGTCGCAGCCTGTTGTTCTTAAGAGAAAGGAGTTTCAGATTGGAGTTTTTTGCGAAGATGTTCTTGGACAGACTCTCTACTTTGTTGTCATTAAGGATTAGTTGTTGGAGTTCAAGCTGATCCATTAACAGATCCTCAGGGAGATGAGTCAGGCGATTGTGCGACAGATTCAAGAACCGGAGATATGTCAGACCTCTCAGCGATCCCGGAGACATGACCTCCAGCAAGTTGTCTCCGATGTCCAATTCCAGCAGGTGCGTGTTGTTTATGAAGGCTTCTGTTTGTACAGATCGGATATGATTGTCTGACAGGAAGAGCTGTGTCAGATTCTGTACATCTTGAAACGCGTCTTTTGGGAGCGCCCTCAACCTGTTAGCCTTCAAGGAGAGTATCTGTAGATTCCCCAATCCCATCAGGCTTCCGGGCTCTAGCTCCGCGATCTTATTGCCGCGTAAATCCAGATGAACCAGCCCCACCCCGTCGGCGAATGTACCCAATGGAATGTCTTTGATGCGTCCTACTCTCTCATCACTGTCTGGTTGCGCGGTCGAAGTTACAGCAGAACCTGTCATGTCGTAATCAATTATGCCGGTTCGCGAATCGTCACCAACCAGCAATAGGTAACTGACCTCTGAAAGAAGAGAAAGTGACAGCAAGAACACAACATCGTTAGTGGATCAATCAGAAAGCCGGGTTATTACACAGAATATGGGTACTGTACTTCTTTGAACCTGAGATACAATTTACCATTGCCTCTTCGTGTTCAAAGCAGCGTTAATACTTCCCAGTGTTGCGTTTTTAAGACAAATAACTGATAAGAGCGAGTGGGACTCGAACCCACCATCTCCTGCTCCAAAAGTCAAAATATGAAAACACAAACATAACACAGTGTTTTCATTACGCTCAGTTAGTACCTATGGAAGGAAATTCCCAATCAGTAATTCTTGGATCTCAATTTCTAATTACATTTTAATTACATAGATTAACACCCATAGTTAATCGTCCTGGTTTCTTCAATTACGGTACCTTAAATACGCTATACGCATTAGATTTATCATAGCTTGTTTACCGTTTTGTATAACCTGGTATGTTTCAACGTTCTTCACTAGTTCCTCTTTAGTTAAGTCTGACTGGCCGGTAGAGAACAATGATTTCTTTCTGTACATCTATTAGATCCGACCACTTTGCCCTTTAAAGCCGACAACATCGTGAGGTTAAGCCGATTGCATTACACGATTTTTGGTTGATTTACTGACTTTGTGAATCCCATGGGGGTTGGCAGATATCCAACACACAGGTCAGGTGGGGTCACGTGGGATCAAGCACTGCCTTTGTATCAGTTTCCCAAACCTCAAATGCATAAGCGTGTAAATACGTCTGGTCTCCAAACTGGCTCATTCAGTTAGAATGTCTGTGCAACATGTACCAACTGATCAGTTACTGTAAGAAGTTTTTAAATCCATCATTTTCTTACACTATGTATTCTAGAACATCTTACAACTGGATCTTTGTAAATTGATCATTACCAAAGGCCACAGGCCACGCCTCGACATAATTTACATACCCGGCAACAGGTCAACTGGTACCTCCTTCTTCCCCCAGCATACGGCTGCTCCGGCCCCTTCCACCCAGTCAAACATCGCTGCGTACTGCTGAAGACGACGTGAAGCAGCCAGCAGGCGACGAGACACCGTGACGCAGCGGCACTTCATGGGACAGTGGTGGGGGTGCGCCCCGGGAAGAGGGTGGCTCTCTGTACGCTGCGTGAAGTTGATCACGGAGCATGCAGCAAAAAACATTACCGCTGCTGTGTTGATGCGCATTGTCGAGCAAGTCCCAAAGATTTCCGTATAGGAAAAGATCTTTACAGGTGGAAAAGAAAACAAACACATAATTACGACCTGCTGCGTCATTAATTAAGAAAACAATTCTGGAAATTGTTGAATGTCAGTGCATATGGTAGATTCATGTAATTACATTGTGATAACACCCCCTCCCCCACTGAAACTTTGGAATGAATCCAACAAGCCACAGTTAATTTACTTTCAATGCCCCTCAAAAACATGCTTCAATTTCTGCTTTATTCTGTTTACAATGCCCCACTGGGCTATCCCGATACAGTTTGGGTAGGGTTCATGTGGTAGCAGCAGAATTAAATTTTAAAGGGGGTATTAGTAAGTAAGTTGGGGATATCAACTGAGCCTAAAGCAGCATTGAAGCTCGTTCGGTCAGGTGCCATCTTTACATCCTCAGGCAGAAGATTCCATTCAGGAATTCTTCTTGGGTACAGAGAATATTTCAGATAGTCGTTATTAAAATTGGGATGATTATATGAGTGTTGGCAGTGCCGTCTACGAGATTGTAGAGCACCTGTTCATCGAAGGTGTTCTGTGTGTTCTTTGTATGCACCCCGTACAGGTCCCAACAAGTGTCATGCCGTGCCGTTTGAGTAACCCTACCAACCCTGCTACAGTTTCATTGAGAACGAGATAATGATTGGTATATTGGGCAGTTAATGAAACAGACTGATCTTGTGCGGAGAAATCTTTTTAAGAATTCAATAACCTCATTATCTGGTTAATTATGAATGGATTATCCGCTTTATCTTCATTGATGATTTGCTGTATGTGATGGTTATCAGTCGTGATAATCCCTTCTCAGTGTCTCTATTAAATAAAAGGGTGCGCTGGCGCTTGGAATGCACATTATATACAAGCTCCACCCCAGAAAGGCCAGAGAACAACATCAAGTCAATAACAACAAGTACATGTAAACAATAGAAACAAAGCAAACCAAACAACGAGAAATTTGGTATCATTTTGAAGTGATGAAACAACCTAAATGTTGACAAATGAGCAGACAAGATTGGATAAGCCCTTGGCTCTGTGTTCCGTGTCTTTCACGGGATACTTTGACAGTACATGTATAACCTATCGCCGATCATACTGTCGGCTTGGCTGGACCATAGAGCTACAAACCCATGATCTATGGCCGGACTATGAAACTGCACATCATGGTGACTTCCAGCTTCCTGAATGAGCTGGATCTAGTTCCTCTTTATCTGTAAGTCACCAGGCTATCGTGACCACTCATCCCCGTCAAGCACCTAACGTTTCTCGCGCCTGCTCTGTACCCAGCGGCTTATTACCTTCAAGGGAGCGGGTGCCTGTTTATTCACGACGGATTTACGTAACAGAGGAAAGGGCTTTTTGTTAAGGATAAACGTTTCATTGACATACCGTCCACGCCTGAGTTATCCGGTAGTCACACGAGGAAAGAGATGTACAAAGTGACTTGGAGCCCAACTCTTGAAAAGTAGAAATCATGGTAAGTTACATCCCCCATGTCAGTGTTTGAGGAACAGGGATTGACGATGGAATGGCTCCGCAGTGGAGAGAAAGGGGAACATTTTATAAAATTGACCGGTTCTTGTATGGTTAATTAGTGCATGAACCGACATGAATGACATGTTATTCTCATTGCCCGTTATAGTTCCACCGACTTGCGGTTTCAGGTTTGCCAACTCAGAGTTGGCTTGATAATGGAGGAAGAGTGGTTTAGATTTCTGAAATAATGTACATGTATACATCCGTGTAAACTAATTCTGCCAATAGCGATTTATTCACTGAAATCAAAAATATATTTAGAGTTTTGCCGTGTGGAATGTTATCGTATAGTTGTGTTAGGGGTTATCTTGTCAAAGAGACCCAACTTGGTGGGGTGTAGTTATGCTGGTGGACGGTTGGCTCCTAGTTTTGCCACCACATTACGAAACACGAATCCTTGGGATGCTATACGGTAGTATACGATTACAGTGATCTGCAGGTCTACAGGATCTGATGCAGAACGGACAAGATTCAACTTAAACAGTAGATGTGGACATGTATTTCACTGCCCTATTTGCATATTGTGGATTCAAATGTTTTCCGAAGTACATTTTCATATGTGTGCCATGACCTGAATACGTCTGGAGATTTGCTGAGAGGGTATTAGCACAGCGTAAGACTTGCTCTATGGTGGTTCAGAGGTCACGGACGATCTGAAGATTTATACACAGCAAGAAATGAGACCGAGGGGTACCCCCCCCCCAACATGTCCAATCCCTATACACATTCCAGACTATTGTTACTTAACACATCCCCCAAGATGTCTGAAAGGAATTCCCCAGATTCCTGCGAGACAATGACCAACACAAAGCAGGGGGGTTCTCTCCGTCTCATACCCTGCATATGTGAAGATCGCGCGCAGAACAAACTTTGGATCTCCCGTCAAACTCAGTAGATTGTCCATTTGAACAATTCACACAAAGACTCATTTGTTTGTCCTTGTCGACAGAGTGACGCCTTTTCGCAAGAACAGTTCTCGGGTATGTATAACTAGATGACATTGTAAACTCTACTTCCGTAACTTACATTTCTGTGGTTGAAATTTAATGCGCCAGTATAATTCTTCCGCATCGATTTTATGACGATGAGTTCATGATGGAGCATTATACGCAGCGTCATTTCAAACCGCCAGAATTTCCTCATTTTGATAATCTTGTTAAGATCATAACCTTTTCAGTCAAATAACAATGCGTGTCTTCCGTTCCTGGGTCAGAATTCAAGGCGGCTTTCTCGATCTTTGACAAAGACGGCGACGGGACAGTGACCAGTGATGAACTGGCAGTGGTGCTGAGGTCGATTGGCCTTAACCCGACCAAGAGGGAGCTAGACATGATCATCAAAGAAGCGGACACGGACGGTACGAAAAGAAATAATTTATACATGCATGTGTGAATGTCATGTCAACAATTTTGTGGCTACGGTTTAAACCTTTGGCATAATTATATGTGGCAACGGAAGATAGAGTAGGGTAGTTTATACAAGCATGCCGCTTCGGATAAGACCTGTGGAACAAATACTGATGGTATGTGACCCATCGATCTTTGTTAACGCGACTCTGGTCATGCGCATTTTTTGGTGTATTACCTTGATGACACGCCCACTTTAGACGATTAATGCTGACCTTTGAACTTTGGTTTGTCAGGTAACAACATGATCGAACTGAACGAGTTTCTAGCCACCATGACTCAAAAGATGATGCAGGAGGGAAGAGGTCAGGATGATGACGTCATGACGGAACAGGAAATCAAGAAAACCTACGATATCTTCGACAACAATGGTAATGGTTACATAAGGTGAGAATGAAGACAAAAGTAATTACCATTACAGTGCGTTACATTTGTTATTCAAAAAGTTAAGGTCATTCGGGAAAAAAATCACGCGAGGAAGTCAGTGTATGGCTACGCGTGTTCCCGAACTTGATGACGCCGGGCGCGCTTCATTTTGGACATGCGCTGTTAGAATACCGAACTGGCTCATTCAGAATTTGTAGTATTACGATGATGAGATTTAGATATTACGTCTGCTGACTACCTTATCTGTGGTGAAAAAAAGAACTAAACATATACTTTTGAACACTCTCCTGACGACTTAGGCTTTTACATAGATAAAAATTAAGAAAATTTGAGATGTTTCTTATGTAAAATAACATACATAGGCCTACAGGTCAGTTTACTATACGTTTATTGTAAATTTAGTGCTGCTGATATTCGGCGAGTTGGAACACTCTACGGTGAGTGCATCACAGATGAAGGAGCCAATCAGATGATAGGAGAGGCAGACACAGATAGCGACGGGCGTGTCACGTATGAAGGTAAGGCTTGGTGCATTTGGCATTTCAGGATGGGTAACTGCGCTGTAGAAATCTGCGGTTTTGAGACAGCGACATTATTTTGATGGAGTGGCTGACCATTTTTTTAACCAAGACTGCTGATCATATACGTTTAATAAAGCCTCACATTTCTTTTATCTTGGTTACAAGTCTGTTTGACAAAAATACCGTCTTCGACGCCTTTTTTTCAAGTTGGATTTGCGAAATGAGGTACTTTTGCAAAACAGTTATTGTTTTTTCCTTTCCTTGGTCCAGACTTTCTGAAAATGATGACCTCACCGTAGAATGGAAAGAATGCGTCTGATCCCGCCTCCAAAGGAGACTTTCGTTTTAATTTTCAAGCAAAATAAAGATGTAATATACATTATTGGCTTATGGCAAACTCACAAAAATGCAATTATTTATTAAGGTAATACGGATGTAAATTATGCGGAAATATAAACCAATATTTACATGTATACAGTGCTACTAACTGATAACCATAGGAGTGGTTCATTTTGTGTCATGTTGCAATGAACATTATAATCTTTGGGTGTACTTAATGCATTTTAAAGACATTGTGCTTGGACTTTTTTTCAGGAATGGCACCTTATGAAATTGAACATAAATATGTAACTGCAAATTAGGGATAAGATGTTTTTAGAGTGCAGAGAAGCAAAGTGAGGTAAGAAAAAGAGAATACTTGTCATGCAAACTTTGTTTATTCGGAGATTATTTAAAAAAAACTTTGTTACAAATAGCTATAAGAAATTAAACTTACTTGTATTACATAAAACACGCTTGAAAATGATTCACGTTGCTCTTTTCAAAAAGTGTTGGGTTTCAGAAACTCAATGTCGACATGAACAGATGGAAGCTTTGTCTGTCAAGTGAGACACCACGACCCTCTCTCCCAGGGTCCATCTCCGCCCTATAAACGGTCAGGAAGAGGGGCGACATGGGTGGTGAAAACCTGGTTTCGATCCATCAATGCCCACTATTGTGTAAAGGGAAAAACCTGTCTTGAAAATAATGTACCACTTGTCTACCCATTACATAGGGATCAGCCGCGTTTAGTGGCATGTAAACATGCGAAGGGCAGATGTGCTACATGCGCTACAACACGCGCTTCAAGGTGATCGGGTAGACCATTTCCTATATAGTGCCTAACCGCCAACACCACCAGAATCCTGTTTTTATGGGAAGAAAAATGAACCGCGCAATGTCTGCGTGGATTACCAACACAGACCTCTCTGCCATTGTGTTAGTATAATAACGAATTACGTGTAAATACAGTGCTAAGATTTAAGTACATTGAAATCATTTACATTGGGAATTCTTTGAGTCAGACCGCGTTTTGATGACTATCAAATCTTTCACTTGGGAACTAACGCTTACATTAGTTTATTTGAAAGTGGACAAAAGGTCCTAACTCAGCCTAAGACATAGACTGGATATAAGGTCCTACTCAGCCTAAGACATAGATTGGATATAAGGTCCTAACTCAGCCTAAGATATGTCTTAGGCTGAGTAGGACCTTATATCCACTTTCAAATAAACACTTGGGGACGAACGCTTATATTATAAACCATAAGGTTTTCCAATTTCATGGTGACATCGAAAGTGTTTAAATTCAATTAAACTAAAACTTTTTTCTATGAAAGAAATCCCAACAGGATGATGGGTATTGCATAGTTCATTGGTTTAGAACTAGAAGTCAAGTTCTTTGGATGCTTGTTGTCAATCGCATCTTACCACATCCTGTATAATGTACATTAATTAATTATTATTCAAATGAAATTGTAAGAGAACTTACCAATCAGAACTCGCACTCCTTGAATAACTTATAAATTCTTGTCTGAGTGTCTGCCGCCCTAAGATGAAGATGAATTTCCTTCCAAATGTGCTCTACGACTCATCTTCAGGAACAATCAGATGATCGAATCTGCCTGTTCGGGTTGTCGCCGATTAATGAATAGAAAAGACACCCGACCGCCAGTGTTCAAGTTGTTGGAAACATGGACAAAAATAGTTTTGTTTTTCCGCGATTCTTCCGGCAATGTCAAGCACCGGCTGCCTGCTTTGCTAATGATGGGAAACGCGCCTGAGGGCCCAAGGGTATGTCCGATACGTAGAGAGTGAGACCACAAATGGGTCTGAGCTCTTCACCGGCACGAAACGGCTTCGGTCTCTCGTCGAAGTTCCACCATGGGGGAAGGGTTCCCCGAAGGATACCGTGCCTCACTGGAATTTGAGTGGAAAAGATAATGTAGTTGAAATGCTGTTCAGGGAACTTAGCTAGACAGAAACCAAAATGGGCTGGTTCATACTTTACGCGAAAGCGGACAAAACGTGGATTTATGAGGGCAGATCAAATATTCGCACTATGAATTCGCAAAAATTGAGCACATCTCAACACGAGCGAAATTTCGCTGCATATCTTTTGTGACGTCAAATTCGCTCCGCTTTCACGTATGCACGTTCGCCTGTGGTATGAAGCAGCCTTAAAGCTGTTACAGCAAGACTATCGAGAACAAACAGATGAAGTACCAGTTTACAGTTGTTTGAAATTGCAATCAAACACAGACGGACAAACAGTTCTTCAATATTTTTAACAAAGCTAAAGGAGTTTTATGGTACGTCGTTGATGTTTAGCAGCCCTTTTAGTGTGCCGTAACGGTACAGTCTCAAATAACACATTTGGAAGTGATGCTTGAAGGGGCTGAGGTATATGGGACCCACCTTTCTCCGCACCCACGCCGTCTGCATTCTCATCCAGCCTAATAGAATTAAGTTTACAGGTTTAATACCCCCTCCTTCCTGTCTTTGGGGTTAGGTTTTGTTTTTTTTTTTTTGTTTTTTCAAGCCCTTCACTGGCTGCCTATCCAGTATAGAATACAATACAAGATCATTTTGCTCACATTCAAAGCACTTCACGGTTCCGCCCCAGACTATGTACAATCACTCTTACAGGTTCGCAGCTCCAGGTCGGGCTTGAGGTCATCAGGAAAGTCACTATTTGTTCCTCGAACCCGCCTGAGCAGTTATGGTGACAGGGCCTTTTCAAGTGCCGCCCCCCGTCTTTGGAACTCCCTCCCGGTAGATCTGAGAGAAACACATAACCCCACACTCTTTGCCCAGAGATTAAAAACCCACCTTTATGTCCTAGCTTTTCCTTCTTGAGACCGAGGCTCTTTCATCAGACCGGCGCCTTTGAATGGTCACCAGATACAGGCGCCTTATAAATGCTGTATTATTATTATTATTATTTTGAGCCGCATGACCTTTGCTTTTGCTCTATCCCAGGGGAATCACGCAGGTCAGCCAGTGCACCCTATAACAATAACTATGCTTGTCAGAGCATGACTGGAAATCAGTTTTGTCCAGGGGCTAACTTGAAGATGCATCATTTCAAAAGTGATCACACCTCTTTGGTGGGCAGCCCGGTGGAAAGATGGGGGCTGCATATGCTCATATCAATCTGTGTTCGTAACAAGACATCACCTTTAATATTTGATACAGGGATAACGTACTTGAAATCCATGAGGTCCGATTACAATACCATCTGGGTCTTCCTATATCTGGAAATGCGGCCAGGATGCCAGACCAGGGATCAGGTCGGGTCCAGGTCAAATTCAAGGCTTGGGGATACGCGAGGGCAGAGGGAATAATAGAAGCCACATCTGCAATTATCACTACGAATATAGACGGCATAGTGGACTGGGAAATGGACAGTGCCACTTCCATGGGGGGGGGGGGTATTAAGCTTGAATGAAAGGAAGGAGTGGTACTGAGCACTGTAAAAAAAATGTTCCGCCTTCACAAATTTAGTTGACCTTCGACCTTTGCATCACGTGGTTGCATCCATTATCAGCAGAATATTTCCCGGAAGTCGATCGGAGCAAAGTGCAGCCACCAATCCGGAATGTTCTGTCTGCAAGCAGCCTTTGCGCCTCTCTTAACCTTTAATGCATCCTGGTTTGTTTGTTTTTTTGGGGGGGTTGAGTTTTGTTTTGTTTTGTTTTGTTTGTTGTTGTTGTTGTTTTTTGGTTCGTACACGATGAAAGGAAAAAACGCCGTTTAGCTCTCAGATTGAAGCTTTTAGGGGTTTAATTACAGAGAAAGATGATTTTGCGGACAACCCAATTGTACATGTTCTGTTCTTGCTGCCTTGATCATTCATCGCCTGGTCATCTGTGCTTTTTTTACTGGACCCCCTGGACAGTCCGGTCAGGCGACCGACTTGAGCCGGCCAGAGCTGCACCTCCAGTTTTTGGGTTAAAAATCTCGCTTGAAATCCCCTGAATCATTACAGTGTGCCATTGAGTGAGCTAAGTCGGCTAATTTATGCTGGCATCCGGAGTATGATAAGTAAAATCACGGTTGGTTGGTTGGTTGATCCTACTTTGGGAGTTAGTCTCGAAGGGTCTTTGAAAGCATAATGGTACATGCATTTTACTGTAATGATTTCAAAATGCATGTTTTACTGCGCGCGGTACATGCGTCACATTAATTTTTGACTTTATCCCTAATTATTTTACCACATTTTCCCAACATTGAACAGCTAGGCGGGACCACGTGCACCGTGTGTTATGTCAAGAATTTCAAGCCTTTGGTGGTATAATTGACATCAAGCCCGACCTTTCGATGCTGCTTCGATTTCTCGAAATTCATGATCGATCGAGACCCCACGTGGAGCACACCTTTTATTTTTTCAGTGTTTCCACTTCTTAAAATTAAATTTTCTTAGAGTGGATATTTTTTAAAAATTTTCTGAAATTTCCTTACATTTTTCTTTGAATTTCTTTATTTTTTCCTTAAACAATGCATTTGAATCAACTCTGTTTTTCAAAAAATGAATCGTGCGGTGATTGCAGCAGCCACGTATACATTTTTTAGATCACTGAGGCCTAAAGTGACTGACGAACCACGACAATAATGCTGATAGCAGCCTAGGCTATACTGGTTACCGTATCTTCGAACCTCTTTAATTTGGAAGAATCGAACTAGTCAAAACAGCCGCGAATACTGCGCTTTAGAATGGCAACTTTCGCCGAGTAGGCCCCAAGGGGCTGGGAAGAAACTATGTATGTTCATAGAGCAAGGACGGACGGTACCGTGTGACACCCAATCCCTGTTCTGAATTTGCCCGGCGGCATTTTCTATTGGAACACAACTGAAATCTAGTCTTTCATGATTTTCTTCTACTTTCTAGAAATTTCTTTAAAAATTCCTTCAGATTTTGGATTTTCCTTAAAATTTCCTTAAATTTTTCATTTCCTTAGAAATTTCCTTAGGACGTGAAAATTTCCTTAAATAAGGGAATTTCCTTAAAGTGGTAACACTGAGCTTTACCCCTGGCCCTGCGCACGTTGATATTTTCTTGGTGGCGCTATTTATCTCGATTTCGCGCCCTCTGTCGGGTCAAAGGTGAAATCAGGTCCATGGTGAACTCTGACATTATTTTTTCGCTAAAGCGATTCAATGTCCATCGTGCACACGACTCGTCTTTTCTGGATATAGAAGTGCATTTGAAGCCTTTTTTTATATTGAAAATGGCCTACAACTACGTAGTTACAGCACATAAACCTACTGCTGTCAATGCATGTGTCACAGGTACGATGGTTGTGAAGAACGCTGTCTCTATCTTGTAACCATAAACCACTGCATCTTTGACTTCGTGCACGTTACTTACATGACTTAACCATGTTGTTAGGCCTAACTTGTATACTTACTAGGCCTAAGCATTTATTTAAGTACATGTACTCTATTACTCACATCAAAGGAAAGACGCCTATTTCCGACATAGCACGGGATTTAGCGAAGTTTAATTAATTTTTTTTTATGTCGATGCGGAGGTCAAAGCGATGAATATGAATATCAATTATCACCAGTGTTACCTTCAACATGTTCAAATGGTTCAGTTACAGCATGTAGAGGCAGGTGTAACCTGCCATGCCTTGCACCATAAAGCGTGTCCTCCATCCATCATGGACACACCTCACACATGTGTAGTCTATCACTGATCATGTTTATTGTTGATGGTTTGGATGGATATTACTTCCAGAAATGTAAGGTTTATAACAAACCTTACAGGAAGAAATTGCAGAATACCCCGCCACTCAAAAAAAACTGACTGCTGGAATGACTGGTTACGTGGGTACGAGGTAAAAATCCCTTGTCCTTTAAAAGGACCTGTACCTGGCTATGAGGTTAATCATGCATAGTGGCGGGGTATTCTGCACTTGAGCTCCTAAGTTACAGAAAGTTTTGTTCAAACTACACACTCCCATAAATAAATAATTTTGGGGTAAACTCAAGCTAAGCTCCTCTGAAAACTGCTGCAGTAGTTGCCATATTCCTCTGGCCATCGCATCCTGGATGATGCCATCTAGACTTCCTTGTTAACTCCTGTTGAGTGTATGTTTACTTAACTTCAGTGCGCAGACAGATCATTGTTGTTATTCAAGTCATTCAACTGCATAGTTTGGGGCTGTTTGGTCAGTTTGCACAACCGCTTAATCTTTGCATGATCTCTCGAACTACATGTGTGTGCTAGATTTACCAATAATTCTTTTAAAATTTGTGATTGTAGAAGATTGTCTTGAAAAGGGCATGTGAAGTGGGAGAATTCATACAGGATCAATATCATAAGCAATCATGCTGATTGACTGATTGCACCAAGCTAGCTAGTCTTTGAAAAGGTCAGGTAAAAATTATAATTGTAAAATCATCCTCCAGTGTACACCGTTTCTTTTTTTCTTTCTTCCACATTATTTTCAGGTAATTTTACATCTCCTGATGACCTGAATCTTATTGTTGCTAAGAACACTCGGCTTGAGATCTACGTGGTAACACCTGAAGGTCTTCGACCTGTCAAGGAGATTGGAATCAATGGACGGATTGAGGTCATGGAACTCTTCAAGCCGCAGGTAAACCTCCAGAGCTTCTTTACTTTCTTGTCTAATAAAATTCATCTCAAAGTTATTGTCTCTGGTTTGAAATGAAAAGTATCAGAGGAATCTTCCTAGGAGTGGATGCTGTGTGTATGTAAGTTTGATATGCTAGCTGGCTAAAGACATGGCATGTAACTTGTGTTGATTTACTTCAGGGTCAGAACAAATCCTTGCTGTTCATCCTGACGGCACGCTACAATGCCTGCATCCTGGAGTATGTTAAAGATGGTGAAAATGAAGAGATTGTGACCAAAGCACATGGCAATGTTCAGGTGAGTTGCACAGGGTGGTCCCCATCATCTAAGCCTCCTTCTTTTTAACATTTCCCATAAAAGTATGCTAAAGAATCGTCATTACTGACAGACTAGTTGAAAAAAGTTTATCGGTTAGAGGGTGTGATGTCTCTATCCCAGTAGGGTCTTCCTTAAAGGAAATGAGAAAATTTCTACATTAGAGAAATATTCTACTAGTATTGAAATCTCAACATCTAACGTTGAGATTCATGAGGTCACTGCACTCAGAAGCAGTTTGCCGCAGTGTTGATCATTTCTTTTCCAAGAAATTCACTTTACTGATTTTTTTGTCATGGAATTTTACATTTAATTTTGTAGGATCGCATAGGCAGACCATCAGAGACTGGACTTATCGGCATTGTGGATCCTGAGTGCCGTGTCATTGGCTTGCGACTCTATGATGGCCTCTTCAAAGTTGTTCCACTTGACAGAGACAACAAAGAGTTGAAAGCTTTCAATATCAGGTACTTACAGCAACCGTTGCAGAAGCAATTCTCTTTCAGTTGCTGACTAAATCAGTAAACAAGTATTTTGAACAGTCTCTGAATTTTAGTTTGCTTTTAAATTCATTTTTTCCTCTGTTCTTAGACTGGAGGAGTTGAACGTGATTGATGTCAAGTTTCTCCATGGTTGCCAAGTACCAACTATCGTATTTGTTCATCAGGTAAGAAGGCACTGGATTTGTAGGATTTACTTGTACATGTTTGTCAAAAGTTACTCCCCCCAGATGCATCACCAATTACAGCTGAGAAATATGATAAAACTGAGCTAAGTGAGCTAAGTCACTGAACAGGAAATGGAAAGGATATGTTCAAATTGTTTTAAACGTTTCCCTTTGCACCGGTGTAAGTTTCAACAGGAAGTTTAGGTGTATATACAAAAGATGCAATTTTTTTTGTGAAACTTCACTAGTGGACAATCCAGTTTGGCAATTTTTTATAATTGATCTCTTTATCCATGTTCCAGGACCCCCATGGCAGGCACGTGAAAACCTATGAGATCAACTTGAGAGAGAAGGAGTTTAATAAGGGGCCCTGGAAGCAGGATAATGTTGAGACAGAGGCCAGTATGGTTGTGGCTGTTCCTAAACCTTGTGGTGGTGCTCTTATCATCGGACAGGAGTCTATCACTTACCACAATGGGGATAAATACGTTGCGATTGCGCCACCTAGCATAAAGGTATTGCATCATTCAAACATTACCCTTGGCTTTTGCCCATGCACAGTTAAAAATACAATCAAATTACCCTCAGTCGACAAATGAGAAGTCTACACAGCGCCCTCGTCAGTTCATGCACAGATCCAATCAATTACAACGAACTTAAGCAGAAACTGATTTCATGGATGTGTTGAGGGCACAATCAACTGAGAGTCAGTGTAATTTTTTACGTGTAGTATATGAACTGATTTCAATTTTGTATTCAACAAGATTGTCCTTGATTCATTTGCTTGCCTAAAGATTGGGGAATTTGACCCCTGGGTCATTACATTACATTAAATTTTCAATATGATTTGTATCAGGCAAGTACACTGGTGTGTCATGGACGGTTGGACTCTGACGGCTCACGCTACCTGCTGGGTGACATGGCTGGCAGATTGTTCCTCTTACATCTTGAGAAGGAAGAATCGATGGATGGCTCGGTCATCGTCAAGGATCTGAAGGTTGAGCTACTCGGAGAGGTAAGTGGTATGCAGGGGCACAGCGTGGCTCGTACAAGTGCTACAATCAGGATTTAAAATTTGGATATGATATTTGCATGGTCAGTAGTCCATCGACTGCTCCAATCAGATGCTGTCTGTTGTCAGTAAACTACTCCAGTCAGATGCTGTCTGTAGTCAGTAAACTACTCCCATCAGACGCTGTCTATAGTCAGTAAACTACTCCGATCAGACGCTGTCTGTAGCCAGTAAACTACTCCAATCAGACGCTGTCAGTGGTCAGTAAACTACTCCCATCAGACGCTGTCTGTAGTCAGTAAACTACTCCCATCAGACGCTGTTGGTAGTCAGTAAACTACTCCCATCAGACGCTGTCTGTAGTCAGTAAACTACTCCCATCAGACGCTGTCTGTAGCTGGTAAACTACTCCCATCAGACGCTGTCTGTAGTCAGTAAACTACTCCGATCTGACGCTGTTACTGTCATGACATAATGCTTGCGTGCATCGAGCATTCCTCCTTATTAAAGTTGAAGTTCTTGCTCTGTTTGGCAAGTTTAATGATCCCATTCATTGAGGAGGCATTAAGTAAACCATCGTCAAGGAAACGGATGCAGTCACAACTGTGGATGTTGTTTTTTCATACTTGTCCTTTGCCATCATGGTGCTTGCTTTTCCATTTTCTATTCAGAGATTTTATTATAAGTTAATGACTGAATGAATGAATGATTGATTGATTGATTGATTGATTGATTGATTGATTGATTGATTGATTGATTGATTGATTGATTGATTGATTGATTGATTGAATGATTGATTGATTGATTGATTGATTGATTGATTGATTGATTGATTGATTGATTGATTGATTGATTGATTGATTGATTGATTGATTGAGTGAGTGAGTGAGTGAGTGAGTGAGTGAGTGAGTGGTTGATTTGATTTGATGATTTGATTTGATTTGATTTGATTTGATTTGATTTGATTTACTGTTTTGTACTAGACATCCATTGCAGAATCCTTGACGTATCTGGACAATGGGGTCATCTTCATCGGGTCTAGACTCGGAGACTCGCAGTTAGTCAGGGTAAATCATCTTATTGCTGACTTTTGTATCAACAAGATTTGATCAATGATTACTGCTAGTGGGACCTAGCCAAATCTTCAAAGAAATCAAACTCAAGAATAGCCTAAGATTGGTTTCAACTGAAAGGTTCTTTGAATTACTCCATCAACCGCTCCTTTTTCAGAACTGGTTTTGACTTTTGACCTGTGATCTTTGCAGTTGACTGTGGACCCAGATGAACATGGTTGCTATGTCCAGCCCATGGAGACATTTACCAATCTTGGTCCCATTGTAGATATGGCGGTTGTTGACCTAGACAGACAAGGTCAAGGCCAGGTAAGTTGCAAATAGTTTAATCAAACCCTTCCCTGCTCATTGTCTGCAAATCCAATTTTTTGGAGGTTATGGTTCCCTAACAAGCAGTCAGGATTTGGTTTTTCATCCCTCAGTTTACTAAAATGTTTGTGATACCATTTGTAGTAAAAGACAAAAATTACTTGGTGTCTGAAAGTTCCTGCTGACGCGGTTTTCAGGTCATGGCAATGCTTGGTTTGTATTTTCTATGTTTAGTTGGTAACCTGCTCAGGTTCGTACAAAGAGGGCAGTCTTCGCATCATCAGGAATGGCATCGGTATACATGAGCATGCTAGCATTGACCTTCCAGGGATCAAGGGGTTATGGCCACTCAGAGTGGACCAAGGATCACAGTTTGATGACACCCTGGTGTTGTCTTTCGTTGGGCAAACAAGGTTTGTTCTCACAACTCGGTTTCTTAATTATTATTGAGTAGTTTTGTCATTTCATTTGGTGTGAGGAATCTCGGTTTTCGGAGAGGACGAATGTGTGACATGGTTGAAGGTTGAGCTTCTTTCTTGTATTAACTTGAGTTGTTGTCAGAAGCAAGTTCTCTGTTCATGCCTTATCTGATGTCTTCCTCTTTGCCAGGGTCTTAATGTTGAATGGGGAGGAGGTTGAAGAGACGGAGATGCCTGGTATTGATGGTAATCAGCAAACATTTTACTGTGGTAACGTCTACAGCAATCAGCTCATTCAGGTATGGTGTTGTCTGATTGAGTTGAAGTGGTCAGTAAAGGTTTGAGGTCCGGTTATACAAATGGTCCAGGTTGGCAGGAAATATATTTATATGTTTTGAAGAAAAAAGAAATAAAGTCTTTACAGATGCAGAAGGCTGAAAGATTGCCCCAAATCATGGAGGATTTTCTAAAAGCATCCAGTGACACTGAAGTCTTGATTATAAGTCTGAATTATTTCTGTAGATCACTGCAGCGTCCGTGCGCCTCGTTAATGCTGTTACCAAACGTATGGTGAGTGAGTGGCGCTCTCCGTCAAGTAAGAACATTAGCGTAGCTTCCTGCAACACACAGCAAGCTGTCTGCGCTGTGGGAAGGGACATATTCTACCTCAAGATCCACGAAGGGGAACTCCGACAGATTAGGTTGGTCTCAGCATTGGGAACAAGAGGAGGAGGGGCTAAGTTAACAGAAAGGGGGGGGGCGTGAGTCCAAGGAGCATCCAAGTAACTTTGTTGGCTGGATTCCAAGGGAATGGAGGTTAATGCTACTCTTGGTCTGCCCTTCAGAATTTGGAAACTCGTAGGTTTTGGATCTTGTAGGATTTTATAAACCCTCCTGTGCAAAGATGCAATCTGTACCCAGTAGTCCTATCAGTCAAAATCAGTCAAGTGATATATGATATGTCTCTGTACTGTAGAGGGAGAAGTGAAAGGAACTTTTTGACTGTCTGTGAGTGTTACAGCAAAAGCTGGGTTAAAGAGATTTAACATCTTGCAACCTTAATAGGCTCTGTTTATCGGATATAGCTTGATATAATCTTTGAAAGTTGCCTGTACAGAGAATGTCCCTTTCTGTTCCTATTAGTGTGAAAACTGGAGGATTTAGGAATTCTCCTATCAATACTGCTTGGGCACTGAGGTTAAATCTGTAAGTTTTTATTGGGCATTGCAGTACTGTGACTATGGAACATGAGGTCGCTTGTTTAGACATTACGCCTCTCACTGAGGGCTCTGACATGGCTGAGCTGTGTGCTGTGGGTCTGTGGACTGACATTTCTGCACGGATACTCAAAATCCCTAGCTTGGAATCGATGCACGTCGAGATGCTTGGAGGAGGTAAGATGAGAATTGAGCTGTAGAGGTAGGACCTGTCCTTTGGCTCCATCTCTGTTTACTGCCTCAGAAGAATTACCCTTGTTTAAAGAATGAGATTGACTCGGAAACTGATGCCTTCCATTTTGCTATGAAATTGTAATAGAGGTTATGTGTTGCTGGCATCTCCATGGGGTCTAGGAAGCTGCTTTTGTTATTTTGATTTAATTACAACAAATGTTGAAAAGGTTTACTCGAGCCTACCCCAGTGATACAAAACTCTTTCCCTCTGAGGAGGCTTTAACGCATAACCTCTTTTCAGGGGGCGGAGCTTAATCCTCTGAATAAACCTCCGCCTCTTTGATATTCTCAGACTGCTTCAAGACTCCTTTGAAAGTCACTAGAACTGCTTTTTTGTGATCGGTGATCAAATTTCTCAGTTGCACATAACTTTTAAGTAGAGTTAGTAAATGCACTTAGATAGGGTAGTGGATTGTGGCCCTCCAGTAGACCTGTGAGCTATCTTCAAGAAGATTTGGAACCTTGGAGCTTTAAAAATCGATTTGAAGTGGATTTTTTTTATTCCTGCTTTCAGAGATCATCCCACGCTCAATCTTACTGAGCGTGTTTGAGGGACAGTGCTACGTCCTGTGTGCCCTAGGAGACGGCTCTCTCTTCTACTTCCAACTCAACACAGAGACAGGTAAAAGCTGATTGGTCAGCTGAAGGCTTTGTACTTGAACCACAGAGGGTTTTGGGGGGGACTAAGAATGTAGGCACCTGCAGGGCTCTGGAATTTAGTTTTCTGTATCCACCTCAAGCAGAAGCACCCCCTCATTGGTTGAAAAGAGTCATGTTGGTCCGCAGTGTTCATTTTGTTGGTAGCAATAAGACTGTTATTCATGCATTTCATAGTTGTTCGTGAACCAGCAAAGTTCAGTTCTGACCAAAGAAGCCTCCGTTGCTAAGACAATTGAGCCCTCTCTTGGTCTAGCTCAAGACTCATAGACAATCTACCTGGGCACGTTCATGATAAGCGTTCATGGTCAAGTTACTTTTTGTTTAATAATGAAAGCATTATGAGCTGATGGCAATCAAATTGTGGATGTTATTATCAAATGGTGTCCATGTTACCTTCAGGTTTCATGAGGGATCGTAAGAAGGTCATTCTTGGCACTCAGCCAACTGTCCTCAAGACGTTCAAGTCCCATGCCACAGTCAATGTCTTCGCCTGCTCGGACCGACCAACGGTCATCTACAGTAGCAACCACAAGCTAGTCTTCTCCAATGTCAACCTGAAGGAGGTTAGCTACATGTGCCCTTTGAACTCTGAAGGGTACCAGGACAGGTTGGTTCCCAGCTCCTTTCAGAATGATTTCAGATCTAAACATTGAAAGATACGCAGTTTTAAGTGTGGGAAAAGCATGCAAATGTGTTAGCACATGATCTATATTTGGAATTTTGTTTTAGCTGGAGGAGTTATTTTATTCTTTTTTTTATTAAAATTTTTAAATCCTTATATTTTTTTGCCCAGGTAGAGTAAAAAACGATCTGACCATACAAGTTTCCATTGAGAGGGATTGTGTTCTGTTTTGCAGACGGATATACAAACCAAGCATGAAGATGTTGGTTGGAAGTCATTCTTTATAGATTTCGTAGACCTATTTCATCGGTGTATCAATCTTTATTTTCCATCTTATTCCATTAGCCTTGCCTTGGCTAACGACACCACTCTCATGATTGGCACTATCGATGAGATCCAGAAACTGCACATTCGTACCGTCCCTCTGGGCGAATCTCCCCACCGCATCGCCTACCAAGAGGCCACTCAGACCTTTGGTGTCATCACGACGCGTACGGAGCTCAAAGATGCCACAGGATTGGGTACGATGCCAGTACGCCAATCAGCCAGCACCACGGCTCTCAATATGTCTAGCAGCACCAACAGTAAGAGCATGCCTGGTCAGAGTGGGTCCGAGGGCTCTCACTTCGGAGAGGAAATCGAGCTTCATTCATTGCTCATTATTGATCAGCATACATTTGAAGGTGAGTTGGGAAATGGAAAAACAGGAGGATTTGAGCAAACAGAGCCTGAATCTCAAATTCATTAGGAAACTTGGAATTCAGAATTTGACTTTAGATATTAAAAGTAAAATGGGAAAATATTGCCGTTAACGGATACAAATAACCAGCACTTTCACTTAGTGAAACAATTTGCTATTGGAAAAGTGACACTTTTTGAATACACATTATTTTCAAATTTTAAGCAGATGCCATTGTTATGTGTGTCAGTGGATCATTTCTCTGAGTTGTCAAACTTTCAACGCCAATGTGTTTGATTTCTCAAGATTTTCAATTTCTATACATTTTTGAAACCTGGGAGCAACAGAAATCCTTTATTGTTTTTGATCCAAGTTCAAGGAATTTATTTATGTATATTTCTCAACAGTTCTCCATGCACATCATTTTGTTCCTTACGAGTACGCCACTAGCATCGTATCCAGTAAACTTGGCAACGACCCTACCACGTATTACATCGTGGGAACAGCTATGGTCTACCCGGATGAGGCGGAGCCTAAGAAAGGGCGGATCGTTGTATTCCAGTACAGTGATGGTATGTTGAAATGTTGAGTGCTACCTGTGAGCAACTGCTGATGATTGTGGAGTGACCCAGCAATTCGTACATTTTGCCTCATTTGGTTTCGGTGTATTTGCACTGAGCTGAAGTGCGCCCTCAACGGCAAAAGAAAGAACGATGGTACTAAGTTTTCCAACCGGGGTCTTGCACGTGTTCAGTGTGCATGTGAAGACCATATATTCCAGACTAAATTAGTTGGACATACTCGGCGTGCTTCGCGTCAAGCATGCATAAACTTGCGCCTATGTGGTGAGTGCGTACCAAATGACAGTCAATTTCATTCCAAAACATGCCTTCTTTTGTTTCTGCTTGGAGCAGATTCTCATCTTGTGAAGTTGTGGTTTGGTTTCGTTAAGGTAAACTTCAAGAAGTGACAGAAAAAGAAATCAAAGGAGCAGCATATTCTATGCTAGAGTTCAATGGAAAACTTCTGACATCAATCAATAGCGTGGTGAGTAAAGTGTGAACAAACTGAGTATTTTGTTCTCAGTTCCAGATTTAATGTCCACATTTATCCTTCCAAGTTCTTGGAAATCCACCGGGCAGTTCTGGGGGATGCAGAAAATTATTGGTTACAAATTGTGCAGTATACATGTGGCTTGCAGGGTCTTGAAGTTTGAGATACAATGAATGGGTTCCTACACAATGGAAAGTGACGTAAGTCGGGAAGATTTCTAGAGAAAATTTCACCAACACGCCAGCTTGGTACTTTTCATTGCTCATTGAGAAAAATTTGTTTACTTGAAAGAATAGGGATGGAGATTGGCATTGGAGTGACTTGATGATTCTGGTCATGTGTTGCCCTGGAAACAGTAGAAAAAGAGAAGTTGGAGGAGTAGAGTGAGGAACGGACCTTTCCCATGAAATATGCAAATTAGACGGGCGTATGCTTGTTTCTAACACTGGTTGGCAAGCTCGACCATCAGCACTGTCGGCAGCCTAGGAGAGCTGCTCTAACCATAACCTGGCACGTTGAAGGTCAAACAAAACCGTATTACAGTCTTTGTCCGATACTTCAGCATGCTTTTCTCGAAACTAAGTGAAGTTTTCAGTGTCCTGAGGTTGGAAAGTAACGATTCGTTGTCTTTAAGTGTGGCACTCATGTCAAACTATACTAGTACAGAAACGGCGATTGTGACACGCACATGGAGATTTGTATTGTTACGTCGTAGATTTAAGCAACTTTGCCAACCAGTGGTAGTGATGCGCGTGCACCTGCCTTTTTTGCATATTTCACGGGAACGGTCCATGGGATCTTTTCACCTACAGGTTCGACTTTTTGAGTGGACTTCAGAAAGGGAATTGCGTGTTGAATGCAGTCACTACAATAACATCTTAGCCTTACACCTCAAGACCAAAGGTGATTTTGTCCTAGTTGGTGACCTGATGAGATCAGTGACGTTGCTGGCTTATAAGCCCATGGAGGGGTGTCTGGAGGAGGTAAGTCTTAGGGTTGTGCTAGTCTAGATGATGACTGTCTTGCACCATCATGGCTTTCTTCAAACTGTGCACTTTGACGTAAAGAGGTAGCAAGGGCTTAAAAAAGTGTGTTATGTAGCCAGGGTTGGTTCAGTTGGTATGCTTTATTTATGAAATCTGTTTCTGTATTTAATGGCTAGATTGCTCGGGACTATAATCCCAACTGGATGTCGGCTGTAGAAATCCTGGATGATGACACATTCCTAGGAGCTGAGAACTCATTCAATTTGTTTACATGCCAGAAAGACAGGTGCGTATATTGGACTTCAAAACGATACATCAGACTTAGTCCAATTATGGCTTGGTCTCTGTCTTTTACTTCATATTGAGCTTTCAGTCAGCTTAAAGTGTGTACTATTTGAACCAAACAGATAATGCACCAAATTTTGGCCTCTTATAAGACATTTTGATGCCCTGGTAGCAAGAAAATGGAGTGTCAGTGAGTGTTGATTTGGAAGACAAATGTTTACGATCATGCCCCTGAAGGAGATTGTGTTGAAACAGACCACAAGAAGCATGTACACTTTATATACAGCCAGACTTCCATCAGTAGTGAATAGATTATCAATCATCACGGGAGAGCCAGACTGCATATAGAACCAGTTGCTTCAAGGAGTGGAAGCAAACATGGAATGAGAAGTCATCTCGAAATAACATCTAGACAATATAAAAGCATGTCATGACCATAGCAAAATGTATAAAAAAAAAACAGAGAAATATCAGGTCAACAGAAAAATATATCATGTCAATAGAAAATATATCAGGTCAATAGAAAAATATATCAGGTCAATAGAAAAATATATCAGGTCAATAGAAAAATATATCAGGTCAATAGAAAAATATATCAGGTCAATAGAAAAATATATCAAGTCAATAAAAAAATATATCAGGTCAATAGAAAAATGTATCATAATTTGATTTTTTTTCTGCACGCAGTGCGGCCACGACAGACGAAGAGAGACAACACCTTCAAGAGGTCGGTTTGTTCCATTTTGGCGAGTTCATCAATGTCTTCAGACATGGATCCTTGGTTATGCAGAACATCGGTGAAAGTACCATACCAACTCATGGAAGCGTTCTGTTTGGTACAGTCAATGGCACTGTGGGTAAGAACAGCTTGACAGCTCTCTGGGTGCATTCCACCAAATGGGTGTATTTCTGCGTGCGAGCTCAATAATATTTTGTGATCCCACGGGAATTTTACAATAGGACAAGCCATAATCAGGAGGTATCATAGAAATATTTCTGTCAATCCCGAATTTAGGACTGATAGTTTCCAGTTTTGGGTATTTCTTTCACTAAAAGCGCCAAATTGTGGACCTATTTTGGATAGAGGTGGGCGTCTACATTCAGAAATGAACGCTTAGTTTTACTGCTATTTGGGGGGTATCTTCGTTCAAAGGCGAACAAAACAATATTTTCGTTGCTAACACCTATGAAATTGAAACGAAAAGTGATTTTCTGGCCATGATCTTGAATTTCCAGTGAAAAAACGTAGGCCAACCTCTTCACGAGAGTCAACAGGCAGCACTATTTCGGTCAGATTTTGCACTATTTTCTATGGGCGTGTATTTGGTATATTGCAACCCTCACACAGTGAAGTTTACTTTTAGGGAAGTGTCCTTTGTTATGTTTTATTTTTTTAAATTATTTGAAGTTTACTTTTAGGTAACTGTCCTTTGTTATGTTTTATTTTTTGAAATTATTTGCATTGTGTTTGTGTCACCAGTCTGGTAACTAGCTGTCACAGGTGTTTTTGTAAAATCATCTAATTGTGTTGCTTGTGTTACAGGTGTTTTTGTAAAATCATTTAATTGTGTTGCTTGTGTTACAGGTCTGGTAACCCAGCTCTCTGAGGAGTTTTACCACTTCTTGATGGAGGTTCAGAATAAACTGACCAGAGTCATTAAGAGTGTTGGGAAGATAGACCACACATTATATCCTTTGGTATTTGCCATTCCATGTGACCTGGGGGTGAGGGGGGAGCTTGGCTTGATACAGTGCCATAGAGGGCGCTGTTGGCTATTTGAGAGAGCCAAATTAGGCTATGTCTAAATCAATTGGCAGTGGCTAACTACTGTGTGTCTGTGGAAGACCCACAGCCACAGTCACTGGCTTCCCTCGGAGTATACGAGCCATAACTTTCTGACATGCCCTTTTATTTGCAGGCAACCATGCCAACGTCGTTGTTAAATGTTGCACACACGCAGTTCCCTGTGGAAGTGACTTCCATTGTAGTTGCGGCTGAATGTGCACAAAATTTTTTAACCGTATTGAAAAATTAGGTCTTTGAAAGTTTGTGAGAAATTGCTAAGTTTTTTCTTGCACTAGTTACCATTCTGTACCGTTTGAATTGCCATGTGGCTTGGTAAAAGTCTTGATTTAACTTGATTCTTCCTTGACTGGGTGATACTTGGAGGTCATTCTACACCGATCGTAAAACAGAAACTGCAGAGAATTTCATTGATGGTGACTTAATTGAAAGCTTTCTGGACCTGAGTAGAGATAAGATGGAAGAAGTCGTTCAAGGATTACAGGTAAACCTTCTGATTCAGGACTAATTTTTTTAAATCATGTTTTTTATAAAATCTATTTCAGGTATTTATAGAAACTTTTTATTTGCACGTCTGAAAGTCTTGGAAATATCAGTGGTTGAAACATCTAGGTTTGTATTTCATTAAATGAAAGCACCGAAGTCCATTTGAAGTGAACCAAGATCACGGAAATAGAAATGAGAAAGCATCACTCTGAACCCATTTTTGTCTCTCCCTGAATGTTTCGTTATTAAACAGATCAGTGATGGAGATATGAAACGAGATGCCACCGTTAGTGATATCATCAAGATTGTTGAAGAGTTGACAAGGATACACTGAACATCGGATCTAACCACCCCAAACACCAAGTAGGTTAATTACTGACAAGTCTGAGGTTGGAGCCGGCACCTTCAAATTTCAGAAACCACAAGCTGTGTTCTGGACTAGAGGATTTTCAGTCATGTGATTGTTGACTGTCGGTGTTCAATTCACACAGATGTGCGCGAGAACGTGGGCACCTTCGATGTCTCAACATTCTTGTGTGCGTGAAATTGCCAATAGAACACTCCAATTTGAAATTGCCAGTGCCCACATGGCATGCTTTCTGAAATGCTTTTTCCCGTCAGGTTACATCACATGCTAAACCTCTACAGGAAAGGGCTTGTGAAGATTTTGCTGTTCTGTCTCACTTGGACAGACAAAATGGATGACGCTGCAGTTCTTGTGGCCAGTAGGATATCAATGCCGGTGATTTGCAATACATTTGCACTACCAAGAGGTTGCTGCAGTGCACTGTGGGATTGCCCAATTGCACTGTGGGAAATCGTTGAAAAATATGCTCCGACTGCACGAAGGGACCTGGAATCATTCCTATTGTTTGAGTTGGTAAAAGATTTGCAAATGTATTTCCAAAGCATGGAATGCCCCAATCTATGTGTGATTTCCCCCATTTGTCAACTGACAGTCACTCAAATACAATCATTGGAAGTTGGCCGTTTTGAGGTTGATGGTAAACTTGAAAAATTGCCTCTCCATGGCAACTTTGTGGTGGTGTACTGTATTGTAAATCACCTGTGATAGGTTTTCATGCACAGTCTGTTTTCCCAATGTAATCTTTTCTCGCTTTTGTGTGGGGAAATCTGCATGATATGTTTATGATACTTTGTGATCATTAAAATCCTACGTAATGTAAGTTGGAAAAGTTGGAAAACAATCACTGCATTGTGAAAAGGAAAGTTCACTGTTAACAAAGCTTTTCTGAACACAGATCTCGTCTGTTTATTTTATTAGAAGAAACAGACTACCAGTTATCCTGGTATGCTGTGTTTACATTTCTCATGACTGGTTGCCACCAAACTTAGCTTAGCAACTCGGTTCAACCAGACAAAATTTTTGCCATCCAACCCCTTCAAAGTCGGCGCTAATGGCTTTGGAGTTATTTAGTAATGAAAACCAACCTGCAGTTTTGAACAACTTGCTTTTATTTTTAAATTTTCTTCAATATACAGGACAAAAAACTGCAGAAAAATGTGTTTTAATAATATTGTTAAGTAACAGCTGTGTTTAAGGAATAATATGGTAAAAAGTCTCTAAACATAGTTGAGTGTGTTAAGAGTGGACGGGGAGCTTTTGACAAAAACTGCAAAAAGTGGCAGGAACAGGAATTATTAACAGGTGCTGACAAAAGCAGAGTCTCAGAAAACCACTGAATTGATTATTTTGGGCGAGAAGTAGAAAATGAATTGTTTTGAGTATAACCTTATGAGACTCTCTCTGGATGACCTGAAAATGAATATTTTTGGATTCACCAAAGCTTTTCCCAGAACTAGATGAACATTTTAAGTAAATATCACTGGGGATCAAACTCTGGTTCAGACCAAATTTGTTTCACTAATTGTTCAAATGGAAAAACTGTATAAATTTAACCAACTTGCTGAACAACAGCAAATAGCAACAATCTTATAACTGGCCAAGATGCCCCTATGAGCCCATTGTCAGTTGAAGAAAGCCTTACAACATGGTTTTCATTGCAGTCACAAGAACCCAAGTTATGAGTGACTGTAAGACACATGGCAGTCAGGAAGTGCACCTTAGCTGATCACCTTAGCACCTTAGGGCCGATCCTAGTTATTGAACTAGGTGTGGTTATTAATCCAGGTTGAAGCATCTTTGCTTAGTATTGAAAATTATGGTTGAAGATCTCATTGCAAGTTTCAAGGTTGAGTGGACCGGTTCCATAAAATGACTTCAGAAAATCTAGCTGTCACGAAATGTGTCTGCTGGTAAGAGTTGAGAGCTTTGAGTTTGTACAACAGTACAGTATTTGATCAGGATGATTGTAAATACCACAGTTTTGTCAGTTTTTATATTAAAGTCAATGTTTCGTTCGGACCTTTTAGTTGTTAGGTTTCAAGGGTCAAGTGGCCAAGAAGTGGCCAAGAGCTTTGACATCTGTAGGTTTGCTCTTTTTAAAATGTGATGAGTTCATTAAAATCAAAATGTTTGCTTGGAATGTTTGAGCTTATGATTTCACCTTTGTCATGCAGTGAAAGTAAGGCACATGTATTTTACCTGATTACTCTTATGTGAGAATCCTACACAGAAATGAATACCATGTTACCAAATTCCATCCACCTTTCTGTCTTTGTGAGGAAGTCCATGAATTGTAGAGCTTCAGTCGTCATTGGATGTTTCAAATAGTCCATTTATTTATTCATCATAACAAGAGTATCAGTTTGTAAAGTGCTTACCCAGTTGTTTTGATGTGGAGGATTACTGCTAGAAAGCCCCTCAGTCAGCAGAAATTTTCCACTTTACTCAGTATGGGGATAGCAGGTGGTACTTTCCATTGCAAGTGGTTGGTGATATCTCTGGGCGCTAGGGGGCTTTACACCCCTTGATGTGCCTTTGGTGCTACCCCAAGTATTTCCATGAGGCATTGCATGGGTGCTTGGGTACAGGTAAGATGAGCATCTTTGTGTTGGGTACATCCTTGAAGGCTGAAATGTATAGAAATGGGAAATTACAGGTGTCTTGAAAAGCTACACTGAAAATCTGACTTTCAAGTAGGAATTTTGTTTTTTGTAATTAATTTTCTCAGGCTATCATCTGGAGGTTCGCTTACTGTGTTTGTGTCTGTTGTTTTGCGTTTGAGTTGCCTCCCGGTACTCTGCACTGGCCTGGTGCCCTTGTCACGGACAAGTGTCCCCATCAGGCTCTTGTGAAGCTGGGATGTATTCATAAGTGGGTTATAAAGGTCAGCGACCTCCAGCTGTGTAAGGCAAAATACAAACCTCTGTTTGCCACTGTTCAGTTTGCAGATTTCATAATGCATTTGGTAATTTTTCGTCCAATTGGCAAGTCATGAAGGAGGAAGCAAAAACTTTGTAGAAATCTATGGAAAGTGTAGAATACATAAATACAATTACAATACATCTTTCCAAAAGGCCTATTCTTCAGGATAATAATCCCAATTCCTGAGTTTACAGCGTCATAAATAAGATGTACCCTATTCAAACGAGCTGTGACATTCTGTAGAAAGTCGGAGACAGGTTGCTCTTCCTGCTGGCTACAATCTGTTGGTAGTATGAGTTCCTTAACAGCAATAGGCTTGAGGAGGAGAGACAGACCTGATGAAGGTAGAAGGATAAAATGGCCACTAGGCTTTGGGGTCTGATAGCTAGGTGAAGGAGTGTTGTCATCCAGCCTGGTCACTAAGGCTAAACTCTGGAATGAGAAATGATCAAAGCAATTAAGGAGCTTCCAAACTTGAAATGACATCAATCATAAGTTATCCATAAAATGAGATTGATTTATTTTTAAATTACGTGTTTTAATCAAAATATGATATATCATTCCAAACCAAACGTATCCCCCATCGTTAATTTCACACATTCAGGTGTTCCACTGTGCAGATGTTTTTCTGCAGAAAGATTTGGTAGTTACGGGCACTGCAAGTTGTGGAGTTGGCATTGTTCACGTGTATACTGGTGTCATTTTCCAGACAGTAAGCTAAGAAGCCTTCAGTCTGGTTATAGAATGTTGGGTCGCAAATTTGACTGAGTACCTTTTCTTGAAGCAAGTGACAGAGAGCGTGAAAGTGTTGCTGGTTTGACTCTAGCTCTTCCCAATCCAGCTGCCAACATGATGTCGGTTTGACTAGGAGAGGCATTCCAAAGACCTACAAGTACAAGAGAAATTAATAATGGGCTCTGGGCTGGATCAAGAGAGGCCGCAATTATTTTCCTAGCAACGGAGGCTCCTTTGGAAGTAATTATGCATCACTGGTTTACGAAAGAGTGTGACACGCAAGGATTGCAGTCGCATTGCTGCCAACCAAATAAACACTCCTGACCAACATGGCTCTTTTCAACCAATGAGGGGGTGCTTCTGCTCAGGGTGGATTACTGGTTCATTTCAGTCTATTTTCAGGCTGGAGAGAATTGAGCTCTAGCAGTGGATTACACTGGCCCAGGTGGTTGAAAGATTGAAAGGACTTAAAGCAGAAGGTTTGAGTCCTAACAAAGTAAGCAGTTATTTTTTTTACAGGATCTTAAAAAGATGTAACCATACAAGTCTGTTAATACAATGCAAAAAAGTTACAAGAATTTCCATTTAACATCACAACACAAAGTCTTGCTGGCATGATCCTACAAATAGGAAGTGCAAGGCATTTCCTTCTTAATAAAATCAGCCTGTATTCTGTCGTGTAATTTGTTTCAGATTTTACAAATATTTGCCACATTTTGGACCTTGACAGTGGCAACTTACTGTGGAGTCGCATACGTGTAGGCCTGACACCTTGACCATTTGGATTGTACGCAGTGTTATGATCGGGGCGGTGATAGTGCTGATCTTGCCAGACACTTGACTGGCGATAGGTTTACTGGGAACCATGCTTGCATGAATATCCTAGAAAGAAAGGAGAAAGTATTAGTAGGATTATCAAGCAGGATTCCAACTTTGTGATTCAAGAGGATTCATACTTGTAGTTTTTTTGTTTTCAAGCATATTGATTTCAAATGGTTTCAATGATGGGATCTTTGATTGTTTGATTCTTTCATCAAACACAAGTGACTTGAGTTGTGGGTGCATTTGCAACCTGTTTGCAATCATTTATGGTAAAAGTCATCTTGACTACTTTTTTTTCATAAATGGTAGGATAGCATCTTCTCTTATCAGTTTTCTGTTCAGCGTGTAAACACTTGTGAACAAGCAAGAAGGAACCATGTATCTGGAGGTGGATTGTTCTTGAAGGTACCGTATGTAAGAAACTTACAAACTGTGCCTGGAAAGGAAATTGGGATGAACTGAGCAAACTTTCCTGGAGATCACATTTCAGGGTCAACCAGTCATCTTCAACAGCTGTTGAGAAAAGTTAGAGTCCTTGGTGTTTTAGTAACAAAACTTAAAATCTCATGCATTCAGTGTTGATGATATACAAATTTCACACATTTTAAAGTATGATTCAGGTGAATTGAGCGATGCCACAAGGCTCTTGGGTGAAAAAGCTCCCTTTTCTGGTAAAACATGAAACTCATTGTTTCTCTGTTTACAGACATCCAGGGTATCTTCCCTACGCTATCAGTTGTCAGGAGTTCTTGACTCCATTTGTTACCTTTGAGTCATACGTACTTGTTGGAGGAAGTTGAAGATGAAGATATTCTCTGTCTGTGCCACAGTCATGAAGCCAACTGCGGAAAAACTCTTGAAAACTTATCTCATCTACAAAAATTGGAAGTAGAGGAAAGAGACCGCCTGAAATGCACAACCAGGCACCGCGCACCTGCCCAGCGCACATGCAAAAACCCCCATTCATTCCGTACTCAGTGTGCCCGCTCCAAATGCACATCAACTGTCAAGCCTATGTGATGAGTTGCCACCATAGGACCGGCATGTTCATGTATAAACACGCCCTCTCTTGTTCCCGCTCAGAGCGGATAGAGTAGCAAATTGATAAGTTAAGGGATGCAACTGCTATCTCTACTTTCAAACTTTCATTTTGTCTCATTACTTCCTGTGACAAATCTTTCTTGACTTCAGTCTTGGTCCGACTCCAATCAATTTCACTGCCTTTACAGAGCAAGATGCCACCAATATCTGTCTCCTTCCATCCTTGAGTACCTTGCTCCAGAGTTACCGTCTCCACAGCACCTAGAGCTAGTGGGTCGCTGCTCTGGGAGGAAGTTGGTGATCCTGTCATTTCTATCTTGATGGTTGGTGAGCTGTCAATGTCAATTGACATTGTAGAGGGGTCCATGAACATTAGGCCACTGGGCCCGGCGAGTACTGTGACAACCTGGATTCGCTACATAAACGAATAAAAAAACTACAGCCTGTCAACCCGGGTTGAACTCAACCCTGGGTGAAACCATGACCACCCTGGGTTGAAATATTTCAACCCAGGATGGTCATTCTGTGTGAACCGGGCTTACTGGGGTGAGTTCAGCCTGATTCGGAGTTCTCATCCCTGGGCTGGACCAAGGTTGAGTTCAACCCAAGTTAAAATCAATCTCGGGGGCTGATGCGAGGTTGAAAATTTTCAAGCGTGAATTGTCACCAGTTTTCAACCCTGCGTCAACCCCGAGATTATCTAGTGTTAAAAGGCCTAAAACAAATTGATTGCAGCTACCCTGTAAAGTGCAAGTATAAGAAGGTAAAACTCGGCACACAAGCCACTTACTCTTAATGATGTCAGATCCATCTCAGGTAAGATCTCGTTAATCTGTTTGCTAATTGACGGCCCTTGATGACAAGTCAAAAGAGTCACTTCTAGTTGGGCACTAAAGCCTGTCATCTGGTGAACAGACAAGAGATTTTCAATACTGTTTGCTCAAGGTGGCCTGTAGATATCCTGCTGCAGGCCATGTCTTCACTCAACTGATCCCAAACAGAAGTTATGGTTTCTCAAATGTTAGAAATGAACTAATATCCTTCGTCTTTGAATGATTCCAAACAATTCCTGTGATGGCATCATTTCTAACCAAGTGACCATCAGGTGACGTAATCCTCGCTAGCAAGGCATTGGTTTCAGGAATTCAGGAAACAGTCCATCGCACAACTGTTCATCATGTTTTACCTCATGTTTTCACAATTGTACAACAGATTTCTGAACCCCCCGTCAAATCCGCCAACACTCCTGAGGCCTAATGAGATATTTATCCAGTCAGATATCAGGAAGATGGGCCTCTCATGGAAGCAGCTAGAGTTGAAAGTGCACAACAGAGGGCTCTGGAGGACTCTCGTTGATGACCTATACCCCAGGAGGGGTGACGGGCAAACTAACTAAATGAGCTACTTCAGGGCACGTCATACCTGTCGTAGTGTTTGAGCCTGTCGACGGAACTGGACTGTTGCCTCTCTCATTGCTTGGCCTAGATTGACCGATGATTCCATCGTCATGAAACTATCTGACGTGAATGACTTCAATTCCTGCAGTGCGTTATACAGCCGCTGGAAATTGCCTTTGATGTGTTGGAGCGGAAACAGATTCTGCAAGAAATAATTTAAGTATGCTGTCCACTTCACTGTTCACACTCCAGTGTGAGACACTTATACAGAGTCAGTGTGAAGCAAGAAAAACACACTGTATGGGGCCAAATACTTTCCTACCAGCAACATGTACAGAGAAATTTCTCATTTTGTTTTGACATTTTGTATTTTCTGCATCATCAGGGACATATAGGTCCCTAGGCTCTGTAGGATCTCGTTAAAATTTGAGGCAAACATTACTCAAAATCTTTGGAGCTTTCCTTGTAATGATTCTTTGACTATTTGCTATTCAGCCAATATTAATAGTTTTGACACACCCAAGGGAGTGGGGATTGTATACTTGTGGACCCCTCCAATTTTTTGTCATTTTAATCTTGCAAAACTGGTAAGTCCCCCACCCAAGAAACAAAGGCAACACTCTGTTTAGTGCACTGACCCTATTTTAGGAAGTTTCAAATTGTAAATTGTGAGAAAATGTATCTTTCTTACTGATATTAGCCAGCCAATTTGAATCCACCATGTATCATGTGTTAAACTCAAAAACCTGCCCTATTTTGACGACATCAACCCTACAGTTATTGAGCACGATATCACAGTCATCTTCCAAGGTGAATTCAAACCATCTCTTATAGGAACAGGGTCCCTCCAAGGGAGTTAGGGTTGATTCGCTTGACTGCATCCTTGATGCTTTGATTTACCTCGGCATGTGTGCCCAGAGCAAAAAGCCCAAAGTAGGGGATCCTTGGTATCCCAGGCATACTGCAGACGACTGCAAACAATTCCTCCAGAGACTTGTGAACCAGGTGACAGATACCAGCATTAAATGGCAGGGAGAAGTCCACCAGTAAAATACGAGCTGAGGAATTGGAAACATGATTCAACTTAGATCTTGCTCAAAAATTGATTGACTTACTGAGTAGGCTTAGGCCTTCTGACTTCTAGGCCTAAACTGAAGGTAGGCCTATGCCTGCAAACATAAATTTGATCATGAAAGAATCCTTGAACTTCAAGGCTCTAGCCTAGTAGTAGTACAGACTCGGTGCCAAAGGGTATCACTTGAAAAATAAAGTTTGTGTTTAGTGATGCTAGTCCAAGCCTGCATCATTTTTTCTTGTGTTAGGCCTGGGCCTAAAATTCTGTGTAAAACCCACGGAATCTGGCAGGGACTGAAAGCTAATCCACATGTGAACCAATCGCACAATATGAACTCCATTACACATTCAACTTTAACTTTATTTATGTTTATCTCCACATAAAAAAATGGAACACACTCAGCAGGTAATATAAACAAGTGTGTGGTTGCAAATCACTAAAAAGCGAAGCTTGGCAAGTAGTGATCCCCATAGTCAATAATAAAGACTAATTAACACACAAACACATAGCAAGAATATAGGTCTAGGACAAACAGAATTAGAAACCTAGGCCTAGCCTAGGCCTACCCTGCAACTGCAACCCCGTGAAAGGAATATTTAATTACTTTGCAAATAATTGTCTGACATCATATTTTTATATTTACTCTTAAAGAGCGAAAGACTCAGGATACTTTTGAGAGATCGACCGAGTCCCACAGTTTGGGACCTTCGTGCTTAACAGTTACTTTAGAGGTCGTAGTACGAGCATAAGATTTATGAAATTCATTCATGAACGTAATGGCATGAATGGGGCGCAGCCTAGCCTAATTTTAGCAATGCTTCACAGCGAGCACGACAAATGAAACACAGGTTCTGTTGTCTGAGACTGAGTCTCGTATTTTACGCGTTATATTACCTGGCTGACGTGCAAAAACAGCCCTTGTGTGCTGTTTCTCCATCCTCTTTGAAGTTGCATAAGAATAAAAAAGATGTACCGTTTTAGCAGTAGGGTTCGCACAAATTTGTGCACTAAAACTTCAGCCCGAGCATGCGTACTGTGGGCCAAAGATAGTATAGCGCCGCGCACGTACGTAGCGTCCAGGCACTCGATCTCTTTGCGCGCATGCTGTGGGCAAAAGTTTAGAATGAATATTCATGAATTTTTACGACTGGCGTATTGATTGGCTATTGGTACTGTAAACATACATAGTACAGAGATCAGTGAGATGTACCGTTTGTATCGCGCGCGCGCCACACACACCTAGGGTCAGAGGTCATACGAACAAGCCGAGACATGTGAGTGTTTGCGTCTAGGAGGGGAGTGGTCTCCCTTTTTTAGTCTAGTTTCACGCAGATTTTAATTTATTTCATTAGACACACAACTCAGAGGAGGCTAGAGGTAGAGAATTCTTACATGTTAGAGTCTGTTCGTGATTATCCATCTGTTTAGGAACAGACCAGGGCCTACGTTATTTACGGTAGGCTGCACTGAAACTATTTCGTGATGAATTTGATAAATTGAAGCCGGCCGCCATGCGCCAGGCCTAGGCGTAAATTTTTTCTGCGTGTCAGTGATCATGCTAGTGTTGGTGCTTATTCATTTGACGGCTGTAATGTTTTACTTGTTTACCATGTTTACACCATCAGTTAATCAACACAATCACAAAATCCTGTTGTGACTTCGATCATCATCTGATCATGTTCATTCGACGTACATGACATGCATGTTCGACAATCATGACAGTGTTCAATCTTGTCATGCTAAGTTGCAGCCTCACCTAGGCCTATGAGCATCCATCACCCTACTTAGCCTAGGGCCCAGGTACCCTCAAAACTGTAGGGTCCAGTGTCCGGAGCGGACAGTTTTGGGGTAGGGTCTAAGCTTAACGTTAGGCCTAGCCTACTTCCCTTTGTCAAAATAATCAGAGTTTCATTTACAGACGTACACTGCTACTTCTAGACTCCCTTTTGCACAAACCCTGTGACTGTGAGACTTGTCTGAAAGCATTTTCTGCAATAATAGGCCTATCCCAATATTTTCCCTGCTATTGAGCTGAACATGCTAAAGCTTAAACATACTAAATTTGACTTTTTTCCATCGTGTTATTACTTCAGATGCCATAGGTAACTGTAGGGGGAAAATAGCCAAATAATGGCGTCTGTTTGGACTTCTTTCCAAGCAATCCTCCACAACTGTGAATTAAGCTGATGGTGGATTATCAGAAAATCATGCAGTTAGATTGAAAGATTTGTGGAAAGATCTAGGCCCTGTTTGTTTAGCCACGTTCACACGGATCTGGATCGAAATCATCGATCCCTGAGCTGGTACGGGTGCTATCCATTAGATGTGTTCTGGTTTCACTAATGGATCACTGATCATGATCCGTTTCTGCGTGAAACAAACAGGCCCCTAGATTTAGGAGTGACATGCATGTAGATCGACTTATCGCCCCCAACAATCCATGTATGTCTGTTTTGTTAGCAATCAGCAGCATGAGCAATTGGGGTGGTTGGGGAACATCGTTCGGCTATGCAGACGGCAGTGGTGATGAGGATGAGGAGGCGGAGTCTGGGTACCAGACTTCCTTTGCCACCAAGGACAGTCTGATCTTCCTGGTGGACTGTGGTGAGTCTATGTTCCAGAAAGCAAGTCCAGATGAAGATAGCCATTTTCAACTCTGCATCAAGGTGCGTACATTTGCAGATGTGCACGGATCAATAGACAGATTCATGAAACCCCACCCCGTGGTCTTTTGACCAATCACTACTGGGATTTTTGTCCTTAGTGCATAAAGATATGTAAGTCTGGCATGTGTGTACACACATATGATGTGCGTTGCTGCAACATCCAGTGAGGAACTAGAGAGAGGCACGTGCGCTCTGGGTGGGGCTGTTTAGAGAGAGGGTTGCGACATAAGTGTCTCAATGGTTGGAACCAAAATGGTGGATTGTGTGTCACTGGACAATAAGCACACAGAAGCTGCATGTCTTGCTGCACATGCAATAAACAGCCATTTTGGTTCCAAAGTTTGAGTTTAGCATTACTCTTTCTATATACAACTCTAGTCTAGACAAGATTGGAATATGAAATAAAGCTTTTTGTCAATAAAATCCACCCCCCCAACATAAAATGTATTGCTGTTAGATACTTTCTGTCTTGACAGAAAAGAAATGTTTTATCTTGACATCTTGAATTGTTAAACCTAATTTGTAACTTCCTGCTCTGAAACATTTGATTGCTTTAATTTTGTTACAGTGTGCACGCAGCGTGCTGACCAATAAAATCATCAGCAGTGACAAAGACCTTTTGGGAGTCATTTTCTTTGGAACAGAGAAGAAGAAAAACAGTGGTAATTTTGATCATATCTACGTTTTGCAGGTAAGTGTCATGTCAATAACTGTATTTGTGAGATGGATATTATTAGCCATGTCAAATTGGGTGTCATCTGCTACTCTTGAGAAGGCATGATGATTTTTTTATATTGAAAGTAATCAGTTTCCATTGTCAAGTTCTGAGTTCGCGACATATTTCTTGTCGTTCCAATTTTGAATATTTGTATAGGACCTTGACAATCCAAGTGCATCACGTATTTTGGAACTGGAAAGCTTGCTGGAAGGTAAAATGAAATTTTCCAAATCTCCTTTTTGAAGCTTTTGAGAAGATTTGATAGATCTGCATAAACGAAAACCTACCCCCATTGCAACCGTTGCAAAAAAGGGTCCTAGTTTTATCATGAAAATATATCTTGTTTGCTGCAGTAAATGTTGGCAAATGCAGAAAGGTTACAGACAAGAAGGCTTCAGGAATCTGACTGAAGGAAAGTCAAGACTTTGATTCTTCCTTTCATTGTTCTCAGATGATAATGACTTCAAGACGGATTACGGCCACAACACAAGTTTCTCACTCAACGATGCTCTGTGGACCTGCTCCAATATGTTTTCTCAAAGGTAACATATCTCAGGTATATCCAGCCTCTCATTAATGCAAGGGCAGTTTTGCAATAGAGACAAGGTACAAGGCTGAACTCCATTCTCATGTTACATGCCAAGCCTTAAGAACTGATTTTGGTCGATGTGAAATAGCTTACTTAATGTGGAAATTTTTTATATGCGGAGCTGAAAACATCAAAAGATGAGGATTAGACAAACAATCTTTTCATTGATATTGATAACCATCTCTTGTTGGGACTCAGAATTATTTCAAGTCCATTATATCTCCCTTAGCACCCAGAAAATTGGTCACAAGAGGGTTCTTCTGTTTACCAACAACGATGACCCTCATGCTAATGACCTAGCAGCCCAGCGCCAAGCCAAGACCAAAGCTAAGGATCTCCATGAGATTGGCATCGACATTGAGCTGATGCATCTTGCACAACCCGGCAAAGAATTCGATTACTCAAAGTTTTATCAGGTATGATTATCTGTCAACCACCTTCCAAAAAAGAAGACAAGAGATGATATTTTGGAGATATGAAGTTGAAGTCTGATGAACAATGAGCAAGCACCCTAGTGCTGATGAGTTCCACAGTTCCATTCATGTTAAAAAGACAGTGAGAAATGAAAGCTTTTGATGTAAAACTTTGCAGGAGTGGACATTTTGATGGCCTAAAGCCACTGGGTAGTTTTACTTGAATTCATTAAAAACAAAGATTTTTGAAATCCAGCTTGCTGTTTGCTTTATTTCTAGGACATTGTGTTTTCACCAGACGATGAAGATCTTGGCACCCTGCCAGATGCAGCAGAGAAGTTTGAAGAGTTACTCAACCGAGTCCGAGCGAAGGACCACAAGAAACGCTCACTGGGCAGATTGACCTTTAGCCTTGGAGAGGGGCTTGATCTTGGAGTAGGAGTGTGAGTCAGTCTCCGTGTCTGTTTGTTCGGAATCTTTTTTCCCCTGGTCCTTTCACAGTCTGTTTCCAATCCATTCTTGTTCTGTTAACAAAATTGTCGGAATTTTCCAGTCTGCCATACCTTTAACCCTAACACTCCTCAGTCCTCCAACAGGTGAAGGATTGAGGAGGGTTAGGGTTAAACTACTGTTAGATATCCACAAGACGTGCATGAATGGAAATATTGGACGCAACTTAATTCCTGCTGAGGTAAAAGGGTAAATTTGACTCTCAATACTGTTATTGGTGTCTTATTCCAATATAGCTTCAATCTTGTGCGTCAGCAGAATAAACCTTATCCAGTGAAGCTGTACAAGAAGACCAACGAGCAACTCAAGAGCAAGTCACGCATGTTTTGTGAGGTATGCCCGTCTTTCTCCAAGTGCAAGCAATTTTCTTGTCAATTTGTAGTTAGGAAATTGCAAATAATGCCCCTGTTTAAAGATTTGTCAATTTATGGTGCAATTCACCTTCCATTTAGCTTGGAAGTTGCTGTAAAAACACTGGAATAAAAAGTGAAGAGAAGTCTGTTTATAAACTGACAAATTGTTGTTGAGATCTTGGAGAGACTGTTACTGTGCCTTAGCTGGGTACCAGTATTGCTGGTAACCATGTTTATGTTTAGAAAGACCTGACCTGATGCATGCCTGAGGCTTTCAACATATGGTTAACAAGTGGATTTCACCTCTTACCCCTAAAACAATCATCATCCAAATGTTATTGAACTTCACCAATACTGTAAAGGATATTTTGAACAATACGCCAATAATCGGTGACTTTTAGTGAGTTAATAATATTCCAGACTCAATAAAGAACGATCTTCCCCTCTCACCGAGATTAAATTGCACTTCGACTTCTAAAACATAATTCATCAAAAGTGGATTTCCAGTCCCACATGCATACAACGCTGACCAAACAAGTCGTTGCATTGTATTCAGAAAGGCCCTGTTGCAGACCATTTGCATAATTCAGATTTACACATGAGAGGAAATGCCCTGTCCCATCAAACAAGCACAAGACATTGTCGCGGCTGAGGCAATTGAAGCGCAGCCTGTTTCTCTCATCTCATCAAGGATACAGGAGAGTTGCTCATGCCAACTGACATCAAGAAGTATCAGGTGTATGGAGGCAGGAACATCGTCTTTGAGAAGGAAGAAATCACTGACATGAAGAACTTTGGTCAATCAGGTTTGCCATGAATTTGTTCAATAATTTGTCCTTTTTTTCACATTTTTATACTTGAGATACATGCATTCTAAAAATTGTTGGCTAGTATCGTTGATAAGTATTATTGAATATTAATAAGGATAGTAATATATGTTGTACATTTGTTTTCTTGCTATTTTCTACGTAATGAAAACTTAAGATATTCCTAAAACATCTTAGCTCTGTAGTATTTGAGATGTTGCATTTGTAGTATTTTTAGCCTTATATTAACACTAACTTGTAGTAAAAAAATTTAGTAGAAACGAATGTTCCTGTATTGTAAAATTCTAGTAAAATACTGATTAATGCATTTGTCATTGTATTTCTTGAAGTATGGAAATTATTCATTCAATAATTAGAATTATTGCAGACTGGTGAATATAATTACAAATAATTATGTTGTTATAGTTTTGAAGAGCATAGACAGTGACAAGTGACAAATTTTTGATTTGCGTTTGTGTGGTCCTATCTGTCAGGTCTTGTGCTGATGGGTTTTAAGCCTCGCTCATCCCTTAAGAGATACCTCCACATTCGGCCGGCCCAGTTTCTTTTCCCCGATGAGAGCGTCGTCAAGGGAAGCACACCCCTCTTCTCTGCCCTTCTCACAAAATGCCAAGAAAGGGACGTGGTCGCCATCTGCCGCTTCATCCCACGAAAAAACTCCACACCATTTTTTGTTGCGCTTGTTGCCCAGGTAACACATTCCTACACCCTCATTAACCCTCACCTTCCTCAATCCTTCACCTGTTGGAGGACTGAGGAGTGGTAGGGTTAAACCTTATTTCCTTCTCCACATATGACTAGTTTCCTGCAGTGTTTCTTCACAAAGCCACTGTTCCAATTAAGAATTTGAGCATGGACTAATATCCAGATGCACTTGATTTGAAACACCTGTATTTGTCCAATCATTGATTATCAACAACTGCAGGGATAGTTTTCCTGTTATTGATGTAACTTTCCCAGTGTTGTAGTTGAAACTATAACAAGACCTTTCACAAAGCCATTCTCACGAGCAGACACAAGACCAGTCACAAGGCCAGACATAAGACCAGTCACAAGGCCAGTCACAAGGTCAGTCACAAGTAACAGGGTGACAAGTGACAAAGTAGCACTTTTCTTGGAGTTCATATTTCAATAGCTTGTGACTCAAATTCAAACTGGATGTGTTGTAGGGTTTTGTGATCATGTTTTGATGGTCTTATGGGGTCTTGTGAAGGTCTGAAGAGGTCTCAACTCCAACACAGAATTTTCCTTTTCCTTTGTAGGAGGAGGAGTTGGATGAACGCAATGTTCAGGTTACTCCACCAGGATTTCATCTCATCTATTTGCCCAACTCTGAAGACATCAGGAGGTTAACCCTTCCAGAGCATCCACGAGGTATTGAAGCAGGAAGGCTCTATCTATCACTTAATATTAATGGGTATTTATAAAAACGGACATGTATCCACCAGGACTGGTGCTTAACCCTAACCCCCAAGGGTGTATGTAAAATTGTTTTGAAATTGGAGGGTTTGGGACTAAAGGGTTAAGGGCTTCACAATTATTAGCCCTGGTCATGTGGCCCAGGAAACGTTTCAGTCACCATCTCAGGCACATTTTTTGTTCTTGTTTTTTTTGTATAGCTAATGTTGATCAGATTGACAAAGCGAAGGAAGTCATCAAGAAACTGCAGTTCAAATTCAAGAGTGAGAATTTTGAGAATCCAGTTCTCCAGACACACTACCGCAACTTGGAGGCCTTAGCCCTAGATCGAGATAAGCCAGACGACATTGTAGATCACACAGGTCAGAGGTTATCAGGGGTCGTTTATCAATTTATTTCTCTTTGTATAAATGAAAGATTTTAAAATCCACAACCTTAAGGAGATTCTTCATCTTTCTTTGTTAGTTGGTCACCTTAAAGTTTTACCAAAATAATCAGTGAGAATTGGTCTGCAAACCTAGCAGGACTCTTTTGCCTCTTTACATCATTACAGTTGTCAAGTTTGTTCTTTTTTTGAGTAGAGTGAATCTTTTTTTGTGTGTGCACTTCAGCCCCTGACGTTGAAATGATGAGAAAGCGAACTGGGGAGAAAATTGAAGAATTCAAGGAGTTAGTATTCCCAGATGGGTACCAGCCTGGTGCCAAGAAACGTAAGGTAGGTCAGCCAGTGTGCTTTACTTCAAGGTACTAGACTGTGATAGACCCCCGAAAAAAAATTGCTGTGTAGCTCAGTGGTGGAGATTAAAGTCATGTTATCGGTTATTACTTCTGTTCGCTCCAGGGGAGGATTGATTGACTTGATTTCCTTTGATGTTATTGAGAGAGAAGATTGTCTCGATTTGTTCATTTATGTAGCATCCACAGAAAGACTAAAACTTAGACAAATGTATTATTGCTTCATCTTGTAGACGGTTGGAGGTGATTCTGGTAAAGCTAAACCAACGATGGACGTTGACATGAATCAGTATGCCCAGCAGGGAAAGGTGAGTGTGAATGTATGTGAATTATTAGGGAACAGGTGAGTGGAATATAAGCAGGTGTGACTGGACAGCAGTGCTGGAGTTCTGTCCATCAGATGTCCCTTCAAGCCCATGTCAGTCTATCACAAGTCATATGGTCTGAGGACAAGTCACAACTTTTCAAATGAGCTGTAACCAATGCATTTCATTATCGCTGTTCAACCTGTTAGTCATGACTGGTTTTGTGAGAGGACTTGTGATGGACTTGGACTATGGCACTGTTAGACAGGTGGCCGTCAGGGGTTATCAGTAGTAGATAGCACTCATGGACAGTGAGCCACACTGGACAAGTTTCCACTACAGGCAACCTGTTTCCTGTGGTAACCTGTTCATTACGCCCATGGAATATGCTGTGTCACCTGTCTATTTAAAGCCAGACATCGATAGCTACAGGGAAAAATATTTGATTATAATCTTATATCCAGGCTGCCTTTAGATGAAATATTCCTACAAATTCTCACTCCAATTTTCCCCTCAGCTTGGCAAGTTAACTGTCGCCGTCTTGAAAGAGTTCTGTTCCAAGAATGGACTTTCCACAGCCGGAAAGAAAAATGATCTCATCGAGACCATATCGAGTCACTTCGGTGTCTGAACTCTAACCTTTGACCTCAGAAAGGGACACAAATTTTCTGCCAGTTTTCATCTCTTGTTATGGATGAGGGCAACGAATGGGAGAATAAACCTCTTTTTAAATACAACTTCCTTTGAAAACTGTCTAATGCAGTTGAAAAAATAGGAGATGGTGATCTTAGATCATAAAAGTTGTACAGAAAAGCAAACGTAGAAGTTAATAGATTCTGTGGCAACCACTTTAGTAAGTTCTGGTGAGAAGGAGCTAGTTCACGTTTTGTGTTGGCAAAACTGCATTCCTGTACACGCATTGTCAAAAGTATGGAAGAATAATAGCGGATTTGCGTTAGGCTCACTTAGAGATTTCTAGTTTCAGAGAGAATTAATTCATGTCATCAAATCCTCGAAATTTTATTTGAAGTTAAACCAAACTACGCCCAGGACACCTACGGGGAAGAGCTCTGTGCCCCAACTGTACAGAATGGAAACTTTTTGCAAAGCACCAGTTTAAGAATTCAATAGCAATTTAAAAGGTTTTCATGTTCTCTGTGTCTTCATCGTTCATTCACGAAGCCTTAAGAGTTTATCCTTCTGGCATTTAAATTCTGAATAATCTATCATGTTGGCATCCTTGGGGTGAGTTATAAATGACGTCATTACTGTGATTAGTGACGTGTAAAGTGGCTGGTCTTATTGATTGGTTTCCAATGAAGAGATATTCATCTGTTACTAGGCATTTCGTTCCATTTTTGTTGTCAATAAAGGTAGTTTTATATTGGAAATCTCCATGTGTGCATATCAGCTTGTTTTGTTTTGTTTAGTACGATTGCAAGTGGCGGAGCCAAAGTGGACAGGGACACCCCCCGGAAAAAAAGATCGTCGCTCCAGACCCTAAGGCACGTGTTGAATATGCCAAAGACAGAAAATGTATTGGAGCTGTACTACCCCGCTACCCGTTGACTGCTGGCTACGCTCTGATTGCTTGTTCTGTTTTTATTATTAAGGGTAATTCTTGGTTGTATATGTTTTGTACGAACAGGGAAATGTGAAATAAGTGATCTGGAATGTATGCTGCAAAACTTTGATACTTTTATTAAACTCTTTAAGATGAAAAATATGATTTTCTTTAGCTCGCAGTTGCTCTTTGTTCGTGTTGGTACTCGCTTCCAAATTCCGTTTACCTGACATGTTTACCATGAACCAAGGTAGTCCCTCGATATTCTACCCGACAATGCATCGAAGTTGAAACCAATTTGCTGTCGTGATGTGACATTTTTGACAGAAGGCATGATCACCCGTAGTATTTGAATTTATGCCAGTAATACTTTGAAGAACTACTCAAAGTTTTCATTTAGCCGCAAATTTAAGACTCGGTTGTTTTGCATTTTCAATTCCAACCTGCACTGAGACTAAGTCTATGTGGAATGTGAAAACCAACCTTTTTGTGTTCCTTGCCGTGAATCGCCCGTATTAAAGCTTGAAGCCACATTATTCAAAAGACCTTGGGATAAATTGGAGGCTCTTCTCTTAGTGAACGTAACGACTTTAACCCTAACCCTCCTCAATCCTTCACCTGTTGGAGGACTGAGGAGTGTTAGGGTTAATGAATACGTCAACTTGTCCAATACTTTCTTAACAAGACTGTTGCTATTATACCACTTTCCTCAACAAGGGCCTTGTATAATCACTATTGGACAATAAACAATTCAAAGTAATGGACACCTAAAAGCTCACCTCAAAAGCAGGGTGTAGTATGTTATCGGTTCACTGATAAAATACATCACTGCAGTGCTCTTCCTATCGGTGTTCGATAATTGCTGGGGTACCCTCAACAAATGTACTTCAGTAGCGTAACAGACGGGGTACGGCCGCCCCGCTCGAAGCCTGTTACCCCCTCCGCTAAAGAAAGTAGAGAAGCAAAAGCATCTGTCCACTGTCACGAACTGTGACCGAACGCTCCCTCCCTGAGTGCGCCTCAATTTCTGTTCTCCTGATTCCAGGTCAAACTTTGCAAAGTTTTCACGAAGTTGCCCGTTTCAGTCTGCTTCAGCGACTAGATTGCGATGATGGCCATAAAATTTATACTCAAGGTTCCACTAACCAATAGTTGACGATCTGCGTAGCCTGTTTCAGTCTACTTCAGCGACTAGATTGCGATAATGGTCAATAAAATTTATTCTCGAGGTTACACTAACTAATAGTTGATACGTAGCCAATAAGTGCAGAGTCTGTCGCAGCATGGTCGCAGTTTCCATAGGAAATGCCAATAGAAACCGACTGTTGGCGTTTTCCACTGAATTAACCATGTCCATTCATCATGGCTGACTGGCGACCAACGCTCATTAACTTTGATACACAATATTACCTTCGTGCTTTGCTTTGTTTTGTTTTTTTTTCATAAGGTTTCAACTTATAGGAAACTGAACGTTGGAAGAGATGATTCAGTATGCTTGATGGCCTGTGCGTTTCCGACGTAATGTTTAGCTATATCCAACTTGCTAGCAACATTTGCAGAGTGGCATAGAAAGTGATCACAGCTGTCAATTTTTACAGCAAAGAAAATGGAATTTGTTACAGTCCTGCAGAGAAATATAATTCTTTGTTTAGCATTGGCGTACGGTTTTACGGGATGCGAAGGTTCATGTTCCCCGTGCCCATTTAGATGGGTACAGCATCAGCATCGTTGCTATCGATACTTAGCTCGACCTTTCTCATTTGATGAAGCTAAAGCATATTGTCAACGCTATGCCACGGGCAGCGGAGAGGGTGGCTTAGCCGAGATCACCTCTCCGGAGGAGATGATTCTCGTAACCTACTACGTAAAGAATGTACGAAGTTGGTCAAACACCGGCCCTGGATTTGTCTGGTTTGACAGAAGGCGCAACACGGTCGGTAAGTTGATTTGTAATTCAATTAAAACACCAATCTATCGTGCCGTTGTGAGATTCCAAACGAAAGGTATAAACACCCACATCGGAATGAGGGAGGGATATCCTCTTCTGTACGAGAAAAGAGCTCTACAGATTTGTTAGGTGTATGGTTCTGTTTAATTGTTTAATTGAAACTTCTTTCCAGAAAGTTACAATGTGATCTACCACAACACGTTGAGCGAAAATAACGCCGATCACCTCACATCGTGTGATGCCTATAGTTCACCGGTTACAATCCTCAAAGATAAAAGTGGTGCGGGCGTCTCCAAAATGGTTCCTGCCCCCAAGGTGGTCGAGTACAAATGCGCGATTTCCCTAGGGGAGGGTGCCTACGTCAACCTTGGTGATTTTGCCAAGACCTGTGTCTCAGATCCTGACGTGTGTGCTTCAGAGAGTGCGACCTGGTCTCTTTGGTTGAAGATCAACTCTTCGGCTATTCATGGGGATGAGAGATACTATTTTACCGCTGGAGGGCACAGTCAACAAGGCCGGGGTGTTACCTTGTTGAAAAAAGTCGACTCCTTTGATTTCTGCGTTCGCACTAAGAAACAGGTGCCACAGTGTGTTGAGTTTGAAAATAGCAAGATTCCAATGGATAGATGGTTCCACTTCGCTGTCACATTCGATCTTATGCAGAGCAGCGCTTGGTTGATCGTGTATCTGAACGGCCAGGAACTTCGTATAGACGTAGACCACAGCGCTACCTCCTCCTTGCCAATGAAGGACGGATGCACGAAGCTACTCTTAGGAAACTCCTATGCCTGCAATGGGCCGCCACTTTCATCCCTGAGGTACGGAGTCACAGCCGCCTATAGCAATCTCATGGTATTGGATCGTCTCCTCTCGAAGAAAGAGATGCGTAACCTCTACGCATGTGGGTCACTGGGTGAGTTATGATTCCTTACGTGAGTTTTCCCAGCGGCTTTGGTACGCGTGCGTAGAGTATCGCTTCGATTAACACTGGTG